>NC_081408.1:188517131-188840131 GCF_030272615.1 Cryptomeria japonica
GGTGTTTCTCCTATAGGTGTGCATACCCCTATTCTATAAGCCCAAAGAGCGGGATTTAATTGGAGATGTTAGTCCCATCCTACGTCAGTGACAAATTTATTTAGGATCTTTAATATTGTCTTGTTTGTTGCTTCTTCTTGTCCATTACTTTGTAGATAATATGGTGTTACAAATCTCTATTGTATTTGGAATTGTTCACACAATTCTCTCATTTCTTTATTCTTGAATGGACATCCATTGTCAGTCACTATGCAAATTGGAATCCCATACCGATAGATGATTTAATTAAGCATGAATTTTTCTATTTGCTTACCTATGGTATATGTAAGAGGGGTTGCCTCTACCCATTTAGTAAAATAATTAGTAGTCATTAAGATAAATTTGTGCACATTGAAAGAAGTAGGATTAACTTTACCAACAAGATCCAACCCCCATTGTGAAAATGTCCAGGGTGATGTCATAGTTTGGAGATCCTGTGCTAGCGCATGAATGAGGTCTCCATGCACTTGACATTGTCTATATTTTTGTACATATTTATAGGCATCATTTTCCATAGTAGGCCAATAGTATCCAATTCTTAATAATTTCTTTGATAGTGTTGGGCCACTTGGATGTGCACCACAAATCCCATCATGTACCTCTTTTAAGGCAAGTTGTGCTTCTTCAACATCAAGACATCGAAGAAGTATTCCATTAAGGCTCTTTCTGTATAATGTGTCAGCAATAATAGTGTGTCTGGATGCCTAGCGAATAAGAGTCTTCTTTTGATTTCTTGACAAATCAGGAGACATATACTGATTATGTAGGTATATATATCTCATTATACCATGGGGATTCAAGACCCACAATTACACATACATATTCTGATGAGGGAATCTAATATGTCGGTACCATCATTGTTCTACAATAAACTCGAACTAAGTTTCATTATTAGGCATGTTTAGGAGAGACCCTACTGTAGCCATGGCGTCGACTGCCTTGTTCTACACTCTTGGAATCTGTTCAAAAGTGATGTTACTGAAGTGTTCTTTGTAATCTTCTACCATTTATTTACATGGCATCAGTTTATCATCTTTTGTGTTATAGTCATCATTGACTTGGTTGAAAATCAGTTGTGAGTCACCATACACTTGTAATTCTTTATCCTCCACTGCATAGTGGTATGAAGTCCTATTATGAGAGCTTTATATTCAGTTATATTGTTTGTACAGAGAAAATTGATTCTAAATGACTTAGGGATAAAATTACCTTGAGGGGTGATTAAAAGAATCTCGGCTCCTGCTCCATGATTTGTGTAAGATCCATCAAAGTATAATTTCCAAATGGTAGATGTTGTCAATGTAAACACAGATTCATCAAGAAAATCCACTAGTAGCGGGTGATTGTCTAGCAAGGGAGCATCTTCTAGCTAATCCACTATAATATTCCCTTTGATTGCCTTTCTGTCCACATACTCTATGTAAAACTCACATAAAATCATGACCCACTTGACCAATCTTCCAATTAATGTTTCTCTTCTCAACAAATATTTGAGTGGATCAAAGTGTACTATAAGTTGAACTTTGTGACTCAGCATATAAAATCTAAGCTTCTGAGATGCGAAGATCATTGCTATACATTCTCGTTCTATAGGAGTGTAATTAAGCTCATATCCAATTAGGGTTCTACTTATATAGTAGGTTTCTCTTTCCTTTCCTTTATCATTGTGTTGTGCCAATAGGGCCCCAAAAGATGAGTGTGTTGTTGATATATATAGTAATAGGGGCTTTCCTTGAGTAGGTGGAACTAATACTGGGGTATTCAGAAGATAATATTTTAAAGCTTGAAAAGCTTCTTGGCACTGTTCTATCCATTTGAAGGTGACTCCTTCTCTGAGTAAATACTGAAATGGATGACATCTATCTGCTAATTGTGCTATGAAACTTCTTATAGATTGTAATATTCCTTGCAACTCTCTTAACTACTTGAGTGTTGATGGAGGTTGCATATCCATGATTGCTTTGACCTTTGCCGAATCTACCTTAATTCCTTTGTTAGAAACAATAAAGCCTAGAAATTTGCCTATTGTTACACTAAACACACACTTTTTGGGGTTTAATCTGACATTGTATTGTTTTAATCGTTCAAATATCTTAACAAGGACTTCAAGGTGACCTTCTCTTATCTATGATTTAGCTAGTAGATCATCAACATAGTCTTCCATGATATTGTGAATCATGTCATGAAATAATGTTGTCATAACCCTTTGATATTTTTCCCCTGCATTCTTAAGACCAAATGGCATGGCATTCTAGCAGTATGTTCCCCATGGATAGGTAAATGCCGTCTTGTGTTGATCTTCTAGTGCAATCTTGATTTGGTTGTATCCTAAAAACCATCCATCAATGAAAGCATTTCATTTCCAGCAGTTAAGTCAACTATCATGTCTATGTTAGGTAATGGAAAATCATCCTTGGGAGATGCCTTGTTTAGATCTCAGAAGTATGTGCAGATTCTTATGCCCCCAGTGGGCTTAGTCACATGTAATGGATTGGATATCCACTCTCCATAGTCAATAGGTCTAATGAAGACCACATCTAGAAGCTTTTGGAGTTCTACTTTTACCAGTAATGCAGTTTGTGGATGCATCTTTCTTATATTTTCTTTGTACTGTTTGATTCCTGGTAGCAATGGTAAATGATGTAAGACCGATTCTGGATCTAGGCCTGGCATATTTGAATAGGACCAAGTGAAATTGATCAGACATTGTTTGAAGAACTATATGAAATTGTCCTTTTCTTCCTGATTTAATGATTTTGCTAAGTGGATATTATGTATAACTTCTCCTTCTGCTATATTGACTTCTTCAATCTCTTCCATAAGTAATGATGAATTCTCTTGTTCTATAGGGAGGTTGTCTAACTTTCTTTTTCCATTGCAATCATTGTCATCTGTATCTTCTGACATAGAGGCATTTGCCTCTCCAAAGTATGTTGTTCTATCCAAGTCTATAGCAAATCCTGCCTTATGATCACCTTGTGGAAACCCTTCTCTGACACCAAAGAATTCCGCAATAGCTTCATCATTCTCAAACCAGTCTAGAGTTGGTTTTCCTTCTCACACCCAATCAATCAAATATGAATGTATAAGGGGTAAGTCATTGTTTTCTTTTGTTTTAAAAGACTCTAACAACATGCATACCTAGTTATTTGGATGACCTAGTATTCTTCATCATCAATGGGTGATTGGTTGTCATCTATCATATCTATTGCTTGTGGGTTGTCATCATGATCAGATAGGAATTCATAGTCATGAGAATCTGTCACACTTTCTATGTATGTTCCACTTTCTGAGGGTGTGTCACTTATCTCCTCTTATTCTTGTAATTGAGTTTATTGTAGATTTGGGGACCTACTTTGTGTGGTGGATACCCTTCTCAAGCCTGGTATAAGCCATTGCAGTCTTTCTTCATCTGACTCATTTGGTGGAGCTTGAGTTGTTTCCCTTGGCAAAATTATTGATAGTAACCAGGAATTAGGCTCATTTGTCAATGCTAAACCTGGTTTTGCTACCACATTTGCTTGTGCAGATGTTTCAGGTACTACATTGATAGATGATTTCGTATTAGTTTCTTGTAGAAGTTACCTCATATATTCACCATTTGATTCCATGCTAGGATATGTTGGTGTTTTCTTGCTTCTCTGAGATGAAGGGGGAAATACCCATGTTGATAACTGATTCTAAGGTATGTACTATGATGGTAGCCTAGGTTTGTTCAATATATTTAGTGTACATTGTCTTGCCTCTGTTATCTTTGGTACATGTTTATATCCTAACCCTTGATTCTTTGGGTATTTCTGAGGTAAAACGGGTTCTAATCTTTCTCGCTTCTGTAGTCCCAAGCCTGTGGTACCATCATACCCATGTTTTTGTAGCATCTTGAAACCGTTGCCATACTAATCTAAAGGTAACCTAGGTATCATGATGTCATTCTCTTCTCTATATATCTAGTGATTGACATCTGCATTTAGGGATTCTTCCTTTAAGTCTCCCCATCTAATGAATGAGCATGAATTTGAGTCCTTTACTATCTCTTTTTCTTTATCTTGTTTCATAACTTTGTTTTGAGGCTTCCCAAAAGACCTAGGAGAAAGAGATAATTGTCTAACTTTCAAGGTACTTGAAATGAAATATTCCTCACATCCAACATACTTAATCTGTAAAGAAGATGTTGTAGGTGTAATCTTTTGTATTTCTGTGATTGTCAATGACTCCATTTGTGTAGCGAGCGGTGTTGCTTGATCAATGAGTACCTGGTTATCCACACTTGCCTTTAAGTGGTTACAGTGTTGAAATGGGTTTGGGTCACCCTGTATGGTGATTTCAATGCCATTGTATGGAAACTTAACACATTGGTGGAATGTTGAAGGTACGACCTACATGGCATGAATCCATGGGTGGAATTAGAGCATGTTATACCCTAGTTCTCTATCCAACACTTGAAAGGTAACCTCTTTTGTGATAGGTCCTATTTGTACTAGTAGTGTGACTACACCTTTTGAAGGGGGTTATTCATCATCATATGCTTTGATGTTTATTCTCTTTGAAGGATCACTATGAAGTTTAGAATAACCCAATGCCTTGACTAGCTTTAGTGTACATATGTTAAGACCGGTGTTAGGACCCGAAGGCAATTGAGAGAGGGGGTGAATCAGTTGACTATTAATTTCAACCTAAATATAACTTAATCAAACTTGATGCATAATACTGGTAAACCAAACTTAATGTCGGTTGACAGTTTAACAGTTATTAATAGTACCGGTAAAGTTTAATACATGAAACAGAAAGATAAATGGCATCCACAACACATAACACAGATATTTGTATGTGGAAACCCTGTAAGGGGAAAAAACACAGTGGGAAACCTTACCCACAATCAAATGATACCACTATAGATAGTATGTGTGTACAAATGGGGTCTGCACATGCAGAAAGGCCAACTGCCTAGAGCTCACTACTCAATCACAAAATGGGAGTCACACTGACTACAATTGGATGGTTAAATCCAATGATAATGTACTGCTTAAAATAGCATCTTCATATGCTAGATTCAATACTGATTAAGCTCCGATTGTCTTCTTCATACCTTCCTTGAATCTTCAAATGATGTCTGCATGTATAGCTCTGCTTATATTCGTATATACCTTATTACAATCCTTTTTCCACAACCATATTAATCTCACAAATGAGATCTTACATATATACCAAAACCTAAGACCAAATGTGTAGGTCGGCTCACTAAGAATATTACAATTAAATCAATTATAAATGAATCAATATGTGATGCATCATGTCGGCCCAATGCATCTACAATAATAGCCAATCAATAAATCATCTCCATAACATGTCGTGCTGATGTGGAATAGATAACGCTTGTCGGTCCATAACCTAGACCAGTTTTCCGGTAACAACAAATATGCAAGCTCGATTAGACCTGTAGTCACACAAATATGTCCAGCTTAATTAAATAAATATTCGCTATTTATTTGATTAAAAATCCACTAGCCATCAGTTAATTAAATTAATATTTAATTAATTCATCCCCAAACATTCTTCTATTAATTAAATAAATTATTCAATTTATTTTAATTCATTCATTAAACCAAATACAAATCAATTAAATAAATAAAATCTATTTATTTAATTAAATCCCCTTTTTCCTCTTTTAAATAAATTAAATAAAACATTTATTTAAATCATTATCCCCCCCCACTTGCATTTTCCTACAAATGCAACTTGCACACATTTATTGAAATAAATTAATTTTTATTTTAAATAAAATCCTATTTTCCCTCCCCCACCAAATCCACTTGCAAAATCTAATCCCCTTCTAGATTCTTCTAACCCCTTCCTAATTAGCCTAATCCATCCCCTAATTATTGTCACATTCCTAAGCAAAATGGAGTCACTTCTCAAAGACTCCAAAGTCTTTGAAAAGCTTTTAATGCTTTGTGTGTTCAACAAATTAACCCCCAAAGTCTTCCAAGACCACTAATGGCTCTTACACGACCATTTATGGCTCTTACATAACCATTTATGGTTATTTCAAACTTGTCTCCCCAAACATTTATTGTTTTGACCATATTCATCCATTTCACATTTGCACAAGAGTTTATCCATTGGATAAAAGCTTTATTCTTTGAATAAAGAGTTTATTCATTCAACCAACCTTGACTTTAACTCCCAAGGTCATATCAAGCATTTAATGCTTATTCTCTCCCCTCTCAACCTATCTCACATTGACACTTGTCATCTTGGGATTGGGTTGAAAGCTCTCACATGGATTTGAAATCATTCAATCCTGACCCTTGTTGAGATTGCTCAATCTCAACCATCCATTGCTCCATTTTTCCTATAAATAGAGCCCATTTCTTCATAATCCAGATCCTAAAAACTTGTATGCATTTAAGCTATAGGCATTTTAAGAGACCATTTTAGCATAATTAACTAATATCTTGTCTTTTTGGAGAAAATCAATCATTTTAGCATCAATAGCATAGTATTAGCTTTTCATTTCATATTTGGAGCACAATACTACAATCTCAATCCTCCATAAGCATCCATAGTGCAAAAAGCTGCTGAGAGCTACACTATTTTGGAACTTGGAGAGGAGAGGAACAAGGGAGAAAGGAGCCAAGACCATGCTACGAGGCATTTGGAGATGTCTCATTATCTTTGTTTCTTTAGTTAGATATATTAGCATGTTTTTAGTGTCTCTCTTGGTATGCCTTTTTAGATTAGTTTTTGATTGACTAACACTAACGATCTTTTGGTTTTCGTGTGTTGTTTGTCATTTGCTAACCTTGTCCATTTAGGAGGGCATCAAGACCAATAACCAAATCACCAAAAAAAAGTATCCAAACAATGTCTTTGACATAACCAAGTAATCTCCAGATGATAATAGATCATCCTCAGTGTCGGTGAACAATATAACCTATCGGTGAACCAGATACCGGTGATTGTGCATAAGTCACTGAACATGTCGGTGAACATAACCAAAGATCTCCAATGTTGATAAGTGTTGACAAGTGTTGACATCAATGACAAAACCAGTGCAACACATCCAAAATACCAACAATCTCCCCCTTTGGCATTGATGGCAACACAAGATGGAAAAACCTTCTAAGTGCCAAAGCAGAAATGCCAAAACCCAAAAACCAATAATCTCCCAAAGAGATCAATTTCAAGAAATAAAAATACATAATATTCTCCCCCAATGAATAATCTCTCCTCAAAAAATTAAGTGTTTTTCAATAGATATCTCTCCCCTTTTGACATCAAATGCCAAAGAAATACAAAAACCAGATACAATAAGTTCATAGAACCAATTGTTATAACCAACTACTCCCCCTGAGAAGTAGCTCTCCTTCATCAAAGCCGGAAAAAGATTTATCTGTTAATTCCTATCGGTCTGATGCCATGCGCCAACTATCTAAGTCTCTACCGATGAGGGTATAACCCCAAGTTGCTCTCTGAGATATTCAAAAGTTTCCTTAAGCAAGGGTTTAGTAAAGATATCTGCAATTTGCTATTTAGTATTCACATAAACCAATTTCACTTCTTTCGCTTCAACATTCTCTTTCAGAAAATTGAATTTGATAGAAACATGTTTAGTTTTAGAGTGAAATACCAGATTCTTGGATATATCAATTGTTGCCATATTATCACAGTAAATGATTATAGGTTCTTTGCATTTTACCTTTATGTCCTTTAACATTTTTTTAATCCATCACATCACTTTTTAGATTGTTTCTACATCTAGGATAAGCTCATCCTAAGAGACACATCTACGCAGGTTAAAGCTAGTTCATGAGTGAATCCTCTCATTGCTAGGTAGTCAAAATCTGTAACACATCTCAGATTTCTCTACACCTTATCACATCAAATCTTATCAAAACAAACAAGCAATTCAAAGAAGGAATTTCGGTTACATTTACCTTAAAGTGCTAGAGATCCCCATACAACACAATCCACTAAATCATCAATCCTTCATCAAACAACTCATCATCATCTTCAATCAACTTCAAAAAAACAAACTTGCAAACAAAATGGCTCAAACCCGATCACGATCAAGGCAACGAGAAATAGAAATTGAGGAAGAAGAGGACAACCTCAATGAATTTCAAGAAGCACTTGGAGGAAATGGGAATGACGAAAACCCAGGTACACCCACTCCTTCAACAATCGAAAGGGTTCAGCATAACCCTCATTTTAACAGATTATTTGATGAAATACTAAGGAGCAATGCGGATGCTCACTTTTTAAGACTCGCTCAAGAAGGAGCCAAACTCCCCTCTGACTTTGATCTTGCCCAATTAAGACAAGCATCAGAAAGACAAAGTCGCCATGAGGAGGAAAGAGGTAGAAATCACATCAGATATAACATCCCTCGAGGTAACCCACCACCTCCTCCTCCAAATGAAATGGAGATGTTGCGGCAACAAGTCGAGAATCTTTCCCAACAACTTCATAGTGGTGTTAAGACCAATCAATTCTCACTTAATGACATCTGTCCCTATTCGTTTGATAGGAATCTTTATATGCCACCCTTTCCACGCGGGTTCGAAACACCAAAATTTGAAAAATATAGAGGAAAGGGAGATCCCCGCGATCATGTCCGAGAATTTCATTCTGCTTGTCTCGAAGTCGCATATGAAGACACATACTTAATGCGCCTTTTTCCCCAAAGCTTGGGAGGAACAACCACATCATGGTTTTCCCGACTACCAGGTGGCATAAGAACATTTGAGGAACTCATCCAGAAGTTCCTATCCCATTACTCTTATAATATTGAACGCGACATCACCATGGCTGATCTATGCAACACCAAACAAAAGCGAGGTGAATTATTCTCAGTATTCCTGCAACGATGGCGCCAAATGTCTAGCAGACGTTCTCTTCAGTTACCTGAACAAGAACTAGTGGAAATTTTTATTTCCAACTTAAACGAAGAAATGGAATTTCACCTGGATGTCAAAGATACAGATTCTTTTAACGATATGATCACCAAAGGTATAAAATGTGAAAGGGCACTCATCAAAAAAGGACTCATCAAAATCTTTAATGAACCAAAAGATGGTCCTCGCCCGCGCTTCAATAGCGATAAACCGAACTTCTGGAACAAGAATAAGAATATCGTCAACGATGGAGTTGTGGATGCTCGGACTGTCCAAAATGCACAACCTGTGGTTCGATTTGCAGGACAAAATCCTCCACCTCAAAATAACACAAATGTTCCTCTTAATCAAGGTCGCATCACATCTCATGATGAACCAAGACCTCGTCCACAAAAACAAAACGCACATACACTCCCTTAGGGGAACCCATTGAAACAGTGTTGCGACAACTCCTCTCTCAAAATTTGGTCACTCTACCTAAGGTATCAAACTATGAGCCTCAAGTCAAACCAGCATGGTGGAGAGATACTGAACATTGTGAGTTCCATCAAGGAAGAGGACACAAGACAAGTAATTGTCACCGATTGAAAGATCTCATTCAGGATCTTATTGACCAAGGAGAAATTGAAATTGAAGGGCATGACCCAAAAACAACCAATAATGATCATCAGATGTTCAAAAATCCACTTCCATCGCAAGATCAAAGGGGTCCTTCCACTTCCAGACGAGGTCCTGATACCACTGATTATACGCAAGCTGCGTATAACTACACTATAAATCACCTGTATGATGCCAGTGAACAAATTGCAACTATCACCTTCAAAAATCCCACCTCAAATTGCAATGTTGTTACACGTCGTGGCAAGGTCACCATCAAGGCAGCTCCACAAGGCACCACCTCCATCCCAAAGCAGTACAATCTTGTGGAACAATTAGACAAAACCCCTGCACTTATATCCATTTTGGAGCTTTTGCGTCTGTCACCATCTTATAAAACTATCTTGGATCAAGCACTCCAAGAGGCGTCAGTCCCTGCAAACCTGAATACGGACCAGTTTCAAGCCATGGTTGGAAATCTAAAGTCATCACCTTGTCTCACTTTTTCCGAAAGTGACAACTCTTCTTTCCAACAACCTCATAACGCCTCACTCCACATTGAAGGCTTTGTCAACCAACACAGGATCAAGCGAGTCTTGATCGATAATGGAGCAGGCCTAAACATTTGCACACTACAATTGGTCACAGCATTGGGATATGCAATAGAATCAGTGGATCCTCGCAAGAAGATCACCATCAAGGCCTATGATGATGCAGAGCGTTCATCCAAAGGAGCTGTGGTACTACCAATCCGAGTGGGCCCTGTGGTAAAGCACATCATCTGTCAGGTTCTGGACCTTCCTCTGCCATATAATCTATTATTAGGAAGACAGTGGATACATGCCATGCAAGCCGTTCCATCTACCTACCATCAATGTATCAAGTTCCCACATAATGGTGCAGAGATCACAATCCTGGGCGATGCAAATCCCTTTGCATTTTGCCATAATATCAGCCATCAACCAGAAATTACCGTTCCTAATAATAAAGAAGCCATTTCCTCCACATCATATGTAAATCCCGCCTCTCTTGCCAATTCAAACACCCCTATACCCAAGCAAGAAAAGCTTAAGATGAAAGTCGCAGAGGAAGGTCCTGGAGAATACAACTTGAGTCAGCTTTTTTATGTGGGACAAATGCCCACTTCTCCTAGAACACATGGTAAGCCACAACAGTTACTCCAGCAACCACTAATCATGCCTGCATGTGCCTTAACGCCTTTCATCCTTGGAAAGAGTCAAGAGGAAGAAACACAAGATGAGGACCTAGCGGAATGGATCTATAAGGATCCCATCACCACTGACATACCGCGAGTTACACTTCCTATGGAACAATATGGCAAAGGCCTCCTCATTATGCAAAGAATGGGATATGATGGTCAGAGTGCTTTGGGATATTGCCAACAAGGACGACATGAACCTCTGCTACCAGAATTCAAGCCCAAAGGTAATACAGGCCTAGGCTTTGAAAAAGAAGTCCTTCCTAAACTCAGATTCAAAGGAAAACCCGGCAAACCATTTTGCCCACCTACTGCAAAGAGGACACCTTTCATAATCAAAGCACCATCAAACATTATCCCCACTGCCCCATCGAGGCTCACAACCCCACCACAACCATCTACAATACCAATCATCCCACCAAACGAACCAGTAATCCCATCAATAACACCAATAGCAGCAGCAACTATATTGGAACCCGCAGCAACATCTATGGCACCAGCCATTCCAACAGAAGCCACTGAGGCAACACTGCCGATACTTCCAGTGACAAATCCTTTAAACCCCATCACGGTTCCTGCAGCACCGATCACCACAAAGATACATAAACCAATCACACCTGCTGTGTTCAACTCCAAAGACATCCCAGTATGGTATAGCAATCGGATGTTGGAAAGTGATTCAGAGACCGACTCACATGAGTGGGAATTTGATTCTGTACAGCTTAATACTTCAGATGAGGAAGACACATCACCACCTCCACCATGCAAAGACATCCCTATTTACAGAGAAGCACAGATAAAAACCACTTGGGTCCTTGAGCTGGAAACATCTTCCACAGACCCTACGTCTCATCCTACGCCTGATTCTGACAGGGAGAGTACCATCAACGACCTTCACCACACTGTCATAACCCTCACTGATACCTCTAACGAACTTAATCTAATCGATGAAGTAATGCCCATTATCCACCCTGAACTCATCAAATGGAACCAATCAAATCCCCCATGTCTTGACCTCTTCCAAAACGATGAGGCTATCATTGACTTTTTGGAATTAAGGGATAATCTACCAAGCGGGGATCACAAAGCTGGATTCGCCATTGAACTTAATAGCGTAGCATACTTCGGGGCGGATGCCAAACCTTTCAGCTGCAAAAATATAACAATAAAACATGGATCTTCCAGTGAAAACCACACTGTGGCGCTGTTTGATCCGACAAAAGTAAAAAGAAAGAGCATATCCAATGGTGAAAACCTCTCTGAGGCACCTGAGGATGAAGGGTTTGACATCCTCCCTGCTAGTACACAACAGGAACGATCAACGATTCTTATCGAGGAAACCAAAGAATATAATGTGGGGACTCCTGAAAACCCTCATATCATACATCTGGCATCTCTTCTCACTCTAGAGGAACAGCCTCAATTCATAGAGTTCTTCCAGAAGCGTTAGATTAACTTCGCATGGTCATATGCAGACATGCCTGGGCTTGATCCTGATTTAGTCATGCATCACCTCACCGTCGCAGAAGGAGCCAAACCTGTCAAGCAGAAGCTTCGTAAGATGCATCCTCAGATTGCCGTGCTAGTCAAAACAGAACTCAAGAAACTCCTGGATGTTGGTTTCATTAGACCAATTGATTATGCAGAATGGATCTCCAATATTGTGCCTGTCGGCAAACCAAAAGGGGGCATCCGCATTTGTACTGACTTTAGAGATCTGAATAAGGCATGTCCTAAGGATGACTTCCCCCTACCAAATATCGATATCATAGTGGATTTAACAGCAGGACATGCCATGCTTTCACTCATGGATGGCTTTTCCGGCTACAATCAGATAAAGATCGCACCCGAAGATCAACATAAGACAGCCTTCACATGTCCCTGGGGCACATACTGCTGGAATGTAATGCCTTTTGGTCTAAAGAATGCAAGAGCGACCTATCAAAGAGCAATGACCACCATCTTCCATGACATGATGCATACTATGATGGAAGATTATGTGGATGACTTACTAGCAAAATCACTTACTAGAGATGGACATCTCCACATCTTAGATAAAATCTTTGATAGACTGGAACAATACCATGTTCGACTCAACCCAAAGAAATGTGTCTTCGGAGTGACCTCCGGGAAGCTTCTAGGATACATTGTCTCAAGCAAAGGCATTGAGGTCGATCCAACAAAGGTTAAAGCAATCATGGACATGCCACCTCCAAAGAATATCAGTCAGCTAAGAACACTACAAGGACGGCTTCAATCCATCCGCAGATTCATTGCACAATTGGCTGATAAGTGTCACCCATTCACACACCTGCTACACAAGAACATACGCTTTCAATGGGATGACAAATGTCAGCAAGCATTTCAGGCACTTAAAGACTATCTCATGAATCCACCCTTGTTGATGCCACCAGATCCAAGTAGACCATTGTTACTTTATATCTCAGCAACAAGTATAGCATTGGGTGTACTACTGGCACAACATAATGCAGAAGGTAAAGAGTGTGCTGTATACTACATCTCTCACACACTGGTTGGCTATGAACTCAATTACACACCTATTGAGCGAGCTTGCCTCACAGTAATCTTAGCAGCCACTAAACTGAGGCACTATCTGTTGACACACAAGGTACAACTCATCCCAAAGATTGATCCACTCAAGTATTTACTCAGCAAAGCAGCATTGACAGGTCGTTTGGCCAAATGGGTAATGATTCTAAGTGAATTTGACATCGAATATGTGGACCGTAAAGCTATCAAAGGTCAGGTCATTGCAGATCAGTTGGCTGATGCACCTCTCATAGGTGATCATCCTCTCATTTCCAATTTTCCAGATGAAGAGATATTCATGATCACAGAAGCGCAGCCATGGGAACTATATTTTGATGGTTCATACACTAGGCATGGCTCGGGGGCAGGCATTTTGTTTATCACACCTCAAGGTGATAGCATCCCGAAGTCTTACAGGCTCACATTTCCATGCACAAACAACATAGCAGAGTATGAGGCTTTGATCACAGGACTCAGGCTAGCCATACAATGGAAATTAAAAGAACTACAAGTATATGGCGACTCCCAACTGGTCATTCGACAAGCAACAGATGAGTATCAGACCAAGGATGATAAACTCATGCCATACAAACAAATGGTGGACACTCTAAAGACATCATTTACTACTATCACTTTTGAGCAGATACCAAGAGATCAGAATCGAGCTGCTGACGCTATGGCTACTATCGCATCTCTCTTAGATCTTCCACAGAATTCAACACGCTACAAGTTCTTGGTAGAATAGCTTTGGATCCCCGCTTATGATATCCCTGAATCCGAGATGATATGTCACCTTGTCGGTTCAGAATCCCCATGGTACGGTGAGTTCTACACCTATCTCCGCGATCACACCCTTCCTCCCAACCAATCAAATAACCAACGAAAAACCTTCATTCGCCAAACTGCTCGATATACCATTATTGTTGAAACCCTATACCGACGTAGTCTTGATGGTACTCTCCTTCGATGTCTGGAACAAGGTGAGATAACAAAGGCTTTGGAAGAGGTACATGAAGGAATTTGCGGGACTCACTCAAGTGGTCCATCACTAGCCAAGAAGATCATGCGAGCTAGATACTATTGGCCATCTATGGAAAAGGATTCCTACTACTTTGTCAGGAAATGCAAGAAATGTCAAGTTCACGGTGACCTGATACATGCACCAGCACAGGAACTACAACCAATCACAACACCATGGCCTTTTTGTCAATGGGGCCTTGACCTTGTGGGTAAGATTCATCCATCTTCATCCAATGGCCATAAATTCATTATTACCGCCACCGAATATTTCACCAAGTGGATCGAAGCTGTTCCACTTACCCAAGTCACCGGCAAGCAGATCGCCTCATTCATCCTCAACTACATCATCTGCCGGTATGGTGTACCCATGTCCATCGTCACAGATAACGGTCTTCCTTTCAAAAATCAGGATGTCCGTGAACTTTGTGAGAAATTTCATATCCAACACCGCTTTTCCACCCCCTATTACCCACAAGGCAATGGTCAGGCCGAAGCATCCAATAAAAACATATTGAGAATCCTAAAGAAGACAGTCAATGATGCCGGTCGTGATTGGCATGTTCAATTGAATCCAGCATTATGGGCATATCGAACTAGCATTCGAACCCCTATAGGTGCAACTCCTTATTCATTGGTCTATGGTGCAGAAGCTATCTTACCTATTGAGGTTGAGATACCATCATTACGAGTTTCCTTGCATAATCTCATTGATGATGAAGCATACAGAGTATCCCATCTTCAGGACTTAGAGTTACTTGATGAGAAGCGACAAGCTGCATACAATCACCTCAAAGCCTATCAGCAGCGCATGAGTAGAAGCTACAATCACCGAGTTAGATCTCGTACATTTGAGGTAGGTGATCTTGTTCTTCGTGAAAATCCTCGCAACCAACCAAATAGAGAACATAAAGGCAAGTTTGAATCAAATTGGCTCGGCCCATATGTTGTCACTGCTGTATTCGGGTCCGGGGCATATCAGTTGGCTACATCAGAAGGAGAACCGCTTGCAGATCCAATCAACAGCATGCACCTCAAACGGTTTTATACCTAAGCTGTATAGAGCATCAGGCTCCCCTACATATCAAAAAAATACCAAAAACATTCAGAAAATGTCCTGAAGAAAATACAAAAACATTCAAAAAAGTAAAGAAAAATCATGCATCCAAATGGTGAACAACCACTCCGGTGGCACCTTGGGTAAGTGCGATGGTGAAAACCTGGCAAACAGGCGCCACTCGTAAAGGCAATGGCTCCAGTATCTTTCAGGCTCGTTGCGATCACATTCATGCACACATACATCCATCCATCCCAACCATGGCTTGTTATTTGATCTACAATTAAGAAAGTACTCCATGCGTCTAGCATCCCACCTTTTCATAGTCAGGTCTACAAACTGGGGGCAGTACCCTTACCCTAGTGATGGAAGTGGATTCTACATTATCTTGTATATCATTACGCTCTTCATTCAGGCAAACAATACAAAATCCAAAAACATCGACAAAACCATTGAAAAATCACACAAAAACATGACAACACCTTATACATACCCATCCATGCAGATGCCAAAACAAACATTGACACTACTCACACACTAACCACTTATCAATCAAACCAAAACAATCGACATCAACAATCCAACCTGTCTTTAAAACAAGGATGCATCCTTCCTTACCAAAACAAAGACAAGATGACATTTTCTTTGACAAGAAAATTATGTTAGGCTATCAAATACTTGGTTGATTTATGAGTACAATCATTTGTTTATCTATATCGGGATCGTGCAACATTATTTTGTATCGTTTGCGCATTATTTCCGATGAAGTTCTGGGGCATGTACTAATGGTGTCTACGTGGGAAGTTCACTAAGCTATGTGATCATAGGCAAAAATACAGTCATAGATCATTACGGCTTGCTAACTACATCGTATACCTCGACCATATGGGCATGAACCATTACCAAGGATCCATATTCTTTATTCTTTATGTATATATACTGTTTGGTTGCAGGTACAATGCTCATTCTTTGGTTCCTCTTCCTCCAAATTGGATAAAGGTTTTATTTTCTTAGTACGGTATGAGCTTGTCTCAGGATCTGATCAGCCTAAGATCAAGGAGGACGATCCAAGTCATACACGAAAGGAGATAATCCTTGTCTGTTCCGCAAGCAATACTCTGGTCGACTTGATCCCTTATATCAAGTCGCTTGTATTAACTTGCTATATAAAAATCCATGAAAGGAATACTTAGGTCATCTTGAATCATTATGTCAAGATGCTTGTATTCTCTTCCAACATTTTAAAGCTCAATGATGAAAATAGAGCACTATGGATCGTCATCTCATCTCATCTGTATATATTGCATTTCGTTGCATTCCACCCATCCATACATTCATAATAGCTACATATCATGCATACATAGTCATAATAATGCATACTCTATTTTCCTCTTCTTCCATAGGAATGAGTCATAGGTTTTCCATTTCTTCTATCTAACATTGAACCCCCCCCCTCACCCTCCCCATCTCGATAATCAACATCACATACCCTACATCATTTCTCAATCAACCCAATCAAGCCATGTTCATCACCATCCATCTCTAAATAGGAGGGATTGTGTTTCCTATCCTAAGTCATCCAATAAGCCAAGCAAGTTACTCTGTCTGCACAGGTACATTGACTCACACACACCTAGACTATCAACAGATACTCTGATCAAGTATCTTCGAGTCTCAACAGCTAATCGATTATGGTAATCCTAGACTACATCAGGCATTTATCATAATGACCTAGTCTCAACGGGGTTGCCATGATTCCCCACAACCATCCATCACATGCACACACCATCAATTGATCAACCAATCAAACACAATCACATCGGACAATTACATCAATTGTCTAAGTCTCAACGAGTATTTTTGTTTCATATACCTTGACTTCATCGGGCAATTGCATCAATTGCCTAAGTCTCATCAGGTCACTTTGCTTCACTTACTCAGACTTTATCTTGTCCAAGCAAACAACTGGCATCAACTGTCATGCTTTGACTTGACCGGGGCAATTAAACCGATTGCACCAGATTGTTCAACCAATTTTGATCACTTGTATAGCATCACTCGAAAGAACAACCACCACATTTTCACTGTATCTCCTGCATGACCTAAGGGTACTCACTGGCTTGATGTTTCTCCATTTTATCCTCGCTTTCTTCTATTTTTCACCCACGTTGCTAACTTATTCTTTTCTATCACCTCGCCAATTTTCATTCTTTTTCGAGAGATCACCCGGTTTTTCAAAAAAATTCAGCCCATCTCTCGAGGGGGCATACCACCCATTAAATTTACATTTTATGGCGCATTTTTTCACACCTATTTTTCTTTCTTTGAAACGACGCGATAAACCGCACCGTCTCAAAGAGGGGCAAATGTAGTCACATAAATCTGTCCATCTTAATTAAATAAATATTTCGTATTTATTTGATTAAAAATCCACTAACCATCAATTAATTAAATAAATATTTAATTAATTCGTCCCCAAACATTCTTCTATTAATTAAATAAATTATTCAATTTATTTTAATTCATTCATTAAATCAAATTCCATTCAATTAAATAAATAAACTGATTTATTTAATTAAATCCCCCTATTCCTCTTTTAAATAAATTAAATAAAACATTTATTTAAATCATTATCCCCACCCCACTTGCATTTTCCTACAAATGCAACTTGCACACATTTTGAAATAAATGAATTTTTATTTTAAATAAAATCCTATTTTCCCTCACCCACCAAATCCACTTGCAAAATCTAATCCCCTTCTAGATTCTTCTAACCCCTTCCTAATTAGCCTAATCCCTCCTCTAAACTTTGTCACATCCCTAAGCAAAGGGAAGTCACTTCTCAAACCCTCAAAGTCTTTGATAACCATTAAAGGCTTTCAACCTTCAACCACTAAATGGCTCAAAGTCTTTGATAACCATTGAAGGCTTTCAACCTTCAACCACTTAATTCCCAAAGTCTCCAATAACCATTAATGGTTACCTCAAACCCTCCCACATGGTTAAAACATTTGTTTTGACTCAACCTCTACCCAACCCAAGGGTCTCATCAGGCTATTAATGCTTTGACCATGATTATCTCTTAAACATTTGCACAAAGGTTTATCCTTGGATTAACTCTTAATCCAGTGGGTAAGCTTAATTTAGACTTGACCCTTAGCCTTTAGATAACCATGAGGTCTTCTCAGGCCTTTAATGCCTCCAACCTCTTCTCTCAACCCAACCCTATGTTGACACTTGTCACCATTTCATTGGTGCCAATTGTGCACATGGATCCCCAACTTTCAAACTCAACCCTTGATTGAATCTTTCAATCTCAACCATCCATTGCTCCATTTTTCCTATAAATAGAGCCCATTTCTTCATAATCCAGATCCTGAAAACTTGTATGCATCTAAACTATAGCCATTTTAGAGAGCATTTAGCATAGCATAACTAAATATTGTCTTTTTGGTTAAAAACATATCATTTTAGCATAAAAATAGCTTTTCATTTCATATTTGAAGCTTAATATTAAATCTCAATCCTCCATAAGCATCCATAGTGCAAAAAGCTGCTGAGAGCTACACTATTTTGGAACTTGGAGAGGAGAGGAACAAGGGAGAAGGAGCTAATATCGTGTTAAGAGATAGTTGGAGATATCTCATTGTCTTACTTCTTTAGTTAGATTCATTAGCATGTTTTTAGTGTCTCCTTTGGAATGCCTTCATGTTTTAGTTTTTGATTGATTAACTCTAACATCTTGTGTGTTTTGTGTTGTTTGATCTTAGACTAACTTTGTACCATTTAGGAGGGCATCAGTTTGAATTTCCCAAAAACTTCTGATTTCTCCCTGAGAAAAGTAACCCAACACATTCTAGAATAATCATCAATGATTAGCATAAAATATCTATCTCCTTGTAAACTTCTAGTTCTTGCCAGACCACATAAATCAATATGAATTAAATCAAGAACATTACTGGATTTCTTTGGAATACTCTTAAAATTTGCTCTAACTTGCTTTCCAAATTAACATTCTTTACATACCGGATTGTGAGGTTTTACAATCTTAGGTAAATCCCTTACTACCTTAGTAGTATTGATCTTCACAATGCAATCAAAATTTACATGACAAAGTCTTTTATGTCATAACCAGCTTTCATCAATATGTGCAATCAAGCATGCTTTCTCATTGTTATTCAAATGAAAGATATTACCTCTAGTTTGATTACCGGTTGCAATTTCCAAACCAGTTCTACTCATGATTTTGCATTTACCATTCTTGAATTGTAACTGAAATCCTTTTTCAACTAATTGGCCGACACTCAAAAGATTATGCTTTAAACCTTCAACATAATAAAGGTTGTCAGTATTGTGCTTACCATCAAAAGATATAGTGTCTTTTCCTCTGATCAAACAGGTTTTATCATCCCCAAATCTTACTAGACCTCCATTGTATTCTTGAAAGGTTAAGAATTTACTTTTATCACTAGTCATATGATGTGAACATCCAGAATCAATGATCCATTCATCCTTTTCTTCAATTTTTTCTGCCAAGGCCTGCTCTACTAGTTGTACAGTAGGTGCCAGTTGATCTTCTGTTATTGCAACAAAAGCCCATCCATTATCTATCGGTTCCTCATCAGAATCATCAGTAACTCCTTCATCATCATAGTAACATGATTTGTCTTTATTTTTCTTAAATTTGTATCTCTGATATTCAGGGTTAGGCTTGTATGATCTTTTAGCTTCTTCTTTCAATCTTGCATGTCTATCAGGATACCTAGATGCCATATGACCAGTTTTATTGCAGTTAAATCATTTAAATGGTGCTTTACCTTCATACTTACTTCCAACTGGACCTTTAGGCTTTTTTCTTGCAAATAGTGTTTCAAACTCTTCCAATTCTTCATTCTCTCTTCTGATTTCTTCAAGTTCTCTTGCATAAAGTGCTTTCCAATCAGATTTCTCAAATGATGATGATGCTTTGAAGGCTAAATCTATCTTAATTGTACCAACAGGACCAAATTCCTCAAGTTCAAAAGCTAAAAGTTTTCCAACCAAGGTATCTCTAGATATTGATGTATTAGGCATTGTTCTCAATTCATTAATAACAATTAATTTCATTTTGTATGCCGATGGCAATGCTCTTAAAACTTTAGAAACAATTTCATCTTCACTTAAGGATCCTCCACAACATTGTATATCCAAAACAATTTCATTAACTCTTTCCATAAAAGCAGAAATTCTTTCATCTTCTTCCATTTTCAGATTTTCATACCTGACCCGGAAGCATTCCAATTTTGCAATTTTGACAGTTGTATCACCTTCATTCAATGTCTCCAATTTGTCCCAAATAGCTTTAGCAATAGATCAGTCTGATAATCTCATGATTTGCTGATCTGACAATGCGCTCAAAAGTGCTTCTCTTGCTTTGCAATCATTCTCTTGATCTTTAGCCAAGTTAGGAGGATTGGGTTGACTATGTGTAGGACCAATATAGCCATTCTTTTTAACATCTCATATGTCTCTTCCAATGCAATTCAGATGTGTCTCCATTCTGATCTTCCATATGCCATAGTTAGTTCCATCAAGCTTCGAATTGTCCTTCCTGAAATAGTTTGTTGTCATAGAATCTCCTCAATCTGTTAAACTTCTACAAAAAGAGGACTTGGCTCTGATACCAATTGTTAGGACCCGGAAGCAACTGAGAGGGGGGGGGGGTGAATAAGTTGACTATTAATTTCAACCCAAATATAACTTAATAAAGCTTGATGCATAATACCGGTAAACCAAACTTAATGTCGGTTGACAATTTAACAGTTAATAACAGTACCAGTAAAGTTTAATACATGAAACAAAAAGATAAATGGCATCCACAACACATAACACAGATATTTGTACATGGAAACCCTGTAAGGGGAAAAACCACGGTGGGAAACCTTACCCACAATCAGATGATACTACTACAAATAGTATGTGTACAAATGGGGTATGCACATGCAGAAAGGCCAACTGCCTAGAGCTCACTGCTCAATCACAAAATGGGAGTCACACTGACTACAATTGGATGGTTAAATCCAATGATAATGTACTGCTTAAAATAACATCTTCATATGCTGGATTTAGTACCGGTTAAGCTCTGATTGTCTTCTTCATACCTTCCTTGAATCTTCAAATTATGTCTACGTGTATAGCTCTACTTATATTCGTATATACCTTATTACAATCCTTTTTCCACAACCATATTAATCTCACAAATGATATCTTACATATATACCAAAACCTAAGACCAAATGTGTAGGTCGGCTCACTAAGAATATTACAATTAAATCAATTATAAATGAATCAATATACGATGCATCATGTCGTCTCAATGCATTTACAATAATAGCCAGTCAATAAATCATCTCCATAATGTGTCGTGCTGTTCTGGAATAGATAACGCTTGTCGGTCCATAACCTAGACCAATTTGTCGGTAGCAACAAATATGCAAACTCGTTTAGACCAATAACCAAATCACCAAAACAAAGTGTCCAAACAATGTCTTTGACATAACCAAGTAATCTCCAGATGATAACAGATCATCCTCAGTGTCGGTGAACAATATAACCTGCCGGTGAACCAGATACTGATGATTGAGCATAAGTCACTGAACATGCCGATGAACATAACCAAAGATCTCCAGTGCTGATAAGTGTTGACAAGTGTTGACATCAATGACAAAACCAGTGCAACGCATCCAAAATACCAACAATTGGATCCTCCATCTATAAGTACTCTTCTGACTTTCGTCTTATGTATGTATGTAAGCTTCTAGATGTAGTGGATTATTATGGAAAAGTTTGTGACTGGTAACATCTCGTTCTGTGAAAGCAATACGGGTAACATCGACTAGATTTCCTACCACGAATTGGAAAGCAGTTTTCATGTATATCTCTATCAACTACTAAATCTTGAAGCGCTTTATCTAGGCTAGCTTTGTGATTTGGTGATAAACGCAGTAGCTCAAAGAGTGATATTTGGGTTGGATTTTCTTCAATTGCTTAACCACATTATAGGTCCCTACTGTTGGTGACTGGTTTGATGGTGTAGCGTCATAAAATTGTGACCTTGAAATTTTTGACTGCATTTCACTCTTCACATTGGCGAATGAATCCCTAAGCCTAACTAGAGACTCGAGACATGCTCATACCACTTGAAACTTGCATTTTATTGCACCCCGCATTGCCTAATCTCACTTCCTATCTGAATTAGGGTAGGACAAGGGTGTGGCGCCCCTGTCCTTGCCCTATTTTGGGCCCCCTCCATTCAAACCCTTCATTGGGCTTTTCAATCATGAGCAGGAAAAAGTTTTCCTATGTCAGCCTAAGAGGAAAAATCAATTAAAACCCCTAATTGGCAAGTATATAAGGAGCATTTTCCCATCCGATTGACAAGAAGTAAGTTGATGATAAGCGAAATTGATCACAAGCAAAATCAAGCGTTCAAGTATGCAAGAATTTCTTTCAAGTGTTCAGCATTTCAAGTCTCCTTTCAAGGCTAGGTGTTGCATTCAAGTCAAGGATTCAACCATTGAAGAGGAGATTTCTTTCAACATTCAAAGTATTCAACTTCACATATCCTTTCAAAAAACTCTATCAACACTTCAATTGCATCCTCTCTAGAGGTTAACTCTACTTCAGACATTTCCTTTCATTTACTTGCAAGTATTTTTCATCATTTGGTTAATTCCAAATCGGGGTTTGACCTAAAGGCAAACCCCCAATCCCAATAACATTCCCTCTCTTTTTTGTGTGCAGGTTGCAGGTGCGCAACTGTAATAGTAGGTTTAGACTTCATTTTGAAAGATGGAAAAACCCTTTTCGATCAGCGGATTTTTCGGAGGACCAAGTACACTTTCAACCCAGTCCTGATAGCTTTCACTCAAATTTGCAAGGGAGCTTCATCTCAACATTTTACTACTAATTCCAGGTGCACAGTTCATCCCGCATCTCTATCTCAAGATATAATCATTTTTTTGTCATCTTTATGATTAGTCTCAAATTGCTTAATTCAACTTATTTATTTTAAAAGAGGGTTACTTTACTTTTCAAATTCATTATCAATTCACTTAGAATTCAATCTCTTTCCATTGAGATTGGATCTAGTGAATTTTACCCCCTCTTTTAAATGTAATGTGCATGAGAGGTTGAAGAGAATCATTTGTGAAACTTTCACAACTTTCTTGAGGGTAAAGCTTTCCACTTGATCTCCTCATCACCCTTTTCACACACTATTACATTTTGGTGAACCCGACGTCTTACATGCATTAAATTCAAAATTATTGCATATTTTTCATTTACAAGTTTAATTTTCTTGCAAAACTTAGTGGTTAATTCATTCAAAACCCTAGTTGTTAAAATTGAAATTGAAATTGTGTTTTGCAAAAAATTCTCTCTATTGTTTTAGATCTGAAAATTGCATTGCTTGTCAAATTCAATTTCTTCACTGTCTTGTTCAATTTGCAAATCAAATTTACAAAATTAAGTGGTTAATTGTTAAAACCCTAATTTTCAAAAATCAAATTGAATTTGTGCAAAAATTGGATTTACATTTAATTTTCAAATTTGGAACTATTTTTTCAGATTTGTCTTCTTGCCTAAAATTCAAATTTTCAATTTCCCTCCTTTTTTCAAAATTCAAAATTTTAAAATTTAGTGGTTAGGTCCTAAAACCCTAAAATTCAAATTTACTTGGATTTTGTGTAAATTTTAATCAATTTCAACCAATCTGAGTTTTTCTAAATATTATTCAAGGTGGCCCTATCCATTAGGTTCGACCTTTTTCAAATTTGCAATCCAATTTCCTATCTTTTTCAAAACCCTAATAGGGTCTTATTTTGACATTCAAACCTTAAATTCGCCTATCTAAACTTCGTAAAATCAACCAATTTTTCTTGGGTTAGCTCTAAAATTATCGTAGCTTTCATCCCTGAAAATTTTTGAAAATTTTGGGCGAACCAAGTGCACTTTCAACCTAGTCCTTGGCTTTTTTCCCGAAATTTTGAGAGACTATTATTACTGTATTTAATTGCTTAAATCCAGAAAAGTGGCTAATTTTGTTGAGTTTTGATCCCTCAAAAATAAAAAATACTTCCCAATTTCAACATCACAACTCTCAAGGAAACATTTAAAATTAAGTGGTTAATTATAATCTGCCCCGATTTTAAAAATCTTAATTTTGTCAATTTTAATTTTTAAAATTAAGTGGTACCCCATTGGCCCTAATTTTAAAATTTCAATTTCTTTTTATCATAAATTTTCTTGGAGATTGTGTCATTTTCTTCTTTCCACAAAGTTCAAATTGTATAATCATATTTTTTTTGGATTTTTGCATTATTCAATTTTGCAAACTTTGTTCTCAAAATTCAAATTTTCCCTCTAGTGCATGAGTTTTACTACTAATAGTCCTACCTATACTATCCCCGTTAGACGAAGCATTAGAATTAAGGCTTCCCAAGGTTTCATACTCGAAGAGATGGAGCCTAATTTGGGTGACTTCTTCAATGAGGAGAATGTTAATTCTTCCCATCCTAATAACATCCCTATCTACCCATTTGATGATTCCAATGATGAAGAAGAAGCTTTGACTAGAGTTTCCATAGATCAACTTTCAAAATTGGACAATCAATTTGACAACTTTCAACAATGGATGTCCCAAGAATACCCTAATAGTGAGGCTCTTCTATTAATTGAAGGTCTAAAGTGCATGATTCAAAGTGATAAGAATGGAATTGATATATTGCATGGCATTGCTCATATTGTTCATTCTAATGTCATGCCTATAAAGAGTTGTGTGAGAACTTAGGTTATTCACAACCTTCTACACAAATCAATCATTCTATTCCTTTGACCACTTTAATGACTAGCGTTCCTACTTTCACTTCAAACATCATGGCTACATCAACTCAAAATGTCATACCTACAACCACTAGTCATGGGGAAAATCCCTCTTCCTCGATCAATCCTCCATCTTTATTTATGCCTTCAATGAGTATTCCTCATCTCTCAACCAATCAATGTGACACAAGGGGGCAATTCATCCAATCATTATATCCCTCCTTTTAATCTCTCATTTCCTACTCAATCATCACCTATGCCTAATTACCATAGTGTTCCTTCACCTTATTCTCAATCAATGCCTTCTTTCAACAACATCACACCACCTTCTCAATCAAACATGTCTAACATAAATTCCTCAATCGAAGCAAACATTAATAACCTTGATCAAATTGTGTCATCATTGCAACAACAAATTGCTTCTATAAGTCAATACAAGTTTAGTGTGGCCACGTTTGATGTTGCGAGCCCACTTTCTCTTGATATTGTTAGAGTTGTCCCTCCTAAACATGTTGAAGTCCCTCAATTGAAACTCTATAATAGAAAAGGTGATCCTTTAACATATGTCAAGACATTTCAAACTTTGTGTACTGACGTTGCTTATGATCAAAGAGTGCTTGCCAAATTGTTTACTAGAACATTAAGAGATAAGGCTTTACAATGGTATTTCTCTTTGCCTTCCTATTCTATTACTTCTTTTTAATAATTTTAAAATAACATAGGTCCTAAAATCACTTTGACTAATTTAATGCATTGTAAACAAGGTGTTAAAGAAAAAGTGATTGATTTCATTGGTAGATATAAGCATTTGTGTTCTCAAATTTCTTTTCCAGTGCTTGATAATAATATTCAAAGAATTTTCATTTCTAATTTACAAAAAGATATTAGAGACAAACTTCTCCTTTCTGAGTTTATTTCATTTCCATAGTTGTGCACAACACTTTACAATTATCAACTAACTTTGAGTCAACTAGAGCAATCTACTTCTATGGCTCTGAGTGATAAGGGTGAGAGTGTTGGCCATTTGGAGGAATTGATCATGTGTTACATTGATGTTTTGTCATTGATGTCAACACTAGCTGTTTGGATGCTTTATCGGTATCCTTCTGGTCCCGATAAGCTGTTTGGTTTCTAGTTGGATTGGATCATTATGATCTGGTATGCTTTGGTATGTTTGGATTATGGAATTGGCTTATTCATGCTACTCAGATTCATGTTCAGTTAGTTGGTTTTGATCTGGTGATCGGATGCTATCTTGTTTTGCTAGTAAGTTTGGTTCGTGGTTCTGGATAGGGTTTCACCGACATAGCTTTAATGAAGATCTTTGATGATATGCATAAGTGGTGTTGGTGTGGCTTCTAGTGGAGATTCAGTATGTTGATGGTGATCTTGTTCGAGACTAGGTGGATTGGGATTATTGTTTTATCATGTGTGAACCTATATTGGGTCCCGGTTTATCTAGGTTATGGACCAGCTTAATGTAATGTGTGGATTGGACCTATCGATGCATTTTCGAGATGTATTATGGGTTGGATATTATTTGTTTGGTCTCTGGCCGACATGTTTTGTAATTATGTAATTGGTTTATTGTCTGGTGGCCAACCTGATTGTTTATGGTTGAGGGTTTGTATATATATGATGTAAGATCTCATTGTAGATTATAATGGGAATGGGATATGGATGTAATGAGCGAATAATGTAATAATAATTCAAGCAGAGGATTTGGTTGATCATTGGTGATCGAGTTGAGTTTATGTAAGAGGATTTAGTCCTCTAGTATTGAGTTTAACGAGAACTGTACTCAGGCATAGGAGATGTTATCTTTGCAGTTCATTCCTTCTTTTGGATTGTAGTTTGGATTTCTATGTAGTTAGTGAGACTCCTTTTGTGATGAGCAGTGTGATCTAGGTTGTTCGCCTTCCTACAAGTGCAGGCCCCTCAATTGTAATTGCATACTTACTGCAGAAGTATTATCTAACTGTGGGTAGGCTTCCCACCGTGTTTTTTCCCTTTACCGGGTTTTCCATGCGTAAATCTTGGTGTCTTGTGGATGGTATTTATTCTCTGATTGTTGCTTATACTTAATTGGTTTATCTTCTATTTCGGTATTTGGTTTATGCATTCCAGTATTGATATTTTGGGTTTCGGTATTAAAGTTTTAATTGCTTAAGGCTCTGATAATCTGGTGACAATTGATTGCCCCCCCCCCTCTCAGTTGTCTTCCGATTATTTGAACTGCCTAACAATTGGTATCAGAGCTCTGGTCCTCTCTGTAGAAGCTTAACCGTTTGAGGAAGATCCTATGGCAACTAACAGTTCAAGTTCATCTAGTTCATCTGGAGCTATCTATTGGAGAGATATTCCTAGGCTTGATGGAATAAATTACAGAGAATAGAATATTCGGATGGAGACTCATCTGATATGTCTTGGCAAGGAGATTTGGGAGATCACATAAAATGGTGCAACCCCTTATAATCCGGCATCTAGCAACCCTCCTCCAGAAAACTTGGATAAGGAGCTTGAGAATGATTATAGAGCAAGAGAAACCCTCTTGTGTGCACTTCCTGATCAGCAAATAACGGGATTAACTAACAAATCATTTGCAAAAACTATATGGGACAAGTTGGAGACTCTTAATGAAGGTGGCCCTACTGTGAAGATTTCTAAACTTGATGGTTACCATGTGAGATATGAAAACCTGAAGATGGAAAAATATGAAAGGATTACTGCATTCATTGAAAGGGTAAATGAGATTGTTATGGGAATTCAATGTTGTGGTGGAACTCTGAGTGAAGATCTAAGAGCATTACCACCGACTTACAAGATGAAGGCTATTGCAATTAATTAATTGAGAGTAATGGCTAATACTTATGTCAATAGAGATAGCTTGGTTGGGAAATTGTCTTCTTTTGAGCTTGAAGAATTTGGACCTTCTGGAGCTATGAAGTCTAAACCTGCTTTTCATGCATCTGCATCATCAATCGGCAAGAAAGATTGGAAATCTTTGTATGCAAAGGAGTTGGATGATATGAAGAGAGAAGATGATGAATTTGAGCAACTTGAAGCCCTATTTGCTAGAAGAGTACCTAAACGATCGATAAGAAGTAAGTATCAAGGAAAAGAACCTTTTAAATGTTTTGCATGTAATAAGATAGGTCATTTGCATCTAGATGTCCTGAAAGGAATTCAAAATTTGAAGAGAGAGCTAGAAGATATTTTAAGCCTAACCCTGGATATCAGAACAAGTATAAGTACATGAAAAACAGAGATAAATCATGCTACATAGGAGATGAGGAAGGTGTGACTGATTCTAATGATGAACCGACACAAGACTCTGCTAGTGGTTCCAGCAATGGAAAGGAATGGGTGTTCCTGTCTATCAAGGAAGATGTTCTGCCACTGAAAGAGAATGTACCTGAAGAGAAGACACTTGCTACCAAAATTGAAGATAAGAGTGAATGGGTAATTGAGAGTGGATGTTCACATCATATGACTGGAGATAAAAAGAAGTTTCTATCTTTGCAAGAATTTGATGGCAATCTGGTTAGATTTGGAGATGAAAAAACATGTATGATCAAAGGAAAAGGGACTATATCATTGGATGGTAAGCACATGCAATTGGTGGATAAGGTATTTCAATTACAGTTCAAGGATGGAACATGCAAAATCATTAATAGATTTGGTTTGGAGATTGCAACTGATACTTAGACAAAAGGTAATATATTTCATTTGAATTTTGATGAGAAGACATGTTTGATTGCACAAATTGATGAGAGTTGGCTATGGCATAAAAGGCTATGTCATGTGAATTTTGATTGCATTGTTAAGATCAATTCAATTAAAACAGTTAGAGATATACCTAAGATTGTGAATCCCTATAATCCGGTATGTAAAGAATGTCAAATGGGAAAATAGGTCAGAACCTCTTTTAAGAATTCTTTTAAGAGTATACAAGAAAAATCTAATGATATTCTTGATCTTATTCATACCGATTTGTGTGGCCCTGTTAGAGTTAAAAGTTTTCAAGGTGATAGATATTTTATGCTAATCATTGATGATTATTCTAGAATGATATGGGTTACTTTTCTAAGGGAGAAAATTGATTTTGAAAAGTTTAAAATCTTTACGGCTAAAGTTGAGAAAGGGACAGAATTGAAGATTAAATGTTTAAGGTCAGACCATGGTGGAGAATTCACATCCGGCGAGTTTAATAAATTTTGTGAGAAGCCTGGCATAAGGAGACAATTTTCTGCTTCCTGGTCACCTCAGCAAATAGAGTTGTGGAAAGGAAGAACAGAACTATCTTGGATGCTGCTAGAACAATGATGATGGAAGCTAGTCTATATCATATCTACTGGAGAGAAGCAGTGAGCACAACAGCTTACACATTCAACAGAGTACATATCAAAGGAGAAACCGGTAAGACACTTTATGAATTATGGTTTGACAATACACCTACAGTTAAGTATTTCAAAATCTTTGGTAGTAAATGTTATATCAGGAGAGAATTTGACCAAACTAAATTAACAAAATAAGGAATGCAATATACAAGCACAGTTATAATTTATGTTATATCAGGGGCTAACTAAATAGTTAGCAGCAGTTACAAATGTATTTTGCGTAAGGAGAAATCTTTAGTGAAGAAGTGAGCGGTTACCAGAAAAAAAAAGACAAGGAATTTACATCTTCATCACAGCAGTAGATAGTTACCAAGGCCCTCTGCCATACCACCACCCAAGCAGTTTCCCTGAATCAGGAAGAGGGACAGTTACTTTAAGCAAACCTTTTGCCACCACTCGTTATAATGGCTGGCGACAACATCTTTCAAATACAGATTTTTTTCTAGGTTTGGAGGTTTTTGCTGCCTTTGGGCTGCAGCCTGGAGGGGGCCTCTTCTATTGTATGTTTCCAGAAATGCACGTTTGCACAATGAAGAATTAGGAGATATAAGACTATGTTGTCATAATATTGATCAGATCTTTATGTAATTGCTCTGTTTTTCCTAAATTATATTTATTCAGTGTTGTATGATCTTTCTGTCTTATTCTTTTTAGTCTGTTGGTTTTTTAAAAATTGAAAAGAGTTTAACAAGTTGCAGTAAATGATTCATGAGAAGAGTTTTAAATTATTGGGCAGCTGTTGTTATAGCTGTGGATGTGAATATGTGCTATAATGTAATCCAAAGAGGATAACTAAATTGGAAGAATACACAAGACAAAGGGAAACAAAAGACCAACAAAAGGAAATGTAGAAAATAGAGAGTTTGAGTTGGAGGAGTTATGATGGATGTTGGAGAAACATGGGACATGTAATAATAGGAAAGCAAAAGAAAATTGTAGCAAAGGTCTTGAAGGGTTGTGAGAAAGCAATGAAGAATGGTGAGGATAAATATGCACCTTGTGACAAAAAGCCATATAAGTCTAGGATTCACCAGGGAATCAAATTGTTAGAACAGGAGAAGATCAAATCCCTCAATGAATGGCATGTGAAGATTCTGACGGAGAGGAGATAGATAAATGGGATATAATTATCAATGGGATGAAGATGTTGAGTTGTGCTATATCGAAGAGGAGGAAAATATTGAAGATTACAATGTGAGAAGAGAAGAGTTTGAATATTAGGGTGAAAAGGAATGCAGCCTATCGCAAAAGGAGGTCGAAGATGATGTAGTGATGGAAGCAGTACACAATAGAGATGAACCTGCAGCAGAGATGGAGATCTTTGGGAGCCTCATATGTAATAATGCTTCATTGGTTTTAGAGAACACAACCAACAAGAAGCAGCTAGAGGGATGTTTTGAAAATGCAATATGAGAGAGGAATATCATCTCTTTCTTAGAGAAGAAATGAGAATGACTGAGGGGAGAATCAAAGGCATAAACATTTGTCATATAAAGGAGGAAGCATCTATGAAAATTTATATTCCCTTAACTTTGATTTTTATTTCTTGTGGCTTGTGTGCAGGTGCAATAAAAGGTTGGACAAGCAATGAAAAGAGCCATGATGGCTTTTAATGGAGGAGGACCATCAGAAGTGGGTCTAAAGATGTGGTCTCATAGAGGGGCTTTATGGACTACTTTTATGGAGCAGGGTGTCTCACGAGACAAAGAAAAATGCTACAAGATTAATTGGAATTTTTTTTTGATATACAGCAGCCTTTACTTTTTAGTTCATAATTTTAAGTATGCATTTGGGTGGGGCTAGAAATTCCCCCCGTTAGTTTATGAAAAATTTCTGCCACTTGTCAATCAAGTGAAGTTTTTACATTCCTACCAATTAATTTTTTTATCATTTTGTATTTTATAGACTCTGTTGAATTGAAAATGAAAAATAACAAGATTCATGAGACCATAAGTACTTATAAATTTTGGAACTTAAACTTTCAAGCTTAAGCTGCACTAACAAATTCATGGAACCACCTGTTTCAAACTACTCTTAAAAAATCTCAGTAAAAAATCTCAGTAGCAGCCACTGAAATTTTTTTAGGAAGCCCCCTCTGTGGAACTGCAGCCTAAGCTCTGGGAAAAGAGAAAAATGACATTTTGCTAGAGGACAATTTATGGTTCAACAAGTAGTTGGAAGCAAAAGAAGAAACGATATCAAAAATTGCTGAAGTATCAAATATGGTGGAAGGTCGATTTGTGATCTTATTGTTTGGATCAAAAGGATGGTTCTACCATCTAACCCAAACTCTTACCTAGATGTTTGAAGTAGTACCATCCTAGGAAAAAAAAGCAATCTTGGATCACCTTAAAAAACAAGCGTTTTTAAGTTCTTAATGTTTTAACTTTCTTAAAGTTTGTTGTCAAATAAACTAGTTTTGAATTGGAAGGTCCAAAATTTTGGAGAAAGGGGAGAATGATATAAGCCATTCTATTGATTCACAAGGCATTTAAGACTTCACCACAGCAATAAACACTAAATAGTTACAAAGGCCTTTTGCCACTTGGTGGCAGCCGTCCTACCACACCAGTGGTTACCCTAAATTAGTGGGGGAATGGTCACTTAATTCATACCTTTTCTCACCACTCACCATGATGGTTGGTGACAGCATCTTCAAATACAGAATTGTTTTTTACTAGGAATGGAGATGTTCGCTGAGAGCCGCAATCTGGAGAGGGCTCTTCCACTGTATGTTTCCACCAATGCATGTTGCACAATGGAGAGTTAATTGATAAGAGATATAAGACTATGCTGTAATAATATAAACCGGATCTTATATAATTAATTGCGCTGAATTTTAAAAGATATTTATTGAGTGTTGTATGTTTGTTCCGTCTTATCCTCTTTTGTCTGCCGTGTTAGCTTTTTTATCTAAAAGAGTTTAACAAGTCGTAAATCATTATCAGACATAGAGAAGTGTCTGCATCAGAGGCAATAATAGACTTAAGAGCATAATAAGAAATATTTCATCTCCTGAACATTGAAACTCAAAGTATATTGCTTCGACTCTCTCCTTTCAGGCTATCCAAACATGCCTGGTTTCATCAGCCTCCAGTGATCACTGTTGTTGACATCCTCCATTTATATGGCATCCAGTGGCATGCAAACTGAGCTGAACACAACCTCTAGAAGCTTTCTTAGAAGCTTTTTTTCATCAACTTGTAAAAAATCCTTTTCATCCAGCAGCTAGTGTAGAGTTTTTTTTTTCTGAATACAAATATTGTTATTTAACTGAACAACCTTGCTCTCTCAGAGCTATGCATATTCCTCCTCACAAACACAACTACATGTGGACAAATTCCTGTCAATAACCCAAAAAAAATGGCAACTTTTTTATAGCAATTGTATGGCAAGCTCAATCCATATACATCCGTTGCCATACAATGAGCTCCTCTTGTTGCATTAGTGTTGTCATTGATGTCAAGAAGATTGTTGATCTCAAGGTGATTAAGTCGTGTTAGAGTATTTGAGAACAATAAAGGACAAAGTTTAGTAATGATTGGATAGCTATCTTTATGTAACAGTGTCAGTGGTTCCTATATGTCTAATGCATTTGTTGTGGCCTGGAATTCTAAGGTTTGCTGATCAGAGACTGTATATGCATCCAGTTGTAATGTTGACGTTTGTGATACCGCATTCTACCACAGTAAAGTAATTTTGTATGCGGTTTGGAAGATAAGTAAGGGTATACATGACAAATATTCCAGAGTTTCAGAGGTTTTGCTCCTGCATTCAGAAAGTTAGAGATGACTGAGTGTTCACAATGCTAGTTCACTGACTTTGCAGAAAGTTTTGTTGGATGCGCTAGAGGAAGGTAGCGTGCACCAACTGGAAGAAGCGTGTGAAGGTAATTTGGGACCAATTGAGTTCAATATGAGAAATGCATAGTGTTCTTACTCCTAGTGTAACGCATTGGTGTTAGGACCAAGCCATCTATACGTTTGAATTAAGGATTTTGTCCTTGGCCCACCTGTGGGCATTGAAATTAAGTTCTAGGCAGACATAAAGGTGTAAATAATATTGGAATGTATATATAATGCCAATCAGTTCCATTCCAATGTGGTTGTTGTGGTGGAAGTTGTGCAAGTTGTGTACTTAATAAAGAGAAGTATATATATTGCGAGCTGTGAAATGCAGTAATGCTATTGATATTGCTTAAGTTTTAAGTATGGAATTTAAATCTGGCATATACTGATTCACCCCACCCCCTCAGCATATCTGTGTGCTTAACACTTTTTGACCAACCGTCAATCTGTCCTATGTTTCCTCGCCTTCTAAAGGCGTGACTAAGTTCAGCAAACTGAAGTTATTTTTTGTAGAGCTATCTTTGTCTGCTTTGGAGAATCTATGTTTTAGAGTTTTTGAACTCTTCCCCTTCTGGATATTGTATAGAATGAACTCTCTCAGACCTTTCCTTGTAACATTTTGGACTGACGGAAATTTTGTAAATTCCAAAGAAGGATCACACTATCAAATTATGGATCTCACTTTCCCATCATGTTGTTAATTATGTTTCTCGATGGACAGGGAAACTCTTAACTAGATTACCTCACAAATCCACTACAAAGCAAAATCCAGATTGGTAGATAAATGTGTTAGAGCGAAAAACAACAATTGATAAATGTGGTCTTTTATATTTAATCTGCTGAGTAAAAAGTATAGGATGAGAATTTAGCAGAATTACACCCAGTATTAAATCATGTTACAATCAGTGTTAACATTTTTTCCAATCTACGTAACCTCAGTATTACCTGCCAGTTGGATGTGGTGATAGTAAACTTTGATTGCTTGAATTTTAATCTCGGCAATTTCTTCTTACTGTCCAATTTTAGATGGTGCATGTGGGGCATCATTTGAAAACAGAGGAGTTTGACAGTGTATTTTTACTTGTTATCTCACCAAGGTGTTGATGTTATTGTAGATTGGGTATTCATCACCAACACAAAGTGAGATTATAAGCAGTATTGACCTAAGTCTTTCTGAGGTATGTTTTTCAGGCCCTATAGTTGAAGTTGTAATTACAAGTCAGTTTGATTGCTGATCTTAGTTTTACATGCAAAACAAGATCTTAATGGGATGAACAGATATATTCAAAAGCTGATTTCTTTTTAACAGTTTTCTGTATTTGGGTCGCTTTCAAATGTTGGGGCAATGCTAGGAGCAATAGTCAGTGGACACATAGCTGATACCATTGGACGAAAAGGGGTGAGTAAGCTTGGAATGCCACTATATTAGATGCGTTCTTCTTCTCTCAAGGACATCCCTCGACTTTCAATTTTTTCTTTCCCCACAAATTCTGATTGTTTCTTTACTTTTTAAAAACAGGCATTAGTGGTGGCTGCAGTACCCAATATTATTGGATGGATTGTCATCACCTTGGCACAGGCAATTTTCTTTACTCATCAAGAGTATCAAAAATTTTGAAAATAAATCTAAGGATTCTCAGAAGTGATTGCTATCCTTTGGTACAATTCACTCATCTGTGACATGTCTGTTTTTGGTTGCAGAATGCTTCATTACTCTATTTGGAAAGATTGTTGACAGAATTTGGGGTGGGAGTTATCTCATTCACAGTAAGTTAGGCTATTTTCAGTCAAGCTTTTCAAGAAGGAAAACCTATAACATGCTTTCTTGGTACTATTATTAATGCTAAAAATTGGAGTCATGATTAAGCCATGGTGCTTTTTACTACTGCTGCCTGACCTTTAGGTACCAATATATATTGCTGAAATAGCTCCCAAACACTTGCGGGGAAGTCTTGGCACAGTAACACAGGTAAATATTTTAGTACTGAATATTGTCTCATAGATTTAAGAATCTTAGCAGTGACTTTTTGTGTGGCTTTCTGTGGTACAGCTTTCTGTTTCAATTGGCATACTGCTAGCGTATCTTTTTGGACTTTTCCTTAACTGGAGGTCTTTAGCAATTGCAGGTATACGACCAAGAGTAATATAGCTCCATTTCAAGGATTCATTTATGTGCTCATTTTGAAATTCAGATTACGTTTTGTTAGAGATCTTGGTCTCTTTTTGATATGTGGGTTCTACAGGCATAGTGCCCTGTGCCCTATTGATCATTGGGCTCTTTTTTATCCCAGAATCTCCTAGATGGCTGGTGAGTTCTAACATTATATATTCATTACTGGTAATGAAAAGATATTTAGCATTTTGTAACATCAAACAGCAGTTCCAGAAGATTCATCATTTCAAATGTATGCCTGTTACTGTGCAGGCAAAGAAAAAAAGTCCACTATATGAAGATTCATTGCAATCCCTTCGTGGTTCTGATGCTGATATATGTTTTGAAGCAGTTGAAATTAAGGTGCCAATTTGTTCTTTCATTTCTGGCATATGTGCACCTGGGTTTTAATGAATAATGCCGCCCGAAAATTGTCTTTGTTTCCTCAAGGGAATTACATTTTTAATTAACCCAAAACTCTTCCATGAATAAGAGTGTTGTAGAGACTAACAATCAACAAACCAGTGTCAAATTGTCTGAACTACGTGAACGAAGATATGCACTCCCTCTGACTGTAAGTCTTCTCACCCTCACATCTGGGAAGTACATCAGAAAGAATATATTATGTCTTTTGACTTTAATGGTGAGTATTTATGATCTTAACTTCACACCATCTTTTGTTTTGTCAGATTGGCATTGGGCTGCTTTTATTACAGCAATTGGGAGGAGTCAATGGCATTATGTTTTACAGCAGCTCTATTTTCAAGTCTGCTGGTGAGTGTAATTATATATATACATATATATTAAGAAATTCCAGGGTACATGTCATTTGTTCCAGTTTGTACAGACTAATTAAATTCGAAGGGTTCTTTCTTGGCTATTTTTATCTAATGCATTGTGTACAGAGTACAGACTAATAAAGTAGATAGAAAGTTTTAGTCTACATGGCTGAATTTCTTCAAATATAGTTGCTAATTTCAAGTTTCATTGTATCATGAAAGGAATTTCATCGGCCAATGCTGCATCTGTTGGGCTTGCATGTATTCAGGTTTTTTCTTAGTCCTGAAATTAACTAATTGTCATGCATGATCCAAATTCAACTAATGGTAATGAACTTTATTAATCTAAATAATCTTCGGATACCATTGAATAGGTCATCATGACTGCAATTACTGCATGGTTAATGGACAAAACTGGAAGACGGATACTCCTAATTGTAAGTATGAGGCCTATTGCAAGCCTTTGCTACAATAGGTTGGACAAGTTGCATTGTGATCACTAAAAATCAATCAAAATTCATTGAAAGGAATTAATATGAATTTGTTTTGAAATGGACAGATCTCCTCTGGAGGAATGACTATATGCCTTCTCCTTGTTGGTCTTGCCTTTTATTTTAAGGTATTCTTTTTTTTTTTATCTCGACACTTTTTGACTTATGTATTTTGGAATATACTCCTGTCATTCTATATGGTTGACTAATAGATATGCAATTTCATGTGACTAGATTACAGATATTATCTTGACTCTTTGAGTCATTCATTTGGAATATACTCTTGCTATCTTATATGGTTAACTAACAGAAATACAATTTCATTTGACTAGATTACAGATATTAAGCATCTGAATACATCTTTTATAATTATCACCTAATTCATAATTTCGTTTCCCACAGCTAATTTCAATGTCTTGGTTAATTTGCAGAACCAACTCTCTGGAGACTCAGCTATGCAAACATTCTTCAGTGCTTTGGCATTAACTAGCCTCCTAGTGTGTTTGGAATAGAACTTGGCAGGCATTTCATCTTGAAAATTTTGTTTCACATTTTCTGCTCTGATGCTTTTAAGTTTCCGTCATAGACATTATTTGCACCTTAATGACTGATTAGGATTTTTTCAATGTAGGTCTACATTATCTCATTTTCCATTGGTATTGGACCCATTCCATGGATTATTATATCTGAGGTATCGTGCCTTCTTTGCTAAGCATCTGTCCTAAGGTTTTAACCCTTAAAGAAAAATCTTGTGCAACAGAGCAATCGAATCAATAATTACAACACACTGATTATATTTGCCAAAATTCTTCTTTAGTATCTTCTTAGTGCAAGTGATCTAATGTATTGAATATTGTTTTAGCTGACTTCTTTTGGTTCTTCATACTGGCAGTGTAGCAACTTTGACAAATTGTTTGTCATCTTGGATTGTGACCATGACAATCAATATGCTTTTAGAGTGGAGCTCTGCAGGTATTGTCATTTCTCTATAGAAAACAAATAACAAACAATATTTAAATCTTCTCATTACTGAATCATTAAGACTTATATATGAAAATATTGATGCAGGAACATTTCTACTTTATGCTTTTATTAGTGCTTTGACACTAGCCTTTGTTGCATTGCGTGTACCTGAGAGCAAGGGTAGAACATTGGAGGAAATTGAAGCTTCATTCAGATAAGGTCAAGATAGTATTATATACCTCTTCATTCACGATCATTTGCAACCCTTGGAGTTACTTATGATGACAAGATCTCTTGAATGTAGAAGATAAAGTTTTAATTCAGAAGTTAATGTTTACTACCAGTACCACCTATGGATTGCCGTTGTATAATTAAAATTGTATATTACAGAAGTAGAGAAATCTGGCATGCACTACTTCTCAATCATTTTGAGATATGATAATATTTTCGTCCTCGAGTCATTTGTAATATAAGAAATTCCCTAATTTCAGTGGAGGATATAAGACAAGTTTTATATCTTCATTGTATCATGCCATCTTGCCAACCATCTTCCTTGAGCTTCAAATTTTGAAAAAGCTCATTGTCAAATAATAAGAGATAGAACAAATAACTTTTGAAATTGATTTGTTAGAATTAATTCAATTTCTTTATGGTTCCAAGTCATCCTTCTTAAATCGCGCTTTTTGTCTACATATTAATATGATAATTGATGTTGATTCTGTATGCATGTCTTCATCTTCTCGGATAGCTTTTTGGTCTTTTTGTTAGATTGGATAAAAATCAACATTGATGTATGAAATTAGAAACCCATAGATGATCACAATTAGTTATACACAGCTAACATCCCTCACCTCGATTCGTTGTGGGTGGGAGGCTAATGTTGGTGGGTTACGGACCCCTACTATTCTAATGGGCGTGGAAGTTGAGAATCTATCTAACCTTTTAGAGTAGTAGGGGTCCTCAAGCACACATGAACTGCAAGAACTATTGCTTCATGAACTGCTTCATGAATTGTTGCAAGGTGTGCACCCTTGGTCTCTTTGTGTTGTGCAACGCAATGTTCGGGTTTGTGACATGGCTTAACCAACTCTTGTGGATTCTATAAGTCTAGTGGTTGTATCGGACATTAACGAGTCAATCTTTTGGTGCAACGAAAACCGTACTTGTAACATAAACACCCTGGCTAAGAATAGTAGGGCACCATTCCCACCCCGTAGGGGTGGGTGGGGCTCAATTAGTTGTGGATGGGAGGCCCCTACTATTCGCTAGGGAGTTAGTAGGGGTCCAGAGAACAATAATGGAAGGGGGGGAAGGGGGAAACTATAGTTCGCCCTGAAAAATAGTAGGGGTGAATTCTAGTGGTGACAGGCTTTAGAGTAGGGTTATTGTAGTGAATGAATGTCGAAAGCATTAGTGGAACAAACCTGCATACCCTTTAGAATAATAGGGTGAAATGATGAACGTTCACGTTGCTAAACACAGTTATGTTAAAATAGTAGAAATCGTATCCTATTTTTGAGATAAAGTTTAACATACCTTATCTTATTTAATATTTATGTTTGAAATTGAAGAGGAATTAATATGCAAGGTTTTCATGCAAGGGAACAATCTTTAGGATGACAGGTTGATTTGTTTTGCACAAGATCATTTCCTTCCACTTATAATTTATACACTTTATATTGGCAAATTAATGCTCAGACACTTGATGATCATTGTTTGTTACCTATAGCATCAAGAACGGCTATGTTAGGGCCCTATGTGGTACATGACTTCTCATAATCATCTTTGTTATCGGCTCTTATTAATAGGAGTAAATGAACATTCTTTTCATATTTGTAGCCGGTTTTTCCATTTGGTTTGATTTCTCTTGGAGTCACCTTGGTTGTAATAATATTTGTTATCTTCATGATATTAATGATTTATATGCTCTGTTATGAGAGCCGAAAATGACTACTAAACAGAATACACCTGGTGCCAATAAAAATAGCACTCACCAATATCCATTGGTTCTCAAGATGCTGAACATCCGTGTGTGAATTCTTACAGAATGCGGTGCACATGGGTCCACATGGGTCCATGATTCATAGATAGGTTTTATGCATCTCTGTGTCTTCAAGGAAAGTAAAAAGATCTCAGCTATTACGTAATGCTGATCTTGTATATATTAGAATTAGATTTAGTGCAGAATCTGAGTGTGCATAAGAGTGAGATGTAACTAGCATGAAAGGTGTGCATTTTTGTTGTGATTTCTCGCTGTTTCTTGCTTCTCCTCTAAGACAGGCATACCTCTGAAGAAAGTAAGGCCATTAAAACTATTGAAAAGAGATTTGTGACTCCCCTACATATTGCTTGGCCTTAGATTCGGGAGATGACATCTGAGAGTGAGAAAAAACCTCCAAGCCTGTCTTGAAGTATTACCTTGTTTGTGTTATGCTTCAGACTTCTGCCAACTATAACAAGTGCCTTGGATAGAAAACTTGTGTACCATTTCATATTGGTAACAAAGTTTGGTTGCATATAATAAACAGAACGTTTTAGAGACACTCGGAAGGAAATCAAACTGCTTTGCTATGGTCTGGATACAATCATCAAGCAACATGAAGACAATGCTTTGGATACTGATCTTCTAACTGCCCTTGGTTCATATCCTCTCTTCAATGTCACGTTAATGAAGCCTTGTTTGGAGCAATGTATTCATCATGATGAGCATCTTGTGTAGCTTGATTCAAATTGCATAATCTTAGTGGACATAGATTAGATTAGCCACTTCAAGCTTCCATAATCCATAATGTTCAATAGACAAATATTGTCACGTATAGGTCGGAACTTACAAGAGGACCTTGTGTACTATCTTAACACATTTTATATGCACATGACTGTACATTGCAACACAACCATAGGATTTGTGACATACCCCTAAGACTATGACGTGATTCAGATTCAATACAATGGTAGTTCGCTATCTTGTGTACTGCCTCATCCTCCACTTGTACTGAATATATATAGCCTTAAATAAAAGCTATTGAGAGCTGGCTATCAATAAATAATCTAGCTGGGTTGCCTTTTCTTCGTAACAACATTCTATTGATAGGCATTACAATTACAAGCCTCTTATTTGTGTATCCATATCAAAGTTGTATAGGCCATTGCATTAAAGGGCAAAATCAAATTATAGCATGTTTACATTGGCCTAATATTGAGAATAGGGATTCCAGTGAATTTTTCAAGCCCTTATGACAAGCATACCTTTGAACAAATTAAGGCCATTAAAATTAAAGAGACTTACAACTCTCGTAGATATTGCTCTGGCCTTCGTTGCTGATTTTTTAAAGCTCAGGAGATCTCACTAAAGAGACAGCAAAAATCCCCAAGCCTTCTTTGAAGTGATTCCTTGTCCATGTTATTCCTAGAAAACTTTTAACAATTATAACAAGTGTCGCAGTCAGCAACATGCCTGTGTACCATTCCTTATTGGTGACAATCAGCAGGCAGCCTGAAGACAATGTTCTGAAGATTGATCTTTTTACTGCCCGTCTTGTACACTCTCTTCAATGCGAAGTTTTTTGAACTTTATATTCCACCTCTTTTGGAGCAATGAGTTCATCAGGTTAAGAATCCAATGGAGCTTGATTCAGGTTGCATAATTCTATTGGCAAAAGACTGGAATAAAGACTTCACAGGTTTCTAGAATACATAATGTTTAACAAACAATGGTTGTGAAGATAGGTTGGAAACTTACAAGAAGACCTTGAACTTCTGCCTTTCCCAAATTAGTACAATTGAAGTGCATGAGATAAGTTTTAACAAAACATATTCTTCACCTTGTTCAGCAAATTTGAGATTATTGGTTTCTGAAGAGGGTAAATGATTAGTGATCATGTACAAAATCTTCAAATTCCTCAATAATCTCAAAAGCTGTCATTGTCTGTGCCAATTTCCAAATCACTTTTGGCATTGTCAACTGCATCAAACTGAACTTCACCACAGGTGCCTACTCAGGAAGTAACATTTATGGAAATCTCTAAAGTCTGCATTGGTGAAAGTTTCAATCAAGTCACATTTGATCTTATGCTTACATTATTATTAGTATAATTGATAGACTATTAGACATAATTCATGATGTTTGATATTTGGTTATTTTGATTTTTAAGTGTGATTGGTAAAATTAAATGGTTAAATTCAAATGTATGAAATAAAATTAAAATTAAAATTAAGTTAAATTATGATTATGAACTTAATATCTTGTACATACTTTGAATATGGTTATGGTATTGACCACTAATGCAAATCTGAGTGCAAGTTAATGCAGGTACATGTCAAAGACGAGAACTCTTAGTAAGAATATGCATGATGGAACCCAATGCACTTGCACACACTCATGTAGTATATTCATAATTGCATTTGGGATGTTTAAGGTTTGGTTTTTTTTTCAAAAAGCGAATGAATGCGAAATATGACTTTTGTTAAATTAGTTTTAGCAAAATTGTTTTTTTTTTTTTTTAAACTGAATTGAATGCAAAATATTATTTTTATGCAGAAGGCATACCCTATATGAAGTTTTCCACTCACTTTGTGAAATCAACGACTATAGAATTAATCACAACCACATACTTAAATTTATATTAATTTTTAAGAAGATATCTTTTATGATAAAAAATTAAAATATATATATTTAAATATTATTAATTAGAAACAGAAAGTTCATAAAGGAAAAAATCTAATAAGAATATTTTTTCAATATTATTTATTTTATTAAGATATTCTATCTTGTTTTCTAAGTTTCTAAAAAAGAAAAAGAAAAAATAGGAAAATAAATATATTATTAAGTTTCTACAAAGAAAAAAATTATATTAAAAAAAGTAATTAGCTTTATTCTAATTCATCTTTTCCTTTTTCTTTGAATTGTAAAATTGATTTTAGTTATTTACATCTTTTTATGAAATTACAAATAATAATTAAAAATTATTAAAATTAATTTAATTTATAATTATTTGTATTATCCAAATGTTAGTTATTGTAGAATAATCATATTTAGAATTAAAATATTTCTTTTATTACTATTTTCTTTGATGAGAATATTTTTAATGTAACCTTTTTTATTAGATATTCTATTTTTACGCCGAAGGCGTACCCTATTTGAAGTATTTGAGTTGGCGTACCCTATTTGAAGTATTTGAGTTGGCTTGAAAGATCAACGGTGGGGATTCTGCAGAAACGCGCAAAACGATCTAAATAATCTGGGCCATTCATTTTCGTCGGCAGTTTTACTCTGGAGATGTTCATCGTTCCCGTGTGGTATTGAAAAACTATGTCCCTCACGCGATGGCTTCTACTATACGTTATTTTATGCGCCAATGAGAAATAGCTCGCCTTTCGCCTCCCGTTCCCATAGGGCATTGAAAAAGGATTGGTGGGTCCAGAAACACGTCAAATGGAGCCCACCTACAAACCCATTCAACCAACACGTTTTTTGCAACTCTAAGGAAAGCCTGACACGTCCAATCTAGTAACCACTAAGAGCCCCAGCTCAGCACTGTGTACACGAGAGTGTCTCACACTAAACCAAAAAAATAACAGAGTAAGTAAAATAATATCAGGCGCAAGAGCAGTTCCCATAGGTGACGAGGTCGAATCCCCAGGGCTAAAAAAATCCATGACAGACACCCTAAGCTTCACACAACTCAATGCCATGGCAATCATGATAATCTTCACGGCCCGCTGTCTCGTAACCCTCCAAGACCACCTATTATTCTTCTTCTCGGCAATATATATCCTGATCATGTCCAAAATTGCTTCTCTTGCAATCACCGTTGCAACTTCAAACCCTCCCAAGCCAGTATTTTCCCGCAGTTGCCTCTTCGATTGCTACGTCTCGCTGGGCACCGTCGTAGGCTCATTTTTCCCTCTGGTTTACATTTTCGGCAGCATTGTAGCAGGGCACAAGGCCGACGTTTTGGCGGCGGCACCACATGTTTTTTTTGTTCTCTACATAGATTTTCTGGGAGAGCGTGACGTTTAATTTGCAGAGGCTTTCGCTGCCTACCAGAGCTTTCGTCCCTAATTTTTTACAATACGTGTAGGGTTTTCACCATTTTCAAGTGGCTAGACACGGAATTTGGGAAAGATAGGGCGGGCGAGCCATGGAACAATTACGATCGGGCTCTTGATGTGACGAATCTCGTGTTTTGGTGTCAATTTGTTTTGTTTTTTGCTTCATGTTTATCTACCCAAGGCTTTCAGGAAGTACTACTATGAAGAAGAGGCTTCTATAAATGTTGTGAAGGATAAATGATAGTAAATGGTCTGGTTTTGTAAATATGTTTAATGATTATTGAAGAAAGAATGATGCTTATTGTAAAGAAATATGGCTTTGCATAAATTGTTTGGGTTAATTAATTAAATGTAATTAATACTATTTTACTTGTTTATGTAGCCTATTGTTGTTGGCTTTTGTCTGGCCTTAATCTTTTTCATTTATGTCATAATTCAATAGACTTTTATTCACTAAAAGAATAATTATTACATCAAGGCATCTCATAATATGAAATGACCAAACCTGGTTTGTTGAATCAACGATTGAGCCTCTTCCACAAGCGACGCAAGACCAATTGAGGGACATATGTTCAAGGAAAGATGAATAGGAATCCGATAATGAAACTATGAAGTTGTTGTCACATTCCTCTCCGAATGTTGAAATTTACATTGCACAACAAATAATGGAAGCAATGATATGGATTGAGGAATGGTAAATAAAAATGGAGTGATCTCCTATCACCAAGTCATAGACTTCCCATGCCCTGTCTTTCCAAATATAGGTTCCCAACAATAATACACAGAAAACATTGATGATAGAGGCACTACTTCTTGCCATGTTTAATTATGAAGATCTTTGAATCTCATATAGAAGCCTAATAGCATCAACAGATTAAGTTGTAATTATAGCTTACCCACTAGAAGTTCTCATCACCAATTCCAAATGAGAAGAATGCAAGCGTTAAAAGTTGTAATGAAACTCTTCTTTTGCATTATAGTGCCCTTCCAATTTGGACTTGCATAAGAAATTTGCATACATCATTATAGTCACCTACTTGTTTTATTCAAGATTGTTCCTTTCTTGTACCTATCTCCTTATATTTATCTATCCCTTTATATATCTTTATATCTCCTTCTATCTATATTACTCACTCTCTCCCTCTCTATCTATTGGTCTCTCTCAAGTATTCATTCCATCTCTCCTACTCTATTATCTCCATGTCTCCCTCTCACTCCTCTCTCTATCTATTTCTATCCATATCTTTCTCTACCTCTATTTCCCTCTCTCTCTACCTATCTCTCTCCCTCTTTCCCCCTTTCTTCTCTTTCCCTTTCTTCCCCATTTTCTCTCTCCCTCCTCTACCTATCTCTCTCCATTCCTCTCTATCTGCCCCCTCTATCTATCCCCATATCTCCCTCCATATCCCCTATCTATCTCTTTATTTATACCTCTCTCTCCCTCTCTCTTCTCACATCTCTCTATCTATCTCTCCCTCCTCCTCTCTCTATCCATCCATCTCTTTCCCTCTCTTAATTCATATACCTATATATCTATATTTAATTGCCTCTATATCTCCATCTCTCTATATTTTATTTCATCTCTTCATTTATCCCTATCTTGTTATCTCTATATCTCTCTACATCCCTATATCAATCTCTTTATCTACCTCTCTCTAAATATCAGTTTCTCTCTCTCTCTCTCTCTCTCTCTCTCTCTCTCTCTCTCTCTATATATATATATATATATATATATATATATATATATATATATCTTTCATCTTTATCTATACTTGTCTTCATTGCTTTATTAGTCCTTCTCCTCTCCATATCCCTATCTTTCTTTCTCCAACTCTTTGTATTTGTATCTCTCTACCTCTATCTCCCTATCTCTCTCCCTATTCCTCTTTATCTCTCTATATCTCTCTTTTATCTATATCAATCCATCATTCCCTCTCCCTCTCCCTTTCCTTCCATCTCTCCTACACTATATCCACATCTCTATTTCTCCATCTCTCTATCTTCCTCCCACTCCTATGTATATCTTTATCTCCATTTCTCTTCATTTCTCTACCTCTTTCCCTATCTCTTTGTCCATCCCTTTATATCTCTCTCTATATCATCATCTATCTATATCTCTCCCTCTCCCCCTACCTATCTCTCTCCCTTTCTCGCCTTCCCTCTCTTTATCCTTCTTTCTATCTCCCTCCTTCGCTCCCTGCCTCCCTCCCTATCCCCTTATCTATTTGTCTCTATCTATCACTCTCTCCCTTTCTCTTCTCATATATCTCTTCTCTCTCCCTTTATCTATCCCACCTCTATATATCTATCTCATTGTCTCTCTCCTCTACAGTCTCTATATCTCCTTATATACCTATCTCTCTATCACTCTAGATATCTCAACATTTATATTTCTCTTTGGCTCTCAACTTCATATTACTCTATATATCTCTACCACTTCCTCTCCACCTCTACCCCTCCCTCTCTATTTCAAGATCTCCTTATCTCCTCTCTCTATCTCTTTATCCATTTGTCTCCCTCTTCCTGTCTTTCTCTATCTTCAATTCAACCTCCACATCCCTCTCTCCCTCTCTATCTCTACAAATGTCTCCCTCTCTCTATCCATTGATCTCTCTCCCTCCCTCTTCCTAGACCTCTATATTTGTCTATTTCACTCTCTATCTATATCTCCTCAAATTTATTCTTCAATCTCTCCTTCCATCTCTATCTCATTATCTATCCATCTCTCTACCCTTATGTATCTCTCCAATTGACCTCATGTACAACACAAATGTATGCAAAATATAGACCAAAAAATTCCCTACTTGACATTCCACACCTCTTCGGCGTACCCATTGCACACCAAAGTGCAATTGCTAGTTGTTAAATTAGTTTTAGCAAAAATTTTGCATTCATATGCAACTCAATAATAAGGAAAGTTCATTCATATGTAGAAAACAACTATTTTTTTTATATGGTATCCTATGAAAGTTTTAGACTTTTTGGTTGGTGCATGAAAAGCATTTTAAGTATGAGGAAATTAAAAAAATTAAGTGTGAGCAGCAGTTAAAGTATGAAGAGAAGTATTTTAAGTGTGAGTAGCAGTTAAAGCGTGAAGAGAAGTATTTTAAATGTGAGCATCAGTTAAAGTGTGAGGAGAAGTATTTTAAGTGTGAGAGAACAACATTTTAAATGTAAAAAGCACTTAAGGTGTGAAAAAGAAAAAGGAGTTAGCATTGTCTTTATAAGGAATCAACTCTCATGCATGCATCCAACCAATATTTCTTTTGGGGGTTTATTATTAGTATCTCATATGTATTAAAACCAAAAAAAGAAAGCAGATTTTGGGCATGACGATACATGGAATAATCAACTTTCTTTTAACACAATTGAACCATTATTTTAGATAGAGGTTTTTTATTGGGTTTAGAAGGATAGATTGAGGAGTTTACATAGGTATTATGTCTGAGATTTCCAGCACTCTCTAGAGTTTATTTACATTAGATTTTTAAGCATTCTTGAAGGGTTTTATTCGGGAGTATTAGTTTCAGATTTGGAGATTGATTTTCCAATTGGTTGGAGGTTTATAGAGGAGCTGAATCATCATTTCCAGGCACTCTTCAAGCAAATATCAAATCAATAAAAAATTAATTTCTCCCTTGTTTCTTATTATATTCTTGAATTTATTTAATTTTGGAGTGGAAATATGGTTTGAAATAAGAAAACTAAAATTATGGGTAGATATTCATTAGTTTTTATTTTCCCAAATTTATGTATATACAAGAGTATATACATATGTGTGCATAAATGAAACCAAACAACCTTGATGCTTCAAGCATTATGTGAAGGGAAAACGGGCATCCTAGAAAAGACATCTAAGATTAGTATGCACATCCAGCATCAATTACAAATGCACACTACTATCAGGCACAATTTATTTCTCACATTAACCCTTAGAGGAAAGTAATTGCAATTTAAGATCTTGCCAAATCAAACAATAGTTTCAGCAGTATGCAAACATCCTAGAGAAAATCCAACAACATAACCCCTGTAAAAATGAACTCCTTTATTCTTTCAACTGCTCTAGCAATCCTTATATTTATAGAGCTTACAATGCAAAAACAAATAACTTCCCAAAAGCGTACACATTCAATGTATCTATGAATGTAAATAGAAACTTCCTTTTGCATAACTCTTGCATAAATAATATTTAATACAAATATTATTTATTCCATAAACATAAGTCATCCAAGATGAGATAAACAAGCCTTTTGCTAATTTGGAAGTTCCCATTTTACTCCAAGCCTATCCGAGTCGAAGATTTGGTCCCATTGAGAATCTTTCCAAATCCGTGCTCAAAGGGAATGAGAAGCAATCGCCACGTCTCGCATGGAGGGGGCTTTAAAGAGCTCCAAAGAAAAAAAATTCTCCAAAGTTCCTTCCTTGTGCCAAGTGTCACAATTTCACTTTATCCTCAAAGCTTGTTGCAACCAACTTGCCATCAAGCTCCGCAATTAAGATTTGCACTTTGGAAACTTAAAATATTCCATTATATAAATAAAATCAGTACACAAGACCATTAAATTAATTAAATAATTCCATCGGAACTCCTAAGGTTGAAGCACCTTAATCCCAACAATCTCCCACTTGACGAAGACCTTACAAGAGTCATCTCATCATAAGATTTACACTGCTCTTAGCTCTTTCCATTAATGTATAGTTCATTTTTTTTGCTACCCCATTTTGTTGGGGAGTGTAAGGTGTAGTCTTTTTCCTAACGATTCTTGCATGTTTGCAAAACTCATCAAATCCCTTAGAGTGCATTCACCCCTATTGTCAAATCTCAATGCTTTTATCTTATAATCTGATTGTTTTTCAACCAATGCCTTAAGGTCCTTAAACTTAGTGAAAACTTCATATTTTAAATGCATAAAATAAATCCAAGTATATCTTGAGACATCATCAATGAAGGAAACATAACATTGAGATCTATTCAAAGAGTCAACATGCACTGGACCACATACATCCGAATGAATAATTTCTAAAAGTCTCTTATCTTTATTAACTCCTTTAGGAAATGAAGATCTATTTTGTTTACCAAACACATGGTTCTCACGAAAATCACTCTCACTAACAGAATAATAAAAACTCTTCTAGAATGGTCTTAAGACCTTTTTCACCAATGTGACCCAATCTATGGTGTCACAACATACATGCATTTCCAATCCTAGTTACAAAATATGAATTACAATGTTGAAGCATGTAGCTTAAACAAAGTCCCTATCCAATATCCTTTGGCAATTACCAAACTTCCCCTTACTAACTTGCAACCAGACTTATTAAATGTCACATGCATTTAAGAATCATTTAATTTAGAAACTGAAAATAAACTTCTTGTAAGATTTGGAATATGTAAAACAGTATCAATAGAAACAATTCTCCCATCACTGGAACACAACTCTACCTTTCCTTTGCCAACAATTTTCACTGAGGTGTTATCAACAAGAAAAACTTATCCTTCATCATATCCTTTATACTTAGAAAACCACTCCTTGTGAGAGTCATATGGTAGGAAGCCCCTGAATCAGCAAACCAAGCATCATTACTAATAGAGTTAGCTTAAATAAACATAGCATCAGAATCACTATCATTTGAGGACTTATCTATGGAAGCTTCAATACCCTTTTTCTTGTTTCTACACTCCTTCACATGCCCTCTTTTACCACAGTTCCAACACTAAACTCTACTCTTTTCAGGGGTCTTAGAACATCCTTTTGATTTATCCTTATTTTTATCCCCTTTAGCCCTTCTTCAAACATGTAAGGCATCTTAGGAGTCAACATTCATGGTCTTTCTCCTCATTTATTTTGAAAGAATTATGGGAATCACAATGTCCATCTTAGGCTTTGCACCACCACTACTTATAGCAACAATTAAATTTTCCCAAGAATCAGGCAAAGAGCAAAGTAGAAGGATACATTTATCTTCATTTTCAATACCAACATCTATTGATGCAAGCTAACTTAAAATCAAATTAAAAGCATTCAAATGTTCAACAATAGCATCACCATCCCTCATTTTCAAAGAATACAAACGTCTTTTCAGATATAGCTTGTTAAACAACCTCTTAGTTTGATACATATCACCTATTTTCTTTCATAACTTGTATGTAGTGTCTTTTGTAGAGACATTCAAGAGGACGAAGTCAGTTAAACACAACCAAATGGTTCTTTGTGCCTTCTTGTCTAACTTTTTAAACTGATCATCTATCAAGGTAGAATCCTCTAGTTTATTTTCATTTTAAACAGGCAACCACTGATCTCTCTCTTCTAGGAGATCCTCAAATTTCAGCTTCCACATCTTGTAACTAGTGCCATTGAACATCAATATATTGATGAGAGGTGGAGGCTATGGTATACAACCTTTCTCAAATTTACAAAAAAACCCATAAAACAAAAGCTCCCACTACAACAAAAAATCTTCAACACTTATAGAGAAAGGCAACCCTCCCTCAACGGAATCATTAGCTCTTATACCAGATGTTGTAAAACAAGGTGAAGAAAGCTTTCAATATGAACTTTAAATGAAAATTATTTCAAATCTAAAACTAAGATTAACCCTTATCAAAGTGATTATAGAATATAAACAAGAACCAAAAAACCACTACACATGAAACACCAAATTACATGGAGAAAGTCTTTCAAGAAAAAACTCCACCATAGAAAGAGAGGCAAAAATATTATTAATCCAATGAAGAATACAACAACAATACACTTCTATCTAGACCTTTGTAAAGCATGGCAACGCTTCGCTATCCTAGAAAATGAACAAGACTAGATGAATAGCTCTAGCTCAAGGCCCTAATTTATACAGATTTGTGAGGATGAATACAACCATGGTATCACCAAACAACAAGCTACAAAACCACCTAGAAAAACTCATGCCTATTTCCTTGATTTGAGTCAAATCTACCCAAAATAGCAATTTGCATATGCTTTTATAGTTGTCATAAGGCATCTCATCCATGTGCACCTTTTAAAGGATTTTGTCATAAACCATCATATGTGTTGTAATAGAATCTTATGACATCTATCATAACCATCATAGATTCTCTTACAACCCCTAACAAGTTTCCAAATACCTCAAAATAAAAGATTCTAAGAGGGGACTCCTACCTATTTTGTCATTTTCGTAGAGTACAAATGATTAAAGTAACTTTCTATTTACATGGTCTCTTTCATCACCATTGATTAAATGATTTAACTTCTTTGACATGGTGAATAATATGTGATCATGAAATAGTCTTCAAAAGTCTCATAAGACTTTGTGAACGCAATACCAAAATGCTCTTTGACTAAAGATCACATCTATTTGCTGCATCCATAAGAATATTAGGCACCACAACCTTTCCCATGTCTAAAAACCATCCATTCTTTAGTGGAAATCTTGACAACCGTTTTTGTACCAATATTCAAACAAAGACCAGCCAACAATGGGTATAATTATGTCTCTAACCCCTCCCCATTCATCAATGAATTTCTCAGTGATTCCCTTCTTACAAGAGATAGTCGTAGACTCCTTAGTTGAGCCAGGACATTGAACAAACAAATCCTCCTCGAAACCCCTCTTGCTTCCAAATGTGCTGACCATTTTTGTAGCTTAGGATATCTCTCTAGGTTAGGGTTTCTCTGAAAATACAAACAACTAACAATTCACCTCAACAATTAGATCAATTATAAGTATAGTGATGATTTCAAGCAAATTGACAGAGAAATAACTCGATTTTATACTTACAGACCGCTCGCACCAAAACCCTAGTTCTTCAAATTTCATTACAGAGAGTTGGAATTGCTTGAAAATTATGTCTGCAATCCATTGTATTCATCACGATGGTCTTTTTCATATATTTATTATATGAAAATGAGCATAAAATCGATCGAAAGTGATCAAATCACCATTTTTTGCAGTAGTTTGGCAAATGAAACAGGAACTAGTCATTTCCAAGTTTAAATGAAAATTACTTATTTGGGCGGAACACAACAAGATCCATGGCTCAGATTCAAACAATTAGATTAAAAAAGAAAGCATTCACTTGAATCTAGTCTCAACTAACAAGAATTTTCCATTGTAAACCACAATTTCTACCTGGATGTCATGTGTCAGCATATCCCAATAGCGCAAGGCTAAACGAGACCTAGTCCCACTATGATATGTGGTGTTAAAGCACATGAACGCGACTCTGAGAGATACAATATATCTGGAGCCCACGATAGCGTTTAAGACAATGCAAGCTTAGATATAGCCATTGTTCACAGGGTTTAAGGACCAGAGATCAATAAAACTTAATAGGGCTCCACCGTAAGTATTTGAGAGATAACGAGAACCTTGAAGACCTATTATGTTTTGTGGAAACATATTTTTCAAACTTGATACTAAGTCTATCCTTATTGCATTGATTTGGTAGTATGACTCTATGTGTAAATCACTTTTGTTCATTATAGTCATGCCCTTTAGCTGAATCACTTCCATTAAAGAATATTTTTAACAACCTTCTAAGTATTTATCTCATTTTACATACTATTTGGTATATAACTATCATTTTACTCGAAAACATTGTCAACCACTTTTACTTTTCCTTTGGGAGTTTCATTTATCGAAGGCTAGGTTATGCAAGTAGCATCCATTAGTAGGATCTTGACTCAATTTGAAGGTGCCTTTCATCCTTTCATGATACCATTAGGACTATTATAAATTCTTGTGCTTGTATTTAAATTTTCAATATTTTATTCGTTACATCTCTACTTTGGCTAGGTCATCTCTACCTCATCCATGTTCTCACCTTCAATCAGTTCTTGCACTCATTTGCACTCAAATTTTCATCAATACATTAGTTCATAAAAACCATAATCATAATCAAAAGTACTTGCATCATAACAATTCATCTATATTTAAATATTAATATCATGCATTATTAGTAGTCACTTCTAATTCTCATTCATGCACACACATTTATCAATAAATCAAAATTTGGGATGTGACATGATCTTCCTTATTTTATTTTTTCAACTTTGTTGCTTATGTCAATCCCAAAATAGAGGCTAACATTCATACCTTTGTAGTAGATTATTTCATCGAGTCACCAATCAATCAAAAGTCACAATAGAATATACATATATCAATTTGTAGGCTCTCACAACTTCCTATTCAACTTCTTTCCTTTGATTCACACAAATATAAGAACTAAGAGTGCATGATTGTGCAGGATTGAACAACAAGGTAAATTGACTTTAAAATGTTTTCTAAGTAAGGTTCTACACCCAACCAAAAATGTTGAGTCTCATATAAAAGCAAATATTTTATGTTTTCCTTCTCTTAATCATGACTTATTTTTACAACATGCTCTCTTGGGATATTTTACTAAATAAAAATCTACAAACACCTCCCTAATAATCATACCTATTTCATGACCATTTAATACTCACAATGGTCATAAAAATGCCTATTCACTACCTAATAAATGATAAAGTCTTATGATGACCAAAATCAAAATACATATGGTAAAACACACAATATGAATAACTATGACTTTGTAAAACTAAATACTCATGCCTAACCACTTCTCCTCGACATCTAAGTTCCACACAACATCCACCAAACCTCTACACTTTTCAAATGTTGTGCAATATGATCAAATAGTTTCACATCAGGTTGTCATATTTGTAAAGTCATCTCTCCTTATTGTTGTAAAAGTAATGCCACTCTTATGGCTTACATACCCTTAAAATCTTTAACGCGATGTAACAAAAAGACTAGCATACTCAAGTGCCCAACAATAGATATGAATGGAGTGCCTTTATCATTCTCATGGAGTTCACTACATTCAAATGTTCATGCATAGGAAGAAATAATGCTCTGATGCCATATTGACAATGACAAAGCCAATAAAAATAACTTCACTTCACACCATTATTGCAAATAAAAAAAATGAAATTAAAAAAAATATATTCAATTAGGTCGGATTTACATCATTGTGGATTAGCTATAGTCTTTGTTTTTCTTGTGAAACTAATCAACTTACTCATGAGAATTACTCCCAAGAGACTAATTTTTTTATTAATATAAACTAAGAACTAACCAATAAGTTAATGTAATATCCAACACAAACCACGCTGCTAAGATAGTGAAAGTGGAATGACTTTCCAAAAGTTATTATGCTTTGTTCACTTTTTAGCAATAAAATAAGATCTTTGTTTGAAGGTCACCTTCAAACAAGGGTATTATACCTTCAAATAATGACAAAGCACCTTCAAATAAAGGTATCCTTCAATGGAAGGTATTCCTTTGTTTGAAGGTGCTTTATTTTTCAATTTTGAAGCTCATTCAACCCAAAATAACAACAAAAACATTATTTGAGAAGCATATATGTGCACTTATAAGCTTCCCTATGATATGCAATATGCTCAACAATGGTGAATGATTGACAGCATGCAATGGTAATAAGGCCTCAATAGATGATGAAAATTGTGTGAAAAATGATTCAACGTATTTTGAAATATTAAAAGATAACCTAATTATGCGATAATTCTAAACCAATCATGCAAAAAATGAACTATCAAAAAATATGTTGTGTTATAATGTTTTTGATGACCTACTATTCTATAATAAGTGAACCCCATTTATATTCATTCATAATGAAAACAAATCAATACTATATGTAAAAGTTGTAGAATACAACCTCACAAAACCCAGTGAACACTTGTATGCAAATAACTTGCCACAACAATGGAAGATTCACAAAACACAAGGATTGCTTTGAAAACCTAGAGCAAAAGAATGCAATAATGATAATCAGATTGGTTAAGGAATACAAAGGGATCAATCCTTATAAAAGGAGATCAAACCTAAAAGGTAAAACCCTAAAAGCAATTAATAACTAATAATAAATTAATTATTAATATTCCTAAGTTTAGCTTCCTAAATTTAGCTTAAGTGAAATAGAGAAAAGGTGGCTTAATTATTAAATCATTGTGATTTAATTAATTAAGTAAACCAATACCTTTACTCTAACACCCCCCCCCCCCTTAAGATGAAGTTAGGGATAAGCTAAAAAACAACTAAGGACTATATGCATGAAAGCCAAAATGGGTCCCGACAACAAGGCCTGATGAGGTACCCAGTACAATGAAATCTCTGTAAAATGGAGAAAAGGGAGAAAACCCTGTGGGAACAAAACTCCTCTCCAAGAAGAGATGAAAACTCAAGTGAAGGACTAAGAAGCCTCCAAACAAGAATGTTCCAAAAGATAGGAACAAAAAAACGAGCATGAAGAATCACTGAAGCATGAAGAAGCTGCAAACACTATCATCGAATGACTGCTATGATACTGAAAGAAGAACCTCCTCTGAAATAAAAGATGATCGGGATCAAGAAGACATGAATTTGCATGAGTGTCTTGAATGACACTACTCGAATCTGAATCAGATGACAAACACGGGCAAAACATATGGAACTCGAAGATATAGATGGCACAAGTACCAATAGTCTGAAGAACTGATCAAATGAAAAAATAGAAGGTCGCCTCCAGAAATAAGAATGCAAGAGTGTCCATATGGTAAGTATTCCATCTCACTAAAATGCATGGGTAACCAGACACTACATACGCCTAGTACATAGGAACAAATACTAAATACATAGCTCACTCCAATGCAAAACCAAGGAAGCATTAGCACCAACAGTAGAAACCCCCCCATAATGCTGACAAGGGGAGGTATGACAGGTACACTTTCAATCTGAAAGCCATAATGTAGTCCATGAGGAAGAACCAAGAACATCTAATCGTGCAGACATGAAAGTACAAGCAAACACAAAGGGTGTGCAAACCAAGGCACACACGCATGAGAAAGGTATGAAGGCAAACAAAGGCAAACATCAAACCCCCATGGTACTTTATATCATAGTGCAAGTACAATAAGGCATAAAACTAGTGTGCAAGATCCCATAATACATGTGCAATGCAAAGGCACTTTATCTCAATGCAATTATAAAATCACAAGTGCTTACAATGAAAGCTCATAATGTGAAAAAAAGACATAAAACTGGAAATACATGAAGAACAACCAAAAAAGAGTCATCCCATGCAAACTAGAAGTTTCCACGAGCTCATATGTCCAAGTAATTCACCAGAGTGTGAAAACACAAAAAATTGAATAAAATGTACACGGACTAAAATCTGGAAAAAGTGCATGGATGGTTGTGAAGAGATCTAAAACACTGTCCCAACGCCATTGGAATCGCGAAAAATGAAGAAATTGGTGAAAAGATACAAGCTTGGGACTGCAAACAATACCTCTGACTTCAAATGACTGTAGAATGTATGAGCACCAAAAAAAAAAAAAAAGTGGTGAAACCCACAAATATGGAAAGTACACAAAACCAACTTTCCAACGATATCTCGTTTGTCAAAAAATGATATCGTATGCCCAAATTATGGTCAAAACAAAAAAAACCCTCTTTTAGGACACAAAGAGGGTCACAGGGGACTATGCAAGCCATCTGTACCACTGACGCCAGCGTTGATGGATGGTACTTTTGTTGCAAAAGGTTTGCCCTCTTTTTTATTTAATTAAAAAAAATAACCTTCCTTCAAAAAAAATATTGCACCCCCAAAATATTTTAACAAAAATATTTATGCATGATGATTTTTTTTTAGCAAATTTTTTTTGAAAAAAATTCTGACGTAGGTACTGACACACGTGCAAGTGGTACGGTCATACAGATTTGTGTGCCTCGTAAAGTGTGCCAATACAAAATCACCAAAAAAAATTATGAACTTCAATTTTGATGATTTGACAGGCAATTTAGGGGTTTTTGGGCATTCTGAGCGCGATGGTGATCTTTGTTTTGTGTCAAAGTGCCCATATTCTTCAGCTATCCCCATATTTTGTCTCAATTTATGTGCCCTCAACTAAATTGACCCGTACAAGCAAAAAAACAAATTCCCTCAAAGGTCTCTGATGCCCAAATTGGTCGAATTATATATGAAAATTCATTGTATCATAGCCTACATCTGCTACTACTTGTTCCTAATTTTTCAGAACTTTTTTTTGTGATCTAGGGGCACCTTTTTTTCAGAGCAATTTGAGCACAAAAGCAATACAATCCTTATAAAAGGAGATTATGCAACCCTAAAGGGATAATGTGTATTTAATAATTAGAATAATTATTAAATACCTACAATATTATTAAATGCCTAAGTTTAGCTTAAGTGTAGAGGATAATAGACTAATAATTAAATAAATAATTATTAGCTAATACATGATAACTCTAACACCCCCCCTTAAGATGAACTTAGAGAGTAGCTAAAAACAACTAAGAAAACAAAATGCATGAAAGTAACAATGGGTCCTGACAACTAGGTTTGATGAGGTACCCAAGTACAAAAGATCTCTCACAACTAGAGAAAAGGAGAAAACCAAATAGGAAAAACTCCTCTCCTAAAGAGAGAAATACAAGTGAAGGACTGAAGAAGCCTCCAAACAAGAGAATGTCCCAGAAAAAAGGAACAAAGGATGAACATGAAGAACATCACTGAAGCATGAAGCTACAAACACTTTCGAAGAATAATTGTCGATCTGAAGAACCTCCACTGAAATAGAAGATGATCAAGTAGAGAAGACTGTAATATGTTTGGGTGCCCTCAAATAACACTACTTGAATCAAATGGCAAACAAAGGCAAACAACTGAACTTGAAGATACAGATGGCAAAAACACCAAAGTTTGAAGAGCTGATCAATCAAAGATGGAAGGTTGCCTCCAAAAAAGGAATGAAAGAGTGTCCATATGGTAAATGATCCATCTCACCGAAATGTATAAGTAGCCAACCACTGCATCTGCCTAGTACATAGGAACAAATACTGAATACATAGCTCACTCCAACAAACCAAGGAAGCATTAGAACCAACAATCAACAAGAGAAACCCCCCCATAATGTTGACAAGGGAGAGGTGACAGGTACACTAAAACTGAATGCCAAGAAAAACTGCATGACGAAGAACCAGGAACATCGAGAGTGCAGAGGAAAGTACAAACACATATAAAGGCTAGTGTCGTGGAAGGAACACTCACTTGACACACATCATGAGGCTAATGTAATGGAAGGAATACTCATGTGACAAAGGTAGATGGAAAACAAAGACAAACATGAAACCCCCCATGGCACTTTATAATGGAGTGCGAGTACAATAAGGCACAAGATGTGCAAGATCCCTAGCATGCAAGGCATAGTGGCACTTTATCTCAGTGTGTTTGTAAAAAAGAAAATGCTTACAAAAAGATGTATGCAATGCTCAAAGAAGACAAAAGGCTTGAAATACATGAAGAACAACCAACAACAAGTCATTCCACCCAAACGAGAAGTTTTCATGAGCTCGTATGTTCAAGTAATTCACCAGAGTGTGAAAACACAAAAAATTGAATAAAATGTACCTGGAGAAAAATCTGGAAAAAGTGCATGGATGGATGTGAAGAGCTCTGAAATACTGTCCCAACGCTGCTAGAATCGCAAAAAATGAAGAAATTGGTGAAAAGTTATGAGCTCAGGACTGAAAAAGGCACCTCTTGACTTCAAATGGCTATATAATGTACCAGAAGCAAAACCAAGTGATGAAACCCACATATCTATAAAGTAGATGAAACCAGATTTCCAATGATATCTTGTTTGCCAAAAAATGATATCGTATGCCGAAGTTATGGCCAAAAGAAAAAAAAACCCTCTTTCAGGGCACAAAGAGGGTCACAGGGGGCCATGCAAGCCATCCGCATCATGCTGACGTCAACGCTAATGCATGGTACTTTTGTTGCAAAGGGTTGAGTTTTTTTTAATTTTTTTTTAATTAAAAAAAATCTTTTAACATCCACCAACTTGATTTTTATTTTATTTTTTAACAAAAAATTTAAAAACCTAGCAATCAAAATTTATTTATTTTTACCAGAAAAAATCATATCCCAGATGCCCTTGTCACCGAAAATAGGCAAATTCTATATCAAAATTCATGGAATCGGCCTCTAGAAGCCATCCGTGATGTCCTTTTTTCCCAAATTGCTCCAAAAAATAGGTGCCCCCCTGGATCACAAAAAAAAGCTAAATTTTCAAACCCTCACAGATCTGGCCCCGTGAATCAAAAATTTACAAACAAAATGTCAATTTTGACTACTTGACATGTATCAGATTCAATGGTGAGGTCCAAATCAACCCAAATTGCACAGAAGACCTGTTATAGGTAGAATCTCTCAATCTGAAGAACAAAAAAGCATCAGGTTTGAAGCTCTGATACCATGTGAAAGTTATGAAATAGAGAAAACCTCACAAAACCCAATGAACACCTATATGCAACTAATTTGTCACAACAATAGAAGATTCACAAAACACAAAGATTTCTTTGAAAACCTAGAGCAAAAGAATGCAATAATGATAATCAGATTGGTTAAGGAATACAAAGGAATCAATCCTTATAAAGGAGATCAAACCTAAAAGGTAAAACCCTAAAAGAAATTAATAATTAATAATAAATTAATTATTAATATTCCTAAGTTTAGCTTAAGTGAAATAGAGAAAAGGTAACTTAATTATTAAATCAATGTGATTTAATTAATTAAGTAAACTAATATCTTTACTCTAACACTACATATAGCAAGAGATGTATTACGTCAAGTTCCTACCAACAATGTGATTGTTTGTGTTAGTCTAAAGATTTCATTAGTGTTGCTAAAGAATTGAGTTAGAACTACAAAGAAGGATTTGTTTACTAATTTGTTAGAAATCATTATTTTTTTCAAATAATTTTAAGATTATGAACTATTTTTTAAAAAAAAATAGTTTTTGAGTATCAAAATCCCAAAAGATGGTACACCAATAAAAGTATACAAATGGGAAAAATCTAGAGTACAAATATAACCAAATAATTTAATATATTAAAAAATATAATGAAAAAAATCATATGTAGATGGTGGATGAATTTAAATTGGCAAAATAATTGCAAATTGTTAAATTGTAGGTAGAAATAACTTTCAAATTAAATTATTTTGCCAACATGTCACATATATAACACTATTCACTTGTCATTCAAAAGATTAACAGGCTTAACAATTTAACCACCAAATTTTGAGCATTACATCTTTTTATAAAAAATAAAATGACAAATTAATTTTGAATGGCCAACTTTCAAAAAGCAACCAATAAAAAATATAAAAGAAAGTCAAGATATGACATATACAATAGTGATATGTCATTCAAGTAAAAAATACAATTGACATTTGATTGATGAATTAAATGCTTAAAAACATATCATTTTTATTTTTGCCCTTTTTCACTGTGTATCAATTTTTGCATCTATAGTTGAATACACACAAGTGATGTTGAATATTCGAGCAACTGAGAGGGGGAGATGAATCAGTTGATAATAAAAAATTAAAATTAAATTGTCATTCATAGATCTGAAACAACTAGCAGAATTAATCAAAATAGATAAAGCATGAAAACGTATGCACATAACAAATCAGACACAGAGAACACTAGAATTTACATGGAAAACCCAAGAAGGAAAAAACCATGGAGAATACTAATTCTCAATATAGAAACACCAGTTAAGGTGAAATCGGTTAAGGTGATTTTTACAAAGGATAGCTCATTGCCAAGATGATCACTATAGGTGGGCTCACTGCCTAGAAAGGCTCATTGCCTAGAAAAAGGCTCATTGCCGAAGAGAGAAAGATAAAAGAAAATCAACCACTAAAACACAATCTGCACTGTCGGAACTGCTTCCAATAACAATTTGCAACACAACAATTACACATCAACTGGATTCTTTCAATATCGCATGTCTTCAACATAAAAAGCCATACCAACTCATCTAGATCATACCCCTACATATACTGTCTTTAGAAAAACATTATCCTCTAAGTCAACCAAGACAAAGATCTAAAATAGGTCACCACTAAACATTTCGGTGGTGGGAAGGAATGAGAAGTGGACCAAATCACAATATTTCTCATCGAACACATCAACACATTATATACATCGCCAAAGCAGGACCCAAAACATTATCCACATGCTATACAATTGTTGTTACACAACCTTAACGTTTGGACCAAAAGCCTCGACTTCTAGATCAATCTGGACCTAAAAATAGCACCAAGTAGTATCAGTAACACATATTCTGAAAAGCCACTGAGACATCTAGGAAATCTCTAGATGCCCAACAACATCTCATACAAACACTACTGCTCAACATACCACATTCAAACCTAATCCAGACCATAGGATTTGACATCAATGACAACATATAGCATAATGCTAACAAGTAATCTTCATATCATTTTTTTTTAAACTGGTTTTTGCCCTTACTTTTCTAATATAAACCAATAGAAAGACAAATAAATGACATTATATGAAGAAATCTAGATTAAACTATGTATCAAATTTTGAATTCAAAAATATTCATATGAATCAATTATGGACTATGGAAATCTTTAATGCGTTTAAATAAATGACATTTTTATAATCAATTAAAATATAAAATTAAATATGGGAAAGAGTCATTGCGATACCACCTCTATGATGATGCCTTCCGACTTTTAGGGTTTCTGATGCCTTGCATAGACATGGTGATGTCTCCTAATCGCGACGATGCTCATTTGAGTTTTTGGCTCCTGCTTCTGGCAACTCGCGTGGATTTCAGCAAGACCTTTTTGTTCCTTCTGTGGGTGGCTTTCATCATGTTGTTTTTGGTCTCTTGCAGGGCGATGATGTTAACTGCAATTCCATAAAAAGTGGTGTTAACCAGCTTGGGAAGAAGATTCCCATAAGGATGCTTATTTGAAATGGGTGGAGGAGAAAAGCAAGGGATTTATGGGCACATGGATTAGCTAGGAAGGGGTCCCGCTCTTTTTTCAGGGTATTTCGACTATTGACATGCCAACAGTAAGTTTTGATGCAGAAACCATTGATGAAGTGAAGGAGAATGAATTGTATTTTGCTGAGATGTGGCCGATTGGGCGGTATCAAGGTTTTTGGCCAAGTTTGGTGGAACTGCATAAGTGGGTAACGAAATGTTGGAAGCCCATTTTGGATGGAGATGTGTAGATCTACCCTAGAGCTAGAGGTTTTTTTGTAGTGGTGTTCGATAATGAGCAAGACAAGAAGATAATCTTGTGTGAGCATCTTTGGAGCTAGGAGGAGAAGCATATTCTTTTATTGAAACCTTGGTATCCTTCTTTCAACCCTGCTATGGAATCTTTCGATTAAATCCTAGTATGGGTAAGACTGCCTAACTTGCCATTATAGTTCTAGTTTGAATCTTGTTTCAGAGCTATAAGAAGTACTTTAGGGAAGTTTTTGGAAGTGGATGTGGATTATATGGAGTATTTGCACACCACTTATGCACGCATCTTAGTTGGGATGGACCTGTCCAAAGCTCCTCTTGTTGAGTTATATCTGAAATTAGCAAAAGGGATCTAGATATAGCTAGTAGAGTATGAAAATGTCCCCTTTAGATGCAAAAGATGTTATCAAACAGTTCATATGGCTGCTAAATATGCTAAATAAAAATATAATGAATTGGCTACATGGTGGAGGGAGGTATCCCCTCACCACTATTTGGTGGAGGAGCAGGATACAACCATTCATAAAGAGGGAAATAGTAAAAAAGCTAATAAAAATACTAAATAAAAGCTAAGTCAGAAGCAGGCTAATAAACTGAACATGACCTCCTCAATTTCAAAAGATACAGGGCACTAGAGTTTATGAACATGAACAATGCATTTGTTGGTTGTGGCTCTGCAGTAGGAGAAGTTGGTAGTCATGTTGGCTCACTTTGTGCGGTGGGAGATAATGTGGTTTCATCTTGTGAGTTTGTTAGGGTGTCACAAGGTGTTATTGAGAAAGGTGATGGGTGGATAAAGGTGCAGGGGAAGAGGCATAAGAAAGAAATGAAAGAGGGTTCGATCAATTGATTGACTTGGCCGATTATTTCGATTGGAGCTTAGATGAAGATTTTTTGTGTTGACTTGTTGATGGGTCTTTGCACTCTGGTGCTTTGCAGTTTAGGGAGGCGACTCCTTGGTTGTAGCCCCACCAGGGTCGAGCCAGGATTAAAACCCGGTCTATAATAAATAAATATACTTTTACCAATAATAATAATAAAAAAAAAGAAAATTAAACATAACTAGAAGAATTTTCTTCAAAAAAATTATTTCTATACGATGATTGATTAAATTATTGAAAGAAATTGAATACAATAAATGCATGAATATTTCTCCCTTGACAAATTAATAATATGAAACATTTCTTTTTAATGATATGGTAGTATATTAAAGACATGTTTGATTGGTGATTTAAATGCTTTAAAACATATCATTTTTTAAAGAAAGAAAATTTTAATTTTTGTCTTTACTTTTTCTAATATAAACTGATGGAAAGACAAATAAATGACATGATATGAAGATTTATAGATTCAAAAGTGTATCAATTTTTGCATCCATAGTTGAATTCAAAAATCTTCATATCAATCAATTATAGATTGTGGGAATCTAATGGGCTTAAATAAATGACATTTGTACAATCAATTAAAATAGAAAATTAAATATAACTAGAAAAAATTTCTTCAAAAAATGTAACTCTATACTATGGTTGATAAATTATTGAAAGGAATTGAATGCAATGAATGCATGAATAATCCATCTAATATGAAGCTTAGTTTTAACCCTTGGCATATGAGTATTCCTCTCTTGAAAGGAAAAGAAAGGATCTTTTATAGTCCACAATTTGTATATGCGTCTACAAACAATGTGTACATACCCTACCCCTTTGTGGGATTTGAACTTGTGACCTCTCTTTCAATCTCCACCACTAGACCAACTCGGTTTGTACACTACCGACCTAATATGAAACATTTATTTTTAATGATATGATAGTATACTAAAGACGTATTAGATTATACACTACCACCTAATATGAAGCTTAGCTTTCGCCCCAACATACTTAGGTTTTAACACTACCCATTCCTAGATGTTTTCGTGGTTGTATAGAATTCTACAAAAAAATCAAAAATACCTTGAATAACGATAAAATGCGATTCAAATAATACAAAACCCCAAATGGTCGTAACAAAAGGGTTTTCCGATCTAGTAATCAAAATGGCTATGGGAGTGAAAATTTGCACCCCCATAGTGTATTTACAAGGGCCCCACCTTGTAATACATATATCCGTAGACAACACCCTTACCCCCCATAGTGTATTTGTATTACAAGGTGGGGCCCTTGTAAATACACTATGGGGGTGCAAATGTTTGCTCCCATAGCCATTTCGCCTAGTAGGGAAGAGGAGCAATTACGTGTGCGGAGACCTAAATGTGTGATAGGTCTTAGGTGGTTTGGGGCCCACAGTTGTCCGCCTAACCACCCAGTACCTGTCAACGTGTGTCCCACCACATGTTCAACATTGAACAAATAAATAATACCATTAAACAATAAGATGAATTAACCTTAAAGTGTATCTTTTGCATTCAAAATATAAATCTTTATGTTCACACATAAACATTTAAACCATTCGTATTGATTCGAATAAAAGTTTTTGAGTTATGTCAAATAAGATCACGTTCCTAATAAAGGGACCGTGATAAAAACATTAAAGTTTGTATTAAACATTAAAACGATAACATGTTGAGCCTAAATAAGCTGACTTGGAGGCAATACAAAATGACATGACAACAACCACATGCCATGTGAGCACCCATGGACACTGACATGGCCAATCAAATGTCACTTGATGGTCAAAATTTGTCCACATCTGTGTCAAACCACGGGACCCTTTCAACACCTTTCTACATCCCCCATCCCATTTGTCCAGCTCAAACTAGGCTGATATGGTCGCTTCAGCACCGTTACCGGTCATATCACCTGCATCCATCACAACGCTTGTGTAAGGCCACGAATTGAACAACAAAAACAATCAACTCCGACATAAATAGGGAAATATGGAGATTCAAATTCAAATTCAACACAATAGGTAAAAAAAATAAAGAACTTTGATTCAAATTCAAATTCTCAAACATAAATAAGCACTTGAAATCAACGCATTTCATTCAGTGAGTGAAAGCAAGAAGCAAAGAGCAAGAAGACAGAGAAAGAGCACGTTGCAGAGGTGCAAGAAGCCACACATTCAAGCAAAGAATATGTGTTTTGTAAGTATTTTTCTTGTTCACAATCCACAAACCTCTTTTCAATTTACATATAACAGTTCAATATATTCTTAAAACCCTACATGACAGAAAACCAACCCTCAACGGCTCGAATGAAATGACCCTGAAACAGAAACAAACATAAAATTTTGAATTAGTTTAACAAAAACATCCAAACACAATTGAACATCAAACAACAATCTACTTACTAATTTAGTAAATTTACAAATATTAAATTTACTAAATTTCCACAAGCCATGACTGAATTACATTACCCACTTCTAGATTTTATTGTCTATCTCTTTTTTACACCAACATTTCTGATCACACTTTGCAATCCATCATCCTGTAGAAGGAGAGTGCCCAGAGATGTTCATATTAAATGCCCCAATTGACACTCTCCTTAATCCTGATGGTGGATCATAGGGTGTGATCCAAAACGTTGATGCAAATTACAGAAGCATCAAATCTTATATGGTGACATGATATATACAGATGTGTTCAACTATCAGGTGACATGATATATTTGTATTGTATACCATGATGCAGATGACTACGAAGAAGTCACAATGATACATTCTAGACATCAAACATGGACACAACTGAGCATGGATGTCTCAAATAGAGATGAACGCTATCAAATTGTTCAAAATTATCAATACAATAGGGAAAATTATTTGAAGGCCCATCACACACTAACAGCTCAAGGTGTCATTGCAACCCTCACTCCAAATGTTTCAAATTATGACATTACAACTTACCTCTGTGAATATTTTGATCCCTTCTCGCAGTCACCTATTCCACCCATTGAATGTCTAGTTCAAATCCCTTATCCACGCATTCACGCACAACAAGAATGGATTGTGAAGCATTCTCATATTGTCGACCAACTCTTTCTCTGTCCAAACCCCTATGATGATCATCTCTTTCCCACCCGGTTGTCTTTCTATTCTAAATTATTCAAGGTGAATCTGGAATCATGGCAAACCAACTATCTAAATAGGTTTTTTTATAAAACTATGGACCACAAGTTCGTCAAAGCTCTGCTACTTTGTCACGGAAACAAACGCTTTGAAGAGTAGTCAATGAACATATTCCATCATGGATTTTTACCAAAGTATGCATTCACCCTCATCATGGTCAAACTAGGTTGCATTCTAATTTGCCTTGTCGACTATACAGTCAACTAATTCTTTGGAAGGAAGCCATTTCAGCTACACCACCACATCTACTCGACCTAAAAGGTTTCGCCCATGAATCCCTGCCAGACTAAGTTTGCGCATGTACCTCTAAACCCCTGTTGTCTAAGTTTCCAATAAATAATACATTTCCACACACATGCCCATAAAAGATATCATTTCACATAGGGAACCATACCTCTACTATTTAAGAATTACTATCATCTTACACTATCTTGTCATCCACTCCTTACTTGCACAATAGTGCCATGTCAAGCATCAAAGTTAATATCATTCAACAAGCTTCGACTTACAACATCACTTGGTTAGTTGGAGTTGGTTTCATCTCAATGTAACCTATATTGTATTGTATATATGTTTGCAGGTTACATTTAAAATTACAAAAAAATTCCATAAATACTGTACAATTCATATTGATCTGTATATTTATTGTGGAATTACAACTAACGTACAATTTATTATTGTTCTTGTAGATGAGGAAGGCAAATAAGATGACTACCCATGGTGCAAAGAAGAGAGCATCAACAAGGTTGCCATTACATAAAAGAGGTGTGAAGATCCTAGTTTAGCCATAGACCCCACCTCCTAATGTAGCTGAAGCAGAGCCTATACCCCCATCACCGGATGATCAGGAACTAGAACCTATCTCGCCGCCCACAATGGATGTTTCCGTTCCTTCAGCTGGAAGGAATTTTACAAGGCCACAAAAGTTGTGGTCGGCTTCGGCCATGGAGGGTGCAATCCATGTTGTAGAGGAAAATGACATGTATGTCAGGGGAGCGTCATAGAAGTGGGGAATCTCAGTTGCAATAGTGACAAAATGGTTGGGTGGACTAACAATAACGTTGAAGAAAGCTCCCCCAACCATCCTCACTACTGAAGAGGAAGAAGAGATTGTTAAGTGGTGCCAAAAGATGGCAGCGGTTGGTCATGGCCTCGAGATTCTAAATTGAAGGCATTTGTGGCATAGAATTGTGATGGTAGACCCAACCCTTTCAAGGATGGCATGCCCGGGAAGTCATGGTGGGCTAGTTTTAAAGATTGACATCTAGAACTCACCTTGCAGATAGCTGAAGGCCTTGACAAAGACAGGGCACTCACTCTGAGATTTGTCGTTGTTGTTGCTTTCTACGAGACATTATCAAAGGCCTATGCAACAAATTTGTATGGTCCTCGTTGGATTTGGAACTGCGATGAAACCGGGGTTATGGTAGGAAGGAATGGTGCTATGAGGGTGCTTGTTAGGAGAGGAAGTCGCAATGTCTCATACATAATCCCAAAGAGCCAGGAATGGATTGCGATTTTTTGTTGCATGAACGCTTACAGGCAAATCATCGGGCAACTTCTACATGTTCAAAGGGAAGAAGCACCTATAGAATTACATCGTTAAATGTGAGTCGGGTGCTTGCATGGTAGCACATAAACACGCATGGATGACAAAGGAACTATTCCTTATTTGGATGTACCACTTTGTGTGATCTATTCTAGGGGGTGTATCGCCCAACAACATGCACTTGCTTATATTTGACGACCATGACAGCCATGTTGCAGTGACAACCATCCAAGAGGCAAGGATGTTGGGTATAGACTTGCTCACATTGTCGGCTCACACCTCTCACAAACTATAGCCACTAGATGTGAGTGTCTTCTCTCCATTCAAAACATTCTTCAAAATAGAAAGAGTGGCATGGTTGGAAAGGTTTCCAAATGTGGAGATTAGGAGGGCAAAACTGGCAGAAATAGGAAGCAAGTCCTTAAAGAAGGCATTGACAGTTTCTAGCATCGTAGCAGGCTTCATAAGGACAGGGATATGGCCCATCAATCCCGATGCCCTCATGGATGACATGCAACCCAACACCACATTCAACATTCAAAATGGCGAGGATGTTTTGGCTATGCAAAACATGTTGATCCTATCCGGTGTTGATGTTTCAAGTGAAGCTGTTGCAAAAAACATCATTGAAACAGTGACTAACAGTGTGGAAGATAGTCTTTCTCTTCCATCAAAGCGAATAGCACCGACATGGGTGGCCGACGGGGAAATGGCTTTAGAGTTGACTTGGAAGGGGAACATCAAGACTCCACATTCACTTTCCCTTCACCACCTGCAACTACCATGGAAGATGTGGTGCATTACTATGTCGATTGTGGCATATTAGATAGCCAACCTCATGCAGAATTGACACAACAAGATACCACACAAGACACAAAACAAGTTGGTAGTGAGGAAGATGAGAGCCTGCTATCCCAAGTCAATGAGACAGACCCCTCTCAACAAGAAATAGGATTGTCAATATTTTTAAAGCTGCCTATTCACATTGTCAACAAGACGAAAGGGAAAGGTGTTAATGATGGATTGCGGTTGAGTTATAATTCATAGTTGATTACATCTGATGAGTTCATGTAACAGTTAATGGTTCAAGAGGTGAAGAAGATGGAAGAGGAGGAGACCAAAGAAAGAAAGAAAGAGAAGGCCAAAGAGAAAAAGGCAACAAGCATATTGGCAAAGCAGAAGAAGGAACTGGAAAAAAAACAAAAGGAGATATTGCGTAAGGAAAAGGAAAGGCTGAAAGAGATAGAGAAGAAGGCGAAGGAGGAATGACAGAAATGAGAGAAGGCTTTAAAGGATCAGGAGGAAGAGGAAAGGGCCATCAAGGAACAAAGAATGATTCTGGCAAGAAAGAGGATGCTAAATAGTCCATCAACTCCATCGAGTCCGTTGCCAGAATGATATCCCATAATGTAGGCCATGTTGAACACAATGATCCCCACCTTTTGACCACCTTCAATTTGTCAACCAATTTCCCCCCCGTGACCTTTATTATTCCTTCAACTCACATGCCAGGGGTTGCCAACAGCCCTGGGTATTTTCTACAACCTTCAATTTGTCAACCAACTTCCCCACCCATGACCTTTTCTATTTCTTCAACACACATGGCAGGGGTTGTTGGCAGCCCTGGGTATAGCAACCCAATACAAAGTGATGAGAACATGGCACCTGTCGCAAGCTCAGGGGTACCACCTAAAGTTAGAAGAAGTTCATTTCCTCCTTGGATGAACTGACATCTACATGAACATATGTGTTTTTTTTGTGACTTTTCTGATTTATCAAGTCAGACTGGAACTGCGAAAATGTCTTTTCAAGACATGGATTTGACATGATTTTTGTTTCGATTTATGCTCATATGGTATTTTGTTTGTATGTCGATGCAATACAAAACAAGTAGTGGGATGATTGATGAAGTTGTTTTATATGTCCATGCAATTCAGAACATGTAATGGGATGAATGAGGAAAGATGATCGAGGAAGTTGTGGACTAGTACATGATTGCAGTTTCCAATTATGTGCATACTTATTTTATATAGATGTTGATGCAATTGTCTACATGTAATGGGATGAGTGATAAAATTGTCAATAACTACTTGTTTTATCTCTCCATTTAGGTGAATTTCATTTGTTTTATATGTCCATGCAATTCAGAACATGTAATGGGATGAATGAGCAAAGATGATCAAGGAAGTTGTCGACTAGTACATGATTGTAGTTTCCAATTATGTGCATACTTATTTTATATAGATGTTGATGCAATTCTCTAAATGTAATGGGATGAGTGATCAACTCGTCAACAACTACTTGTTTTATGTCTCCTTTTAGGTGCATTTCGTTTGTTTTATATGTCCATGCAATTCAGAACATGTAATGAGATGAATGAGCAAAGATGATTGAGGATGTTGTGAACATGATCATGCTTGTAGTTTCCAATTATGTGCATACCTCTTTTATGTAGATGTCATTGCAATTCAGTACATGTAATGGGATGATTGAGCATAGATGTCAACAACTACATTTTTTATGTTTCCAGTTATGTACATGAAAGACGAACAAACAAATATGACAATTTTATATGTCAATGCAATTGAGAATGTGTTATGGGATGAGGAGAAACTATTGACAAGTACTGTTGAGTTGGCAACCCAAAATAAAAAAGTTGACATGCCAACGAGGTTTTTTGCATGGTCAACGATGACACACATCATCCAAGTTGTCAAAAAATGCCACTTCGGACCCTCGATCGAAATGAGAGTGCGCACACCCTCGAAACCTGCCACACTTTCCATCCACGTCAAACAAGCTGGCCTTGTGGCGATCAATCACTTGCACACCTTACCGACCATCTACTCTGCCCAATACTCGTGCCCCCACATTCAAATTCCAACTATAGAGGCATTAACTATGTGTCACCTCTCCTTACTTGCACCTCCATAATCAACTACAACGAGGACACACAACCGTTTGAATACCTTTATACTTGAGAATTGTGATGCACTGACCATTCAATATGAATGTGAAAGTGCAACATAAATCATGAGTACAAATTGTAGTGTCATAAAATTGTGACCCCTATAATTTTAACCATATTTGGGGTCCTCACCTTGGCGACGACATCTCCTTCCCTAACTGAGAACTATTTCCGCATTTCCAACCCTTCACTCTTTCTCCTTCATGTCTTGTGTCTACTTTAGATCCTCTCCGGCCCCCAAAATAGGGCAGGACAGGGGCATGGCACCCTTGTCCCCCTAGGACAGGCGCCCCTATCCTCACTCCTTAGGGTGGCCCTATGTTCAGTCTGCCCGATCTCCTATGCACAATTTGTCTTTGGAGTTTGTAATTCCTCTTTGTCGGCCTTCGTTGGTTGAAAATTAATCCTTGAGGCATGTATGAAAAGGAATTCAATACCCTCATTCAAGGATGGATAGACAACGAAAAGATAGATAGAGAGCATAAGGAGAAGATACAAGATTTCAAGGTCATCATCAAGCATTCAAGTCTTCTTCATTCATCCATTGGAGCAACATTACAACATTCATTTGCAGCCATGTGTGTGTGTTAGGGTTTTGTCATGTTACATGCCATTTCATATAACATTTGTGGTTGCATTCAAGAATCAAAGCAATCATCATCAACAAGTTGCAAATCTACAAGGTATACATCTCCATTGTTTACATTCAAGCATTTGCAATTACTTTCTTTCTAGGTTTATTCCTCAATCGGGGTTTGACTAAGGCAAACCCCTATCCACAATCCCCCTTTCTTCTCTTTTCTATGTGTAGGTTGCAGTTGCGCAGTTGTAATTGCATGTTTGGGCTTCATTTGCAAAGACAGAAGAACCCTTTTCATTTCATGGATTTTATGGTGGACCATGTGCATTCCCGCCACGGTCTTGACAACTTTTCTTTGAATTTGCAGGGTAGATCTGTGTTAGTCTAATTAGCTCAGATCCGAAGTTACAACGCGATCTCGAACTGGTAGCACCTCATTTCACTCATTTTCTCTCTTTTTTCACATAATCAACAAGTCAACTTTCTCATTTACAAAAGAGGGTAAATCACACTTCAACCACTTGCAATCCATTTAGAATTCACATCTATGTTTCCCTCGGATTTGGATCTAACAAATTCAACCGCTCTTTTGAATGTAAAGTTCTTCCCAAGTGAAAATCATCCTAGTGGTTTCCTTTCTCTCTCCTAGGTGGGGAGTCACTAGGATCCTATTTTCCACTTTACATTTTGGTGAACCCGACGTCTTAATCATTAATTCTAATTTCTCATTCTTAGATCTGATTAATTGCAATTTGAATTTCAAATTTTTATTTTCAAGTTTGATCTATTTGAAAATTTTAGAGGTTAATTGCATAAAAAACCATTGCTCCTTTGTACCATACTTCTCTCATGCATTGAACAATGGGCCATTCTTGAAACCAGAGGGAAACCTCTTAGAGCAAGATGTTGTCACTTTTTGTACAGTGGGTCATTCTCGGAACCAAAGCATGGTCTCTTAGAGCAAGATATTTTCACTTCTTCTTGTCTTGTATAGTGAGACATTCTTGGAACCATAGGGAAACCTCTTAGAGCAAGATGTCGTCACTTTTCTCTTGTACAGTGAGTCATTCTCGGAACCAGAGCACGGTCTCTTAAAGCGAGATGATGCCACTTTTCTCTTATGCGGGGTGATTATTCTCGGAACCAGAGCATGGTCTCTTCGAGCGAGATATCACGCCTTTCTTGACACTTGTACTATACATTCTATACAAGTTGTAGTGTACTTGGGCATAGACTCCTATGAGGCACTTCGAACCTCACTTGCACACATGCTTATGAGGTTGAGTGGAACTAACGATGTTCTCACTCTCTCTCTCTTTACATGGATCACCTAGGAAATCTCTAGGGGCGAGATTTTCCATGTCCTTATCTCCATGGATCACCTATTTTTAGGGTCGAGACGTCCATAGTTTCTTTCTTCTTTTCTTTTCTTCCCATGGATCACCAAAGTGTGTATTCATGTTCTCTCCCTTCTTCCTCTCATGAACTCATAGTTTTAATATTGATAGCTCATGGATGATGTCAAATTTTCTCTTTTATGTGACTGTAGACACCTAAAATTGTCATGTCTAATTAAATAAATATTTTATTTATTTAATTATCTAAGCCTAATTCTTCTATTAATTAAATAAATCTTTATTTATTTAATTAATTCATTTATCCTCTTCTAGCCTTATTTCTCATTTAAATAAATACATTTATTTATTTAAATTATCCTTTTCCTAAATTAAATAAATATTTTTATTTATTTAATTATCCTACTTCTTCTATTAATTAAATAAATCTTTATTTATTTAATTAATTCATTAGCCTTTTCTACCCATGACACATGTCATTCATCTCTTAATTCATACACTACCTACCCCTTTCATTATTTTACTATTTCTTCTACCTACCCTCTAATCCTAGCCGACCTCTCTTTTTACACCTCTCAATCTTAACCCTCCATTTCATATTGTGTCTTCTATTTAAGGAGATACTTTCTTCATTATCAAACCCTAATCACTCATGCTAATGATCACTTGGCTACACTACGATCCTACTTGCAGCCACATTCCGTTCTTTGTTGAGCTCTTGTGCATACAAAAATCTGAGAGCAAATATATCAAGAAAGATCAATGGAGATAGGAAGAATGGAGATCAAAACCCTATTGGACATGTGATTGGTATAATCTTTGTGATTTTGAATTGTTTGCATTGTCTTAGGTAATCTTCATATGTTATGGTGGATCTTTGTTGATTGTTAGGCTAGGGTTTTGTGGTTGGATTCATTTAGTCTTTCAATATTTGTTATTATTGTATCCATTTTCACCATAAACATTTTGGCACGCCCGGTGGGATTCTTGTCCCTTTGCATTTAACATTTTTGTTGCAGATTTTGCATTTTTGAAGTCGCAGATCGGACATTTTCCGACGGCATTTTAGGTATTTTCGCGTCTGCGAGCATTCGGATCACGTCTTTGAGTTTCAGAAGCGTCTGCGTTGTCGGGAATCATGCCTGTGTTTTTGCCAAATTTTTATTTTTGCAGGTTTCCGTAACCGCGTCTGTGTATCCTAAACGTGTCTGTGTTGCATCTGATCGCGTCTAGGTCCTGGAAGAGCGTCTGTGTATTTTGGACGCGTCTGTGTCTGATCTAGCTAATCAAGTTGTGCAGCTTGCTTTGGGGAGCAAAAACGTTTTTGTTGAAGGCCCCTTTTCACAAAGTCTTTTGGGTTTTTCTAAAATTTACCTAACTTGTGTGCTTGTAGGAAGGGGTTATCATTTGAAACAACCCAAACTACTAACAAATTGGTTGCAAGTCCTTGGCTAGGGTTTTGAAATTTGGTTGTGTGCCTTGTTTTCATAGATTAGCAAACACTTCCATTGGTGCACTAAAATTGAATCATTGTCTTTTGTGTCTTGAGCAATAGGCTCTTTTTGTTTAATCTTTAGAGGGCCTGTCTTCCTGTGTGGTCATTAGGACTACTAGTGAGAAGAGGATGACCCAAGTGGTAGCAAAAGAAAAGCCATCTTCTTCCAAGCCACTATAATCAAATGTATTCATGGTGAAAACTATGAATAACGTGTGCTGATTAGTTCATACCGACACTATGTCTCCCCATAAACCCGTTTGATCAAATTTATTTGATCATTTGTAGGGCGTAACCCCTACCGGCTGGGAGCCTTCTGTATTTATAGAGCTGAAAGTGCCGCATGTATGGCCACACGAGCGGATGCCCTTACTAGCATCATTTTGTTTTAGGGGCCCAAATCCTTCTAGTTGTTGCGGCAGGAGGTCGGACCTCTGGTAGCGGCCCACACACATACGGTTCTTAGTAGAGATACAAAGTTCGCCATGGGGAGTTTTCATGGGGACTGATGCTTGGCTGACCCGAGAAGTGAGTGCCGAGGGTGGAGCCAGTGAGGTCAAGCATCTAAGTATCCGCTCTGAATAGCGTAGCCTCGGGGGTAAAACCCCATGTGGGATCAACAACTATTGTCTTGGCCAGCCATAAGAATTGTGCTTGACTTATGTTAAACATTCAAAACATTCAAGACCAAACAACAAAACATTGTGTCTTTTGTGTCTTCAAGTGTATGCAAAACATTTTACATCAAACAACACACTTTTCTTGGAGTCATTTTGGAGTCTAAACACTAGCAAACATTGAGTCCTCATCAACATTGTGTCCTCTTGTCATGAAAAATAGTCAAACAGTCAGATTTGGTCACAACAAAACAACTTTACATATTGGAAAAATTGCACAAAGTTTACAGAAATGCATCTGTGTCTGTTTTAACCGCGTCTGGGTCATCTAAGCGCGTCTGTGAAGGGCAGAATAGCGTCTGTGTTTTTAGAAGCGTCTGTGTCGAACATAGACACGTTTGTGTCTGGGAATCGCGTCTGTGAAGTATACAGTCGCGTCTGTGTCCAGAATTACAAAAATCTTTACAGTCCAGCAAACATAAACAGGAAAATCTCATAATCGCGTCTATGTTTAACAGAGTAGCGTCTGTGTCCGGAAACAGCGTCTGTGAAGGATACAGTCACGTCTGTGTTCAAAATTGCAAATTTTAGAGTCCAACAAACAAGAGAAATCAGTTTCAGAATACTTGAGCTTCCTAGGTTGTTTCTTCAGGTTTCATCTAGCATTCAATCTGTTCTTGGGTCTCATACAGTCCATCATTGCTTCACATCTCATTTTACATTCATACTTGTCTAAACTTGAGTCAAAAGGTCACTTGCTTGTCCTCATCATACTTTGTCAACACACTACATACAACTACACTTTGCTAAGTGGTCCCTCATCAAGGTTTCTTACCTTTGGGTCTCATTTGGTCTTACTTAGGGTCAAGGTCAGCTTACCTCATCAAGAGAAACTATCCTCTCTTTGGAAGTCACACCTACTCTACTACTTACATACTTGGTCTTACACTTTGGACATTGCAAGTACACCTCAAGATTCATTTACACTCCATACAACTCTTGGTCTTCTATACTCTTTCCATTTTTTCATCTAGTCTCTCACATCTTGGTCAAATACCTAGTTCATGGTTGAAACCCGTCTTCAAAAATCTAGGAGAAAAGCTAAAGAAGCTCAAGAGTCCACAAACATGAGTTCTTATGAGTATGACAATGATTTATTTTTCAATCCTGAGCACACTACATTACCGGACATGGAGGTTTATAGAAACAATCCAAATGTTGAGAACACAGACACTACAAACAACAATGCTACACACAATGACAATGTGGACAACTTTTCAATACAATCAGCAGACATAGAAGAATCCATAATGAATCCTCATTTCAATAGATTGGTTGAAGAGATAATGAGGAGAGATCCACAATACTTCTTACACATGATGGCACAAAGTGGAGCTAAAATACCTCATGACTTTGACATGTCTCAACTTATGGAAAACCGACCCTCGCAACAAACTCAATCCAACATGGATCAAAGGAGACCCAATAGTGGAGGAAATAGAGGACCGAATATGATGCCTGAGTCACCATCAGTTTTGCTTCAAAAACCAGAAGTCCCACATACACATGGTCAAACATATGATACTTACCTTCGAAGACCATTATGGAAGCCTTATGCAGATAGATATGCTCAATCACATGCTCAAGGTATGGAATCAAAACAAGTAGATACTCAAAGACATCCTCAAAATTTTGACACAAGGAGACCTCATGTCAAAATTGGGGGCAACACAATGGAAAATGAAATGCCTATAGAATATGGTATATATGCACAAAATAGATATGGGGTTCCTCAACATGAAGCTATGCCAAGTGCTCCCTATATGCCGCATCAATATAGACCTCCATATGGACATGTCTACGATCAGTATCATCCATACATGCAACAAGCTCCTCCTCAAATGGGTGTTTCAAACACGGGGTATGTTACAAGAAATAGATCTCCTCCCAAGAGCAATTTGGAGCAACAAATAAGAGATTTACAAAAGAAAATGGAGGACATGAGTACACCAAAACCAACATACACTATGAAAGACATATGTCCTTATCCATTTGATAAGAGCATCCCAATGCCTCCATTTCCTGCACACTTTGTGACACCAAAATTTGACAAATATAGAGGAAAGGGAGACCCCAAGGCACACATACGACAATTTTTCACAGCCTGCATAGAGGTAGCAGCAAAAGAAACATATTTGATGAGGTTATTCCCGCAAAACTTAGGCGATCAAGCTATGGAATGGTTCTCTCAATTACCTCCCGGTATTAAGTCATGGGGCGACTTAGCAGAGGCATTCATTCAGCATTTCTCCTACAATATAGAAACAGATATCTCAGTCACTACTCTATGCAATACTAAGCAAAAGGAAGGAGAATCTTTTGCGTCATTTTTACAAAGATGGAGAAATCTAGCCAGCAGATGCTCTTGTGAAATTCCCCAAAAGCAAATGGTAGAAATGTTCACTCAAAACGTTAACAAGGATATTGGCTATGATCTCAGGAAAGCTTGTTTGTCCACATTCAAGGATGTTATTGAAAAGGGCCTAGCAACAGAAAAGGTCTTAATTGAACAAGGAGTTATTAAGCTATTCAAGGAAAACAAAGATGACTTTAAAGGAAAAGACAAGCCAAGATTTTGGAATAAAAACAAGAACACAGTCAACGATGGCGTTTTTGATGCCAATACAGTAAGACCCAAGTTCATCTTTTCAGGATCAAGTTCTACAAACAATCAAGTGAATACTCAAACAACTTCCAGATCACGAAGGAAGTACACTCCATTGGGAGAACCACTTGAATCAGTCTTCAAAAAGCTAGTGGCAAACAAAGTGATCACAGTTCCAGATTTTCCTCCATATGAACCAAAGGTCAAACCAAATTGGTGGAATGATGATGAGTATTGTGAGTTTCATAAGAGCAAGGGTCATAAGACAGGAAATTGCCATCGACTGAAGAATATCGTGCAAGATCTCATTGATAGAGGTGACATTGAGATTGAGGGACATTCGTCTAATCAAGAACATGAGATGTTTAAGGAACCATTCCCAAAGCATGACAAAGGAAAAGCCCAAGTCATAGATGATCAGGCCAACTATACTAGAGCACCGTACAACTATGACTCAACTATCAATCACATCTCAATGGATAATCATATCTCTACTATTACTATCAAGAACAAAAATCCTGAGAATCCTCCTCAAAGACCCAAGATCGTTCTAAGAGGTGTTGGATCTTCGTCCGAGTCTACCTCTGAATGTCATGTTACAACTCGTCGAGGTAAGATTACGTTGTCAGGTGCTTCCACTAAAAACACCTCTTCTTCATCTACTAAACCTGAGTATGACCTTGTAGAACAGTTAGGGAAGACACTCGCGCTCATCTCCATCCTTGAGCTCTTACGCATATCCCCCGCTCATAAAGCCATTCTTGACAAAATCTTGAGAGACACCGTCGTTCCTACTGATCTGAACGTGGACCAGTTTCAAGCCATGGTGGGATACCTTTCCGTTCCACACTCCCTTACTTTCACAGAAGCCGATGACGCCTCCGTAAGCCAGCCACATAATGCACCATTACATATTGAAGCCTTCATACACAAGCATCGAATAAAGCGAGTCCTGATAGATGGAGGAGCTGGTCTAAACATTTGTACATTGAGCACCATTAAACAATTGGGATATTCCGATAAAGCTGTGAATTCAAAGAACCAAATTACCATCAAGGCATATGATGATGAAGAACGCTCATCCAAGGGCACAGTCACCTTACCTCTAAGAATTGGGCCAGTTACAAAGGATGTGGTTTGTCAAGTCCTGGATTTAGATCTCACTTATAATATATTACTAGGACGTCCTTGGATTCATGAAATGAGGGCAGTCCCATCGACATATCACCAATGCATTAAGTTTCCTCATAATGGAGTCGAGGTAACAGTAAACGGTGATCCTAATCCGTTCATATATTGCAATAACTTGAGATCACATACGGAGACCATCATTCCCAGTAATCGTGAAGCTGTTCCTTCTTCGGCATACATTGACCCTGAGTCATTAAAACCTTCGACATCAAAACAAGGCGAACTTAAAGGCAGATTTCAAGACAAAGGCATGGGAGAATACACTTTAAATCAGACCATGTATTTACGACAAGTCATGAGCTCTCCAAAAGAATTTGGAAGGCCACATCCTAACAAGCAAACATTCATCATGACGCTCAAATGGGATCCTACTACCTTTCAAAGATGGGGCGAACTGGAAGAGGAAGATTTATACAAAATGCTCTATAAAGACATTGAAGATGACACACATGATCAGATTAATATACCTTGTGAGAAATATGGCAAAGGCTTCAAGATTCTATAAAAATTCGGGTATGATAGAAAAAGCCCTCTTGGGTTACACAAAGAAGGCGTCATGGAACCCCTACAACCTGAATTGACTGTAAGAAGAGAACGCTCAAAGGGACTTGGTTTTCTGACTTCCAAGATCCACACAAAAAGGATAGAAGAGGCATCACAAATCAAAGTTGCCAAAGTTCAAAAAGAGGATTGTTATTCCACAGATTCCAACGAATGGGAATGGGGTTCAGACAAATCCTCCAGTGACTACGAGCTCACCGAGACATTCAGAGAGCCAGATGAACCCACAGAAGAAGAGGAGTTTTATAAAAAATTCAGAGTTGGTCAAGAAACAACCCATGAGGAGTCTACACAGTCCTTGTCTCGAGGTTCTAGGTTGAAATCACATAGGATGAGAACACCTGTTCCGGAATGCGCTACTAGTAATGATAATTTGGATTCGCTTGCGATCGAAACTGACGAGGAGAGTGCCATCGATGACCTCGACGATTGCCTCGATATACCCGAATATAACCATATCTTCACTCTTAGCCCTGCAAACTCTGAAAACATTAAAGGCCTTCCCCTTGTTTATCCCCAACTCATTGACTGGGATTATGAAGGACCAGCACAATTTGACACATTTCAGAATGACGAAGCTATTATTGACTATCTTGGCATACGAGATGATCTTCCCCTTGGGGACCACAAAGCAGGATACACCATAGAACTCAACAACATGGCATATTTTGGTGAGGGTGTCGGACCTTCCAGTCGCAAAAATGTGAAAATAAGAACAAAACAAGGGTCTTATGGCGAAAACCACACTGTGGCGCTATCTGACTCCAAAAAAGTAAAAAGAAAGGACGTATCTGAGGGTGAAAACCTCTCTAAGGCACCCAAAGATGGAAGGCTCGACATTCTCCCAGCATCATATGAGGAAAAATCATCCATGTTGGTAGAGGAGACTATCAAAACAAACATTGGTACAGAAGAAGTTCCACACAACATATTCTTGGCTCAATCATTAACAGAGTCCGAAAGATCAAAATTCATAAGCTTCTTCAAAGAAAGACAAATCAACTTTGCATGGTCATACGCTGATATGCCTGGACTGGATCCGGATTTGGTAATGCATCACTTGACAGTCAAACCGGGGGCAAAACCAGTGAAACAGAAATTAAGGAAAATGCATCCACAAGTGGCATTACTAGTCAAAGCAGAGCTGGAGAAATTATTGGATGTTGGATTCATACACCCAATTGATTATCCCGAATGGATCTCCAATTTGGTACCTGTCAGTAAACCAGATCGCAGCATCAGAATATGTACAGATTTCAGAGACATCAACAAAGCTTGTCCGAAAGATGACTTCCCATTACCAAATATCGACTTGATCGTTGATCTCACAGCAGGTCATGAAATGCTATCATTAATGGATGGATTTTCTGGCTATAATCAGATAAGAATTGCACCCGAGGATCAACATAAAACATCATTCACTTGTCCGTGGGGAACTTTCTGTTGGAATGTCATGCCCTTTGGGCTGAAAAATGCAGGTGCTACATATCAAAGAGCAATGACCACTATCTTTCATGATCTCATGCACATAACCGTGGAAGATTATGTTGATGATCTCTTGGTCAAATCAATAGACAGAAATACACATTTGGACATACTTTCAGTTGCCTTTGATCGATTGGAAAAGTACAAGGTAAGATTAAACCCCAAGAAATGTGTCTTTGGAGTAACCTCCGGGAAACTCCTAGGATTCATCGTGTCCAAAAGAGGAATTGAAGCGGATCCAACAAAAGTCAAAGCTATCTTGGACATGCCGCCACCGAGGAATATCAGTCAACTCCGATCCTTACAAGGGAGACTCCAGTCCATACGAAGATTCATAGCACAACTTGCAGATAAGTGTAATCCTTTCCAGCACTTGCTACATAAAAACATCAAGTTCAAATGGGACGAAAACTGTCAACAAGCCTTTCAGACGCTCAAAAACTATCTTTTGAATCTGCCAGTTTTGATGCCACCAATTCCAGATCAACCTTTGTTATTATACATTTCAGCTACTCCAACAGCACTGGGGGCACTCTTAGCACAACAAATAGCTGACGGCAAGGAAAAAGCAGTATACTATATTAGTCGCACATTGGTGGGATACGAGCTAAACTACACACCAATCGAGCGTGCATGTCTCGCTGTGGTCTTTGCTTCGCAGAAATTATGACATTATATGCTCACTCATAAGACTAAGTTGATTGCAAGAATTGATCCATTAAAATACCTTCTCAACAAAGCTACACTTACTGGGCAGCTGGCCAAATGGGTAATGATATTGAGTGAGTTCGACATTGAGTATGTGGACAGAAAAGCAATAAAAGGACAAGCAATCGCAGATCAATTAGCAGATGCTCCCATGATAGATGATGCTCCTCTAAATTCAGAATTTCCAGATGAATCCATTTTAACAATATCACATGCAAAGCCATGGCAATTATACTTTGACGACTCATACACACAGCATGGGGCAGGAGCTAGTATTCTTTTTATAACTCCTCAAGGTGATTCTATACCAAAATCATACCGCTTATCATTTCCTTGCACCAACAATATAGCGGAATATGAGGCATTAACAACAGGATTACGAATTGCAGTTCAATGGAAGATCCAGGAACTTCGTGTTTTTGGAGATTCCCAACTTGTTATCCGTCAAGCAACTGATGATTACCAAACAAAAGATGAAAAATTACTGCCTTATAGACAAATGGTGGATGATCTGAAGCAACACTTTACAAAGATAGACTTTGAGCAGATACCAAGAGAGCAGAATCGCGCCGCAGATGCCATGGCTACAATTGCTTCACTAATTGACCTGCCTCAAAATGAAACCTGCTATGAGTTCCTGGTAGACAACCTGTTGGTTCCGTCATATGAGATCACTCCTACTGAAATGATATGTGTTGTTGGTCCTGAATCCCAGTTATATGGTTCCGTCTTCACATACCTTCGCGACAATATCTTACCTCCTGATCTATCAAACAACCAACGCCGCACTTTCATTCGCCAATCCTCTCGATATGTCATTTTAGCTGATATCCTATACCGGCGAGGTCTAGATGGCACTCTTCTTAGATGTTTAGAAAGCGACGAAGCTCAGATTGCGTTACGTGAAGTGCATGAAGGGATATGTGGTCCACATGCTAGTGGTCCTACCTCGGCCAAGAAACTCATCAGGACTGGATATTACTGACCCAATATGGAAAAAGACTCATATCAGTTTGTCAAGAAATGTAAGCAATGTCAAATTCATGGAGATCTCATACATGCACCAGCACAAGAACTACAACCACTTGCGTCTCCTTGGCCCTTTTGTCAGTGGGGACTCGATCTCATAGGCAAGATTCACCCTCCTTCTTCCAATGGTCATAAATTCATTATCACAGCCACAAAGTATTTCACAAAATGGATTGAAGCCGTGCCTCTCACACAAGTCACTGGAAAACAAATTGCTACTTTCATCCTTAACTATATCATTTGCCGATATGGTATTCCTAAGTCCATTATTACTGATAACGGGCGTCCCTTTAAAAATCAGGATGTTCGTGAACTCTGTGAGCGCTTCCATATCTCCCATCGTTTCTCCACACCATATTACCCCCAAGGTAATGGCCAAGCTGAGGCGTCTAATAAAACAATTCTTAAAATCCTCAAAAAGACAATCGATGACGCTGGCCGTAATTGGCATATCCAACTCAATCCTGCACTTTGGGCCTACCGCACAAGTGTCCGCACACCTACAGGAGCTACACCATATTCACTTGTCTACGGCACTGAAGCCATCTTGCCTATTGAGGTCGAGTTACCTTCTTTACGGGTCTCTTTGCAAAACATCATCACTGATGAAGACTACAGGGTCTCTCGCTTACAAGAACTAGAACTGTTGGATGAACAGAGACAAATTGCTTTTAATCATCTCAAGGCTTACCAACAACGAATGAGTCACAGCTACAATCACAAGGTCAAGCCTCACACATTTGAGGTAGGTGACTTGGTTCTCAGAGAAAACCCCAAGAATCAGCAAGACAGAGAGAAGAAGGGCAAGTTTGAACCAAACTGGCTTGGTCCTTACATCATCACAGCAGTATATGGATCTGGTGCATACCAACTCTCAACTACAGAAGGTGAACCTTTGGAGGATCCTATCAACAGCTTGCACCTTCACAGGTTCTACACATAGCTCTTTGGAATATCCTAATTCAAAAATACAAAAAAATCAAAAAAATTCAAAAATACAAAAAAAAAATTATAAAACAAAAAAATTGTTACTTGGTGAAAACCTGGCAAACAGGTGCCTTGTGACACAAAAAAATTGAAAAATCAAAAAAAGTAAAGAGAAATAATTTCGTCCAACGGTGAAAACCACTTCGGTGGCGCCCTGGGCAAGTACCATGGTGAAAACTGGGTTCCCAGCGCCATGCGTAGAGACTTTGCTCCTCCCTCCTTCAGGGTTCTCTTTCATCACTTCACTTTGCACACACTCACGACCAATTCATCCACAATAAACTTACCCATTCCCATCATGGCTTGTTATTGATCTACCCAAGATTGGTTAGCCATTCATAATAAGTCATCCCTTTTCATCATCCCTTTCCATCCATAATAAATCAGATCCTATCTGTGGCTAAGGCAAATCCTACATCTAGTGATGGGTGTGGAACTGAGAACATCACATGTTTCGAGGAGTATAGTTTCTTCCAGCTTCCTTCAGTCTGTTCACGCACAATCCGCAATAAAACAACATCTGCATCGAAGATCCACAATAAAGCTTCATCTTCTTCGCAATAAAGTATCAGTTTCATGGATTCAATCAGTTTCAGATGAGACATAGCAGAAACAATGGGCCTCAACAAAATCAAATCTTTCAACAGACTCAGACAACAATATGGTTCAGTGTTAATCTATCCCTTTTGTGAAAGTGAACATTGTGACCACAATCAAACATGACTTATACAAGTGACAAGAGACACTAAACTTGAGGACTACAGTGGATGTTGGTGTCGAGTCTCGGTTTTCTTTTGATTTCATCTTTTTTTGGTGACATGTCTTTTAGCTTTTCCGGGATGTCTTTGACTAGAGATTCTATCTCCAGGATGTCTTTGACTAGAAAGGCGAGGATGGGGTATCGTCACCTATTTGTATTTGCTGTCTGTGGATTGTCTTTTAGTAATGCTATGACTTGTCCAAGGATATGAGGACACTGTGAGTCTAGTATGAATTGGGGCATTCCTTGTTTGTGACTGTCTTATCTCCATGCAAACAGGTACAATGACTTTCTAGGTCGAACATATGCCTCGATTGTCATAACCTATTTTGCCATAATAAAGCTCAATGATGATAACGCACAAGAAGCTCTTTCACGTTCATATCTTCTGTCTTCCATCCCCCTTTCTTGATGGACTTCCATTGTCCTTCTCGAGTCCGCGTAGCCCGCTATTACATGATTGAGTATAATGACACACCAAAAACACTTGCATTTCATATAGTTGCACCTGCATTACCACATATAAGCATTTCATACATACATATACATATCACAACTGCATCACATCCTGCATACAACACATATTAGCACATCTTACATTTCCATCATGTAAATAATCATTTGCATTATCATATTCAGTTGCATTACATACATTCACATTTGCATCATGCATCCCATATAAAACATAAAAGAACAAAAATATTGCATTGCATCATATAAGCATCCATATCATAAAACAAACATCACATAAGAACATAAGGTACACATGCATATAGCTACCGCAAAAAATGGTGAATCATCTCTCATATATAATCAAATGTGTCATGATACAATGATGTCAAAAGAATCATATGGCTACAAAATCACCCGCAGTTGTCTACAATACAAAAATGGTACATATACTGATACAAAGGGGAGCCCTCTATGGCTATGATGAACTCCCTCCCTCGGAGCCGCCTGGCCTCGACGGACGCTGAGCTGTAGAAGGACCCGCTCCAGGATCACCCTGCCTGTCTAGTGGTGGTGGAGGACCCATGACCCCACCACTAGATGCCTGCCTCCTCCGACTCCCTCCCGTAGTCGTCGCTGTCCGCGATGGTCTATGGAAGCTCCTCGCCCGCTGATCCGCTGGCACTGCACCATAGTAGAGGTCCCTCCAGTAACCAATCTCCTCTCCGGCTCGCAAGACATATGCGTAGCCTACCCCTGCGTCCTCTACCGCCTGCCTCCCTGCCCTCAGAGCTGTCTCAGCCTCAGTATATCGCTGGATAGTCTGGTCCCTCTCCCGCTCAGTATCCCTGAGCCTGAGCCTGAGGCGATCCCTCTCCCTCTCCAACTCTTGGATCTCATCTGCCTGGCCCTGGCAGATCTCCCTCAGCTCTAGCAGCTCGTCCTCCTCGGGATCCCCACCCTCAGCCTCTGCCTGTGGCTCTCCCTCTGCGGGTGCCTGTACTTGTGCCTCCCCCTGTACCTGTCTCGATGCCTAAACCGGTACCTGTCTCTGTACATGCCTGGGAACCTGCACCTGTCTCTGTCCCTGTGCCTGTACTGGCACCTGTCCCTGTCTTGGTCCCTGTGCTCTAGGACCCTGTGCTGCTGGTACCTGTAGGGGCACTCCACCGCGACCTCTCACCACCACCTGGGCTGGTCCCTCCCATCCTCCCTCCCTCCGAGGTGCTACCCTCCTCTCCCCCACTACTCCTCTCCGCCCCCGTCGGCCCCTACCTCCATCTCCTCCACCATCATCATCATCATCCCCTCCAACCTCTCCCTCCAGCAGCTCTCCCAGATCTGTCAACCGTGGAAATGGATGCTCTGCCCAATACGCGGAGTACTCTGCATCCATGCCTGCATCCTCAATCTCTGGCCACATATCCCAGGGTAGGGGTATCATCTTTGTCAGCTGTGTGACGACCTGATCATACGATAACAATGGCCCGAACTGTGCCTAATCCCTGACCGTACGGGCATACATACCCGAGCCTTGTGGCATCCTCTAGATCCTGCCAAACTGTCTGCCTACCCTGTCTACCAGCTGTCTCTCCAAAATGTAGGGCATCCGCCCAATCAAATATCTGCTCCTGAATGTATATGGCAGCTCCACTGCGTCATCCTCCCACTCCTCGCACCCCAGGTATGGCCTCCAGATGACCATATCAATGTCATCTATCACACGCCTCCAGTGCTCTAACCTGCCAATCCGAGGTTGTGAGGTGATCATATCATATAGGTGTACAAAGCTCCGTCCATGCCCTCTGCCCCTGAAGTGTATAGGTCGTGTGATCGGCAGATGCTCATATGCCCACACCTGTAGCAGTGTCACTCCGCAACCCAAGCCAACTGATCCATGGTAAACGAACTGGTGCAGCTCATAATACAGATGTGTCAGGACGCATGGACCCCATGCATATCTGGTGTGCTCGGTCACCAATGTCTCCAGTGCTCCTCCCTAGCCCACTGCCAACCCCCGTGTCGCTCTGTCTGGACACAAGAACCCACTGATAACTCCTCCAATCACAACTGGCAAAGCTAACCCTGTCGCGGTCATGGTATCCCATGCCACGTGCCCTGCTCTCATCTCCAGCTCGGGATCCTAAAATACCCGTCTCAGCGCCTCTCTGTCTCCATCTCGATCGTATGGGATCAACTCTCCATCGATCGGTATGTGCAAAATCCTGTATACATCCTCGAGGGTCACTGTCATCTCCCCCATCGGCAAGTGAAAAGTGCAAGTCTCGGAGTGCCATCTCTCCGCCAGTGCAGTCAGCAAACCCATGTTTGCCCGAAACTCAGGTACATACAGTACATGTCTGAGGCCCATCTCCTCAATCGCAGCTCTGTCCTCAAACGACAACTTTGGTTGCAGTCTCTGTGTGGACGAGAACCTCTCCCGTGACTCTAACATCGGCAGATACTCCTGCAGTCAAACAAATCAATCCTGTCAGTTATCGTGGCATTCACTGTTCATCACAAAATGCTACTCGCTATCAAAATGCATATGGTTATCTATCCTAGTGACGCTCACTATTCATCACAAAGTGTTGCTATCTATCCTAGTAGTGCTCCCTGTTCATCACAAAGTACTACGTGTGTGACATTCCCTGTTCATCACAAAGTGTTACTCACATTTAGCACTCCCTGTTCATCACAAAGTGCTGCTCATCCTTTGGGTACTCCCTGTTCATCACAAAGTACTCTATCTTGGTACTCCTTGTTCATCACAAATTGCCTTGATCTATCCTAGTCTTCCTAGAGGACCTGTTTGAGTGTATCCTCTCAACAGCTTATCCACTCGACAGCGTATGTTCTTCACAGAACTGCCGATTTGACCTAGAAGACTGAAACCATACATTTTAAGACATAAACGCACTTTAAAATCACAAACGCGCTTCTTGACTGCACAAACGCGCTTCTGCAACACAGACGCGCTTTCTGGACATAAACGTGCTTACATCATGCACAAATGCGACTTCGGAACCTAAACGCCCCTACAGGACACAAACGCGTCTGAAATGTACAGACGCACCCGCATCAAGCACAAACGCGGTCCCAGACGTAAACGCGCCTGGAACCGACACAGACGCGCCTGGCAGACATAGACGCGCCTGGCACCAACACAGACGCGGTTCTACGTTTTTGCATTTTTTAAAAGTCCTATTCCTAGCACATTTATTGCTACCTACTGAGCATTAATGATAAAAATTGAAATGCGTGAAAGTACGAGGAGGTTTGGTGGTACTTACCGACTCTCCTGCCTCTGCTGGCCTCTGGAATCGGCGAACACGGTCGAATCTGTGTACGAAGGCCATCGCTGCTGACTACTGCTGCTCTTTTCTCGCTCTGCACTCTGCTCTCGTGGATGTGTAGATGACAATGAGGATGTATTTTCCCCCGTGGTCTATCTTATAGACTACCCCTAGCCTTCGTTTCCCGAGTCAGTCTTCTTTATCCTGTGACTTTGTCACTTTATCCGGTCAGTCCATTCTAGCCTCTCTTTCTTATCGAGAGATTGTCTGCAATCTTTTCAGACATTTTCATCCAATCTTTCGAGGGGGCATATCATTCCCATTCTGGGGCAACTTTGTATCAGTTCATCTTATCTTCTTTGAAACAATGCGACAAGCCGCATTGTCTCAAAGAGGGGCAAAATGTAGACACCTAAAATTGTCATGTCTAATTAAATAAATATTTTATTTATTTAATTATCTAAGCCTAATTCTTCTATTAATTAAATAAATCTTAATTCATTTATCCTCTTCTAGCCTTATTTCTCATTTAAATAAATACATTTATTTATTTAAATTATCTTTTTCCTAAATTAAATAAATATTTTTATTTATTTAATTATCCTACTTCTTCTATTAATTAAATAAATCTTTGTTTATTTAATTAATTCATTAGCCTTTTCTACCCATGACACATGTCATTCATCTCTTAATTCATACACTACCTACCCCTTTCATTATTTTACTATTTCTTCTACCTACCCTCTAATCCTAGCCGACCTCTCTTTTTACACCTCTCAATCTTAACCCTCCATTTCATATTGTGTCTTCTATTTAAGGAGATACTTTCTTCATTATCAAACCCTAATCACTCATGCTAATGATCACTTGGCTACACTACGATCCTACTTGCAACCACATTCCGTTCTTTGTTGAGCTCTTGTGCATACAAAAATCTGAGAGCAAATATATCAAGCAAGATCAATGCAGATAGGAAGAATGGAGATCAAAACCCTATTGGACATGTGATTGGTATAATCTTTGTGATTTTGAATTATTTGCGTTGTCTTAGGTAATCTTCATATGTTATGGTGGATCTTTGTTGATTGTTAGGCTAGGGTTTTGTGGTTGGATTCATTTAGTCTTTCAATATTTGTTATTATTGTATCCATTTTCACCATAAACAGTGACCGCTTATGTTTATGTGATGGCATGGGTCTTTGTGCCCTGATTAGTTGTTGATACATCTGAGCTCGAGATTTCTTCGGCTAGTTAGTTTTTCGTCTTGTGTCTTGTTCTCGTCGTGTGTCTTTTTGCGCTTTGTCTTTGTTTTGTGTGTCTCATGCCTTTTTGTTTTGTGTGCTCTTGCATATGTTGGCGTGAGTTGAGACCCTAAGATTGGGGGATTTTTTCTCCTCAATATTAGTGGTGTGTTATACTCCTTGTGGTTTTTTCTCCGCATCTCTCATCTTCATCTCTCTCTTTTCTTCTACTTTACTGGCAGTAGTGGTGTAAGCCATACTCCCGCTAAAGTTGGGGCTAAATGTAGGGTCATAAAATTGTGAGCCCTGCAATTTTAACCATATTTGGGGTCCTCACCTTGGCGACGACATCTCCTTCCCTAACCGAGACCTATTTCTACGTTTCCAACCCTTCACTCTTTCTCCTTCATGTCTTGTGTCTGCTTTAGACCCCGTCTGGGCCCCAAAATAGGGCAGGACAGTGGCATGGCGCCCCTGTCCCCTAGGACAAGAGTGTGGCGCCCCTGTCCTCACCCCTTAGGGTGGCCCTATGTTCGGTCTGCTTGATCTCCTATGCACAATTTGTCTTTGGGGTTTGCAATTCCTCTTTGTCGGCCTTCGGAGGTTGAAAATTAATCCCCAAGACATGTATAAAAAGGAATTCAATACCCTCATTCAAGGACATATGAACAATGAAAAGACAGATAGAGAGCATAAGGAGAAGATACAAGATTTCAAGGTTACCATCAAGAATTCAAGCATTTAAGCATTCAAATCTTCTTCATTCATCTATTGGAGCAACATTGTAACATTCATTTGCAAGCATGTGTGTGTTAGGGTTTTGTCATGTTACATGCCATTTCATATAACATTTGTGGTTACATTCAAGAAGCAAAGCAATCATCATAAACAAGTTGTAGATCTACAAGGTATACATCTCCATTGTTTACATTCAAGCATTTGCAATTACTTTCTTTCTAGGCAAATTTTGTAGAAGACCATGTACATTTCCACCACGGTCTTGACGAATTTTGTCCAAATTTGTAGGGTAGATATGTATCAGTCTAATTAACTCATATCCGAAGTTATAGCATGATCTCGAACTGGTAGCACCTCATTTCACTCATTTCCTCTCTCTTTTCCACATAGTTAACAAGTCAACTTTCTCATTTACAAAAGAGGGTAAATCACACTTCAACCACTTGAAATCCATTCAAAATTCACATCCTTGTTTCTCTCAGATTTGGATCTAGTAGATTCAACCCCTCTTTTGATTGTAAAGTTATTCCCAAGTGAAAATCATCCTAGTGGCTTCCTTTCTCTCTCCTAGGTGGGGAGTCACTAGGATCCAATTTTCCACTTTACACAAAGATTTCAAATGATAGCATGTCCTCGTTGTTTAGAATTATGAGGATGGCATGTCCTCATCCAGTGACTTAATGTAGTTGTTCCAATTGTTGAGACCTTGGCCCAATCATCACATTACATGTCAATTGGATTGAATCTAACAAAAGACTCCTCTAAAAAACTAGTTTGTGGACCTTTCAAGTTCGGTTGTGCTACTTATACATGTGTTTTGATTATTGCTAGTTCTACTCTCCTGAACAATATGGACCACAAAATATGTACATAGACACATGTATATACATATATGCATATGCATGCACATATGTTTATGCATATACATGTACATACATATATGCATATTGTGGCATCCTGGTTTATATGCACTAGTGGTTAATGTAAAAGGGTTCACATGAAGAGTCGTCTATAAAACAAGTTTGTGGACCTTTCAAGTTCGGTTGTGCTACTTATACATGTGTTTTGATTACTGGTAATTTTGCCCTCCTGAACAATATGGACCACAAATATGTACATACACACATGTATATACATATATGCATATACATATACAAACTTATATGCATACACATACATATTGTGGCATCCCGATTTATATGCACGAGTGGTTAATGTGCCATATTTCACATTTTTCAGTTTTACTGTCAAATGGTTTTGAATTGGGGCAGCCAACTCAGCAGTCTACGTGGGCGGGTTGAAAAATTGGTCTCTGGGTCCATTTTGCGTGCCACGTGGACCCCCAAAGTTAGGGTGTGCACGTCTAGATACTCTCCCATACTCACCTCCAAAAAAATCTAGATATATACATGTACATATGTGCATGCACGCCAAAGTAAATATGTGCATGCACATATTTACATATGTTCATGCACATCCATGCACATATGTAGTTGCCCTGGATTTACATATGTGAATGCACATCTATGCACACATGTGCACATACATATTTCCATGTACACGTACATACATATATGCACATCCATGTACATACATATATGCATGTATATGTATGTACATTTATGCATGTACATGTACATACTTATAGGTAGATACTTGATTTATACTGGAACATGTTTAAGGGATTCAATTTCACTGTTAATGTTTAAGGGTTCAAGGATTCCTAATAATTAATTGTGTACATGGAAATACATAATGTATTTAATGAACTTCACAACTATAAATGAAATTTGGCAAGCATTTGTAAAAGTATGATACATGTAAAGAGATTGCAACAAATTAGAATGTAAACCCTTAGACAATGAACACAATGTAGAAGTGCTATGCAAATTACTTTAACAGTGAATCGTAAGCCATAAACCCTTTAATAGTAAAAGTGAAATTGCAACCCTAAATGAAGTGAATCCCAAAATCAAGTCAACTTTGAAACCTGTAAAACACATTGTAAATTAAAAGAGAAGTTGAAGCTGTATATACATTAACAGTGAAGAATTGTAATTGAAACCCAATGAGTATGTAAAAGTGTTCACATTGATTTAAACCCTCAGACAACGAACACAATGACTTATTGATTTTGTTGGCTTGATGATGATTGTAATGTATTCATCATTTGTTGTCATTGATGAAACACTCTCTCACACACATATGATTATATTGACTATCAGTGTAACTTCAATTGTTTACTCTGTCAACCGGTATGTTAGAGGTTATACTAAGAGTTTTATCTCTAACCAGTACTTTGTGTCAACCGGTATGTGCATAAGAGACAGTCTGTGATTATACTAAGTAAGCATCAAGATGGAGATTAGGCGGAGTTTTAAGGACAACGGTTCATATGTTTTATTCAAACTGGTATTTGATTGTTCCAACCGGTATTTGGTAATTTTGTGATGAGTTACCACATTTCGTGATGAGTTACTTGCACCGACTGCTTGGTGGCAATTTTTGTGATGAGTTATGATCACTTGTCCAGATACACTGCACCTAGGAAATTGTGTTATGATTTCTTAAGGCCGACATGAAATCATAAGGTCTATATATTGACATCGCAATGAATTATTTTGATACAGTGAAAAAGTGTTATGTTATGTGCGAAAGGAAAAAGAGTTAAGTTGCAGAGTATGCAGAAGATCAATGTTGAATATGTTTAGAAGGATTTGATTAAGCAAGTATTGCACTACTCAGAATAGATCAAACCATTCTTGTTGTTTTCTAACCATTACAACAGAATCAAATCTCCTAATCGGGTAAGCTCTAACAAGCTTCAATGTATAAATCCTTTAACAGGGTGATCCATTAGTTTGGATTCAGAAATCCTCCACTGAGGTTACTCCTAATAGGGTACTACCTTTAACAGGGTATAAGCTTCTAATTAAGTTTTGGGATCTCTAACAAGATTCACTCCTAGCAGAGCACTTTATAGACCTTAACCGGTCAATTATCTATTACTGTAGATAGTTAACTTGTGAGTTCCATCTCACCGTGGCTTTTACCTATTTGGGTTTTCCACGTACAAACACTTGTGTTATGGTGGATGCTTTACTTTTTGTGGATGCTATTATGTCATTTTGGATTGCATGCATTGTGTTTAAAAGCTTTGTTAAGTTCATCTACCGATTAATGTTTGAAGTAGTTTTAGTTTTGGTGTCACTGATTCACCCCCCCCTCTCAGTGCTTTTCAAGTCCATCAAATTTATACCCTGCGTCAATGTTCTTTTTAGAAAAGTGAAGATGTAAATCGCATGAGAATGAACACAATACCCTGCGACATATAAGATACTGAATGAAGTGAATCCCATAATGAATTAAGTGAATCCAATAATCAAGTCAAGTTGGAAACCATCTTACACATTGGACAACAAAAGTGAAAATGTGAACCCTATACATTAATAGTTCAACATTGAAATTGAAACCGAAGGAACACAATGAATCATGGAATCAACCCCTTCGAAAATGGAAGATTTAGAAGTGAATTTGAAAGCCAACATTGAAACATTGATTTATGCACCGCGACAATATTGTTTTTAGAATAGTGAAGATGTAAACCGTATGAGAATGAACACAATGCAAATGTGCAATCCGAATCACTTTAACAGTGAACCCTAAAACAATGAAGTGAATCCCATAATGAATTAGGTGAATCCCATAATGAATGAAGTGAATCCAATAATCAAGTCAAGTTGAAAACCATCAAACACATTGGACAATAAAAGTGAAAATGTGAACCCTATACAATAACAGTTCGACATTGAAATTGAAACTAAAGGAGTTGATTCAAAGTGGTCACATTGATTTAAATCCTCGGAAAGGAACACAATGGAGCATGAAATTAACCCCTTCTAAAATGGAAGATTTAAAAGTGAATTTTAAAGACAACATTGAAACCTAGAAACCCAATTTACAATAAAATTGAAAATGTGAACCTTTTTACATTAACAGTGAAACACTAAAAAGCCATCAAACCCTTTTGACAGTAAATGTGAATTTGAAACCATAATTCTAGAGAATCCGTAAAAGCAATGAAAATTTAAACCCATAAACCCATTATACAATAACAGTGAACCATTTAAATTGAAACCCCCTTTGTCAATAAATGTGAAATTGAAATCATAAATCCAGATGCAAAATCTGTAAATGAAATTCACATTTAATCCTAGAAACCCATTATACATTAACAGTGAATCATTCAAATTGATACCCCCTTTGACAGTAAATGTGAAATTAATAGCCTAAATCCAATGAATCCGTAAATGAAATGAACATTTAAACCCACAAACCTATTATACAATAATAGTGAACCATTCAAATTGAAACCCCCTTTGTCAGTAAATGTGAAATTGAAACCCTAAATCCAGAAGCAAAATCCATAAATGAAATGAACATTTAATCCCATAAACCCATTATACATTAACAATGAACCATTCAAATTGATACCCCTTTTGACAGTAAATGTGAAATTAATAGCCTAAATCCAGTGAATCCGTAAATGAAATGAACATTTAAACCCACAAACCCATTATAGATTAACAATGAACCAAAAGAATTGAAATACTTGAACCCTTGAAACATTAATGGTGAAATTAAATCCGTAAACCTTTAAACCACATTGATGTTGCAAGTCAATGCCAAAACTCCCAATAGATTCATTGTTTGATGAAATGAGACAAAATTTTAGTCACACGACACCATTAAAATTACAGTAATGCCAGAACAGAGCAGTACGATTCCCTTTTGTATGTAATTGTGTTTATGAACACAAAATGTTGTGTTCAAAAAACACCAAAAACAACCATAAAAATTTCTTGAAGAATGCCAAACATTTAGAAACAAAAAAATTATGAAGAATGCCAAACAGTTAAAACAATTTTTTAAACGATCAAGTAAGAGGACAAATGTCGAAAGAAAACAATTTTTTAAACGATCAAGTAAGAGGACAAATGTCGAAAGAAAACAATACGAAACATTGCAAATTCGTGAGCCTTAGTGAGGAAAAATCCTCACCAGGGTTGAAGGGGAAATGAGTCGATTCAACATCTGCAAGTAGATCCCCGTCGTCCTCATCGTTCGGCTTTGTACATGCGAAGTGGAGGTGGCGAGGGAGTAACACAATAAAAAATGGAGCCGAACATGGAAATGTAACCCCAAAAATTTAGATAAAAAGAAGACAAAATCCTGCGAAATAGGGTATGCACTGAGGCGTTATCTAATTTTGGGTGCGCACATTTTGGTCCAAATCCGGGTTGAAGGCGTTCCATGGCGAGTAGGTTGTGGCAGCAGATGAAACCACCAACAGAGCATAAGCAGGAAGGAAATGAACGGGCTTCGAGACAATGTACGAGGGGTCGAGCACAATGAAGGCCAAACACTTTGAAAAATGCGACCAAGCTGAGACAGTGAAGGCGAGGTGACACGTAGTTAATGCAGGTGCAGTTGGAATTTGAATGTGGCGGTGGGAGAATTGGGCGGAGTAGATGGTTGGTAAGGTGGGCAAGTAAGTGATCGCCACACGACCAACCCATTCGATGCAAACAAAAAGCGTGGCATGTTTCGAGGGTGGGCCCGCTCATGTTCCGAAGTGGCATTTTTTTTACCACTTGGATGACAACTCAACATTGACATGGCAAAAATCATTGATGGCATGTCAACTTTTGATTTTAGATTGCCAACTCAGCAGTCTACCTGAACGGTTTGAAAAATTAGTCTCGGTCACATAGACCCCGAAGTTAGAGTGCACATGTAATGGCTCCTCTCCCGTATCATACAAATCATCAAAACCCAAGAAAGTCGCTCTTACATTTTTATTTTTTTTTATTGTCGCTCCTAACTCGGAATCCATTTTTTGCTTCTCCTTCCAATAGTGGATTTGTTCACCCCCGTTTCAATCACCAAAATGGGTGGAGCATCTCACAGAGAATCATATGAAGAGTCTGAAGACCTAGATGGAAGCCATCATTGAGCATTTGGATGGTAACGGTCAGGATTCAGTCCAAAGCAGCAACTTTGAGGCAACCGGGTTCTCTTCCTAATCGACCTTTCGCAATGAAACTTCTGTTTGTTTATTTTCATTTTATGAATTTTCTGTGATGGTTATTTTGTAAACAGTTGCCCTTTTGGGATGGCAGTGTTGACTTCATTATAACTCTTGTTTTTTATTTTGATGTTCTTTGTGATCATATACCTTTTTAAACATTCTTCGTCAATATAACAAAAATTCAGATTTTGTTGGGCTCTACAAAGATTCAGCTCACTCTACTGCCGCCTTGTTGCGTTTTAACATTTGTAACTTCTTCCATATATTGGAATCTGAAATTTGTCAAATAAATAATAAAGAAACAAAATGAAATGATGCAGATCTCAAGTGAGAATTGCTCTTAATGGAATCTATTTTATTTAATAATAAAATTGTTTCTCTGTAAGTCAAATTACACCTTCAGGGTAGGTTTGATTTGTAACTCATGGTTTTTCCTATAACATTTGGGAAATCACATTGAAAAGTTTCGAGTCTCTTTCAGTATTTAAATCTGACGGAGAATTGCTTGTGAACACCAAATTTTATATTTTATCCTTGTACAAATTCCATGACGCAACTGCACCAAAGAGTACCAATAAAATGTTCGAATTAGTTTCACACAGAAGATTTGGAGTACAATTCTTACAGAGCATATAATCAATAATTTTAAGCTAACTGAAGAGCCTAAAGCACAATATATCACTATTCAATACCAAATATCCATTGCTATATAAATGCCCCAAAAGTTCATTATAAAACCCTTTTGTCAAGGTTTATTTATCAAAATAGGCCATGGATTTCCATATATGGGCAGCTGTAAAGATGTCACCTAATTTAGTGCGACTTGCCGACCCAAATTTTTGAGGACAAAATATATTTCCATGTATAGTGCTTTATCTTTCAATTTCACGGCCAATGAATTTTATTGCATCCACAAACCACAGCCACCTGATGCTTATATAGCAATGTATCATCCAAGAGTACTATTGATAGTTCCTAACCGCCCCAAACTTATCTGTGTGATGCCTCAATTTCCTCCAGAGTTCTTCCTTTAGTTTCAGGTACAAACAGTACTACAAAGGTTAAGGTAAGACCACTGAACAGGGCATACAGCATGAATGTTCCTGCAAGGAACAAACTTCACTTTTAGTTTGTGATCCTATAACAGTGATCATAGAAACATCAAAAAGGAAACCTGCCCTAGGTTCCCGAATTGGAATTGATGATCTGGTTAAACAGTTACCCGTTTTGCTCCATTCTAATAATAAGTTTATTGTCATTGTTACTGCCCAGGAAAGAGACAAATTGGCCAATGTTGCCACACTACCAGCAACGCCCTTGACATTGATAGGAAATATCTGCAGTAATAGAGTAGAATAGAGTGGATGCCTTATAGTTGAGCATATATAAAACCACAAATCAGAACAATTTAAATGGAATCTTTCATAGATGGGATGCCTAGTATGTCGGGAAATTGGACCAAGAAGGTTAATATTAAGATAAGATCAAAGTTTCGGAGCATTATAAAAGGCCAATTTCTACATTACCAGGCATACCCACACGCTTTTATATTGATGAGTTTGCATGAAGCATGATTACTTGGGTGATGGTAATCATGACACTTTAACCACTAGATCACATCCACTTGTTCAAAATTTGCAAATTGTTTCTTTAATGCCAAATATTATACTGTGTAAAACTCAATTTTCTAAATTGAAAAATATGCCAAAATCAGAGCCTTTTCCAAAAATATGTCTCAAGTGTAAATTGGAGAAGACACATTACCTCAGACATAATAATCCATGGGATGGCCCCCATACCAATAGAGTAGGAGATAATGCAAGCCTATGTCAAAGAGCAATAATCAGTCAAATTGGTCACTAGGCATTGACTATAATGGAAGTGTGATCATTTGCATTGAAATCGGAAAACCAGAGAGCTAACTTGACTCCCAAGATTACCAGTAAACCAATTAAAGCCAAAATACTGGAAAGATACGAAGCTCCCAGCACATGATTCTGCAAGATTCCATGAAGCATGAGATCAAACTTTAAAGTGAGGAATTACTTAAGTTCCATTCTTCAGGTCATCAAAATACATAAATAGTTGGTTAACAATAAGAATTTGCTTTTTTCCTGTTTGTCCATAGCAAATGCACAAATTAATGCCTGCAAATGTTTTGCATCTGCTACAAAAGAAACGTTGTGGTAGTTGAAAAGAGTACCTTTAGGTAGAATGCAACCCCTATGAGGAAAAAGCTGGCTGCCATTCCTGCAGATGAGATCTGGCAAAGTGAAAGAAATGACATGTAATTCGCTTACAAGGATTCAGTTGAATGTGTAGTGATTTTCCAATGTGGTAGCAGAGCATTAGTATAAGTATCTTATTTATTTACCATGAGGAGAAGACGCCTACCAGCCTTGTCCATTAGCCATGCAATGAATCCAGTCATCAGAATCTATATGACATCATTATACAAGATCAAGGCTGTTAGTTCTGTATTAAAAACGATAAAGGCCTTATTCCAAATCTTTTGTCAAGCAATTAGCTGAAGCACTTCCAGCTTAGAACTTCACAATCACCTGAACTCCAGCCAGTCCAAGGGAGGCAACATCAGCATCTGAGATACCTGTTGGATTTATTAGAAATTAGTTACGATTTTCATTCTGGATTACACATTTATTTCCCAAGTAGATTCTACATCTCTTACAAGAGAGTCATTTTCAACTTAAAAATTTCCTACAAATATAGGACTGCCCCTTCTTGTCCTAAAATTTTTGACCAGGTACTTCCCTCATATAATTTTATATACTTTTGAATCCCGTCCTACTTTTTGCCATCTGCATACGTTAACATAATTTCATTCTTTCTTGTCTGCCAAATCTTTTGTACTTTGAGGTATGTGCAATGCATGGGTTTTAAAATGGTTGGTTATGGACCACTGTTGGTTGGTAGAAAAATTAAGTTTTATTAAAACAGCTTACCAGCAGATTTGAAAATGGAAGCATTGTAGAACATGATGCCACTTATTCCAGTCAACTGCTGCAATACAAGCAGCCCAATACCAATCTGACAGCAAACATTCTGAAACAATAAGACTCTTATAGCATACATTTCCATCAATAAATGCTAATTCACTTAAATCAACTAAGATCTCAAAAGGTGACCATTAGGATACACAGATGAAGCAAGCATAAAAGAGGAAAATCAGATTAAGTAATTCATGGATAAATTTGTAAATCTACTATGCTAAATGAAATTCTAGTGAAGATGCAGTTCTAGCAGAGATTACTAGCAAGGTGGCTAGTAGAATTTGCAATGAGAAGGTGGGCATCTAACCACATGTTAGCAGAACAGAACTTGAAGGTTGTCAAGTAAAGGACTTTGGTGGATCATGGATTTGCTGGTCTGTGGAACAAAGGATATAGTTGAGAAGATGATGTGCCTAAGAAATGGAAACACACACATATGTGAAGGAATTTGAACATGGACATATAATGAAAATACACCTTTGTTGGAGGATATATTTGATACCTGGACAACTTGCATTATCAAAACACATTTCAATATTGTAATTCCAAAGAAATTCTTATTACTTATGAATTAAATCCATGCCAAAACAATCCACTCCTTTGAGATAATTTCAGTGATTGTACATATCAATGCTAGAGCAAAGGAAATCTAATATGCACTATGAGAGTTCTAGGACTACGATCAAGTGCGTAGAACATTGTGGAAAGCATGGTATATTGAAGACAATGTATCAAAGGAAAGGATTGAAGTGATTCTTTCTATGTAACTGGGGTCACATTTTTCATCAAACAAGGATATGGCTTAATAATAAAAGAAGAACATCTTCATATTAATCTGGTGCAGGCAATGCTTAAGATGTCAATCGTAATTGTTTCTCTGGAATTTAAAAGGTAATAGAAGGGAGATGGGGGATTTCAAACTCACGAACTAAGCCCCCATTGAGTACTTACACAGAGGAGATGGAGATTGACAAAATTAAGAGCCACATGCTCAGATGTTCTGAAAAAAATGTGTTGCATACTGATTATAGTGATTTGTGGGTGCCATCTATACGTACATTAGTTAGTGTTCAAGTTACTGGATGGAAGATAAAAGAATAATAATGAACTGCAATAAACTTCATTTGGAGAATACAAGTTAGAGACTAATTTGGACGAAACATTTAGACAAAAATACGGCAGAAATAACCAAAGGTGTAGTCCCTCTGACATTCCATTTTGTTGACATCTGACAAAACCTTAGCCTTAAATCATCACTATCTTATAAACAACTCCACCAACATCTTAACCAGAAGCATAGAAAGATTTCATATACAATTTCCTGCAAAATTAGAGATGTGCAAAACATAGTGAATGTATTGCAGATTCCTGTTTTCACAGGGTCATGTAAGAATGCTTACAGTAAGAGGGAATGCATATCTCCGCTGGCATAGCTCGGACAATTTGATTTTTGATTCTTTCCTGTTAAGCTCCATTGCACTCTAAAGCACAGCAAATTTTCAGATTAATTGTAGCAAAGGCTCATTCATGAAAACAACTGCCAATTCCCACTTGGAGGTTTGGTCTAGTAAATGAATAGCTCATTTGAGGAGATTAAATGCTAAGGTATTTACAAGGGTGGTCTGGTAAAGAAAAATTGGTACAAGATGTTTCTTTCTGCTTGGACCACCCAATGCAAAGCCAAAAAGAAGATTATGGATTTTTTGTTCTGTTTTTACTTTGATAGAACAGTAAGGATATGGTGTAAAGGAAATGAATGGAAGATAATATTTTAGGTGAAAGAATTACCCTAATTTCAGCTGCCTCAATTGAAACATCAGAGTCCAACCCACGAAGGATTTTTAAGGAAGCTTCAAAGTCTAAATCTTTACCAATCTTAGCCTGTATGCCCATACACACAGATTATCCAGGATGAGTTTTAATGATGGTGAAAACTCTCAATCTCTTCATTATTGAAATTTAACACCGCATTAAAATCTAGAATCTAACTTCATTGAAGCGTACCAGCCATCTTGGAGCTTCCGGGATTAAAAAGAGCCCAAGAACCAATAAACTACAGGGAACTGCACCTGCATAGCCATAAAATACTGGGAAGGTGAGCATTATTTGGCAACTACTCCATGAAATTTTAACAAAATGATTTAAATTATACCTTCTCCTCTCTTTCATATAATTTCCACAGATATACCTGCAATTGCAAGATGTCTCCAGGAAATGAACATTCCCAATAGATATACCACGAATATACCAATTGTTACGGAAAGCTGTTTCACAAGAAGTTTCTTAATTTATTACAACTTGGACTTTGCAAATGAATATCATTGACCATATGTTACGTTTAAGGCCAGTATAAAGGTTGAGTTCTCAGCAAATACTGATAATGGGTTAAGTTCTTACCATGTTGACTGTGCCAAGACCTCCACGCAAGTGTTTAGGAGCTATATCAGCAATATACACAGGCACCTGGAAATATCATAACATACAATGTAGACAATTACATCAATATCTAGGCCATTTTTCTTCCTCATAACTCCAAAGATTGTTCACTGTTATTAGTCATGGAAATTTTTTATTGGCTAACATCAAAATGAAGAGAAGCAGTGCAATATGGGAGTGTAAAATATCTGACCAATACAGACAAATGTCTGGTATTAAGGAATTTATATTGTTTGAAGTTTTTGATGAGATAACTCAATTTGCATCTCACAATTTGACAAGGAGTTCAGCTTTAAATGTGTCTAGGAAGATCACCTTCGAACTTTGTTTTCCATGCAGGAAAGCTTTTTAAGTAAATATCTGAATACTGTTGTGGCAAGCGATAATTTTCCATTTGTTCTTAGAAATCATCTTTAGTGAATTTTTAATTAGAAATTATGCTGAGAAACATATTTCTCTATGCAAATAATAAGAATTGACTGGAAAGTACAAGTTATAAATCTCACGATGGAGGGAAAACATAATGACAGAAAATTTTAACTTATTGTAAAGGGTAGTGATGAATCAATGAACTTACAGTAAATGACATGATTCCTACTCCCAAGCCTGTCAATGACCTACCTATATACAAAACTGAAGAATCCTGCACTGAGATGGCAATAATGAAATTAAACTAATAAAATATAAATTTTTCATATGTGAGTTACAGATGTTCGGATGCTTAACTCAGAAACATGCATGCCATAATTCTGGGACTATTTTTTTGTAGGTCATGCCTATATGACACAGAAATCATCTATGGAAGTACTGCAATAGTGCAACTTGCCTTTGCCAAAGAAATGGCTATCCACCCTAGAATATTGGGTATTGAGGCTACTACCAGTGCCTGTGTAAAGAGAAATCTCCAAAAAAGATCAGAACTTGTAAAAGGGGCATCTTACATCAAATAAGATTGAAAGGAACAAATTGATTTTTATATATCAACTTATATTTTCCTTCAAGCATCATGAAATCCTAAAATATACCCCTTTTCTTCCAAGATAATCAGCAAGTAGTCCACTGACCATAGCCCCAATCATTGCCCCGGCATTGGATAGTGATCCAAATAAAGAGAACTGTAGAAGCCAAACATCAAGAAAGGTAAGCTTGATATCCTCAATTCTAGCTGAGAGAGGTGCATACAATGCTCTAAGCGTAATGAAACATACCTCAGCAATGGTTAGGTTGAGATCGCTCATAATGCCGCTTTCGGTAGGTGATGTATATCCGTTCTGCAACAAGATGACTAATATCAATTTGCTTGGTTTTTCATCTTCCAAATGTCAATTCAGCAATATTATTATCCTATTTCATATTTTGAAATATGAGAGATATTTAGAATGTTTAAATAAGTTGTCTAGGTCCTGTTTGAGAGGAGAAAGTGCACAACAAGATTAGATCCACTTTTTATGTGAGAAACAAATTGTTTGCATGGTGATTTTCTCTCGTACACTTATTTTTTATTCCTTTTATAAACAATGTAAGAAATTATAGTCTAAATATTCATTCTTTTTGGATTAGGTTTTAATAGATGGATTTAATTCTAGAAATTGAACATAATAAATAACAACGAGATATTTATGAGATTTGAGCCAACTCTCACACACAAGTTTGCCAAGACTTACTGGAAATAATTTCAATCAATGCCAGAAACATAACTGGAAAGTACCATTGTTCACACACTTTATATGGTACAATTCATCACGGGAATTATTTTTTGTTCTTTTAAATTGTTAATATTGTAGCATCATATGATTGTTTATATGAAAAATATTTTACTATTCTATATCTAGTAATACTTGGAACTTGTAAGACGCATGCTATTCTCATTCTTAACTGTGCTTGTTGCAGGTTGTAATGTCCCTTCGTTACAATAAAACAAATGCTATTTGGTAATGCTGGGCATTGGCAGTCCTAAAATAATTAGAATTTACTTAGCACGCAGTGCTGAAGTTGAAGGATGCCTGCTATTTCTTAAGGAAAGATTAATAATAATAAAACTGAAATTAAAGTGAAGTTTAGTTTTAATAAAGTCAGAAGGCATGTGAAGAATTATGTCTATTAAAGAAAAAGTAATATAAGATCAATCACGGAGAAGGAGACACCAATTTTTGTGAAGATATTTTATATTATTACTCCTTGTGGAACGTGAACTGTAGTTCAGCAACCTGAGGTTGAAACCCCCCAAGGTTTGAAATTAAAGGATGAAAATCCCTTAATTTCCATCACCAAGTTAGTGGACGAAACCCTTGATTCAGACAGACTCAAAGACATATCAAAGGAATTTAAATGAAGAGAGATCACTGCAGATCAGAGGAAGATTCACAGCAGAGATAAGATGATCGGTTCTATATTTTCTGAGATACATTTTAAGGTTTATTATAATTAAAGAAAACAAGATAAAATTTGAAGGGGACATTACAAATGGTATCAAAGTTAGATCTAGCCAGCCTGCATTCATATGCAATTCAAGTGATAGAGTCAGCTAATATTATCAAAAAGAACGAAGAAAAACATCAGATTCTAAGGACAAAGTGATCGAAGTCCCTTTGGATTCTGAAACAATAGAAGTAAAAATGTTTAAAGAAAATGACAACTGTGATTATGCAAATGAAATAGATAGAAAATTTGATCTTATGATTATGCATTGTTACCAATAAAGGGGGTAAAAATTTATTCAAAATAGACAAGAATTACAGCAAAAGAAGGCCAACCGCCCAACAAAGAGAAACTACAAAGACTTATCTTGTTCAACAAGTTGATCCAGCATCTGTGACAACTCCGGAGAGAGTTGTCTCCTATCCTCTATAGACCAGCCCTCCATAAAGTAGAAAATTCCAATAATCAAGATAGTAGGAAACTTTTAATGATAATGATAATGAGCAAGAAAACTTACACACAAAGAAACAAGTTTGGGTCTATGGATAGACCCCTTCCCACATTCATTCAAAGGGGAGAAGAAGTTGCCACTGAAGAAGCAAAAAATTGAGTACAAAATGATATCACTGCTTGTTATGTAGTATATAGAAATCTCTGTAGAGAAATTGAAGAAGGAATGTATCTCACAAATTACATAAATATGACAAGAGGAAGAAATGGATCGATAATGAAGCTTTGGGCAAGTTAACATTATTTACATTTGATGGGTCTAATAAGAGTATTGCTTGTGTATGGGTAGAAATTAGATACATATCTATCATTGAAACCAATGATCAAGGAAGATGCCATCAAATTTGCAACCTGTTGTGATGTATTCACACATCGCCCCATTGCAAATGGGGACCCCTGCTTTTTGCTTTCTAGGGTCTGTTTTCTAGGTCTTTTAGGGTTTTGTCTATTAGCCTTTGCAGGATGAGTGCTGTCGAGGGGATCGTTGGATAGCAGGCTCTGCTTAAGCTAGGTCAAGTCGGTGAGTGATGAAGTTTGGAATGTCATCCTGATCTTCAAATGCCCTAAAATTTGGCTAATTCTGGAGTGTCCTGATCCTAAAATTTGGCGAAGTCTGGAAAATTGAAGAATCCTCCAAAAACTAGATTTTGCAATATAACTCCTGGAGGTCCGAAACCACTCTCAAACATCCTGGAAGTATATATGGAATATAACTTAAAGTATAAGAAAGCACTTATACATAAATGTTATATTCCATAAAATAATCCTGACGAAGAGGCTAAAATGTCAAAATTCGCTCCTGACCCTTCCAAAGGGTCCAGAGCGAATTTCAATTTTCGCTCTTGACCCTTCCAAAGGTTCCAGAGCGAAAATTCACCAAAGACACAATATCTCGCCTAAGTCAAAGAGTGGTCAAGCAAGTTTGCAAGGATATGGAAGGAAATGGAACTAGGATCGAGTCTAAGACAAAGTCAAGTCAGTTTGAAGGTGAATTGAGCCTAGAATAGAAATTTCGCTCCTGACCCTTCCAAAGGGTCCAGAGCGAAATTCTTGAAAACACTCATTTTCCCCTTTGCTAAAGTCAAGACCAAGATGGAGATGAAAGGAGAGTAGCCTATGTTTGCCTCCCAAAGAAAATTAGAGTTGAAAAAAGCAAGAATCAAGGTCAAATCATGATTTTCACTCCCGACCCTTCCAAAGGGTCCAGAGCAAAAAATCTTAAAATCACCTTTTCTCCTTGCAAAATCAAGTCAAACTTGGGTTGGACGTGAGAGGAGAAGTGTTTTCTAGCCTTTTGAGGTGAATTCAAGTTGAAATGATGGAGGAATAAGCCTAAAACAAGATTTTCGCTCCTGACCCTTCCAAAGGGTCCAGAGCGAAAATCCTAAAACCCATCATTTTCTCCAAAATTTGTACCAAGCCATGCCTAGACCAAGGTGAGGGATGCCCTTTAGATTGTCCTTAAATTGATTGTTGTCTCAAAAAATTATGATTTTGGGCTAGAAAGGGAAATTCGCTCTTGACCCTTCCAGAGGGTCTAGGGCGAAATTGTGCAAAACCTATCTTTTCCCTTAGTTTCATGCCAAATCTAGTGTGGATCATGATTAAAGAAGGCCTTAGGAATGACTCCAAATTGCCAATTATTATCAAACTTGAAGGAATTGAGCCAAAAAGTGATTTTCGCTCCTGACCCTTCCAAAGGGTCCAGAGCGAAAATCTTGAAACCACCTATTTTCCTTGCAATTCTAGTCAAATGTTAGGTTTTCATGGCTTGGATGGGTGCGAGGAGACATGTTCTTGCCTTTTGAAGTTAATTGGTGTTGAAAATGATGGAAATTAGCCCAAACCAAGAAATTTGCTTCTGACCCTTCCAAAGGGTCCAGAGCGAAAATCCTAAAAACTGCCTTTTCTTCCAAAATTTGAGCAAAGTCAAACCTGGACAAGGGTGAGAGAGGTCATTTGGATTGCCTTAGAGTGAATTTTGGTCGCCAAGAATGCAAATTTTGAAGCCAAATGAGAATTTCGCTCCTGACCCTTCCAAAGGGTCTAGGGCGAAATTCTCCAAATCAACCATTTTTCCCTTGAGTGAAGCTAAAATGTTGATACCTATGGCATGGTTGAGGCTGGGGTGAGATATTCTTGCCTTGTAGGGTGAATTGAAGTAAAGGAAGTGTAAAATAAAGCCTAAAGAAGGAATTTCGCTCCTGACCCTTCCAAAGGGTCCAGAGCGAAATTCTCATTATCACCTAATTTGCCCATGTGAGAAGCTAAAAGGATGGATCCCTAGACTTTGTTGGACTAAAACAAGCATATGCTCACCTTTCAAAGGATTTTGGAGTGAAAAAATGGGGTAATTGAGGCCTAATCAAGAAAATCGCTCCTGACCCTTCCAAAGGGTCTAGGGCGAAATCCTTTGAAACTGCTATTTTTCACCTTGTTGGGGCCAGGCGAGGAGCTAATTGTGAGGTAGTGTTGAAAGGAGGTCTAAATGAGCCAGGAATGCAAAATTTGCTCCTGACCCTTCCAGAGGGTCCAGGGCAAAATTCTTATAGGGCCTGTCCCTAGAAAGAGTCTTGAACTAACTTCATTTTAATATCTTTTGTTGATGATTTAAGGTGTGAAATACTATGTTGAAATGAATTTATTATGTCCTTAATCATCTTTTGATTTGTTTTGCAGATGAAAGAAGATCAAGCCAAGACAAGGACGACCTTCTCCAGTCCAGCATCAACAAGGACGACCTTCTCCAATCTAGCATCAACAAGGACGACCTTCTCCGGTCCAGCATCATTAGGGACGACCTCTTCCAGTCCGGCATTCGAAGGAAAGGTACACCATCCATCCTGCACATCAAAGACAAAGGAGGTCAGAGCAAGGGTCCATTGGAGAAACAGACAGTTTTAGAAGAGTTAACTAAAGTTAGCTTCTTAGCATCACCAAATTGAGCATCAACCAAGTGTCAGACAGGGTGGCATCCCAGTCATCACTCCTCCAGTTGGGTTGGTCCACCTCAGCGTGTCCAGATTCAATGTACCTGACTCATCAAAGATGACACAAACTTCAATGTACCTACCCCGGCTATCCATTGGTCGAATATTCCAGAGAAGACATGTGTCCAAATAATGCAATTATTTCATTGGCCAAAATTGAGTTTGTTGTAACAAACCCTAATTAGGGTTTTCATTGTAAAATCTCGGCCATTGATCTCAAGTTGATTTGAGCCATCGAATTGTATTAAGGGCACTATATAAGCCCTGGCTCCTCATTTTGTAAAGGCTAATAATAGTTAGTCAATAGTTGATAGTAGGTGAATAGTTAGCTAATAGTGAATAGTCAGTTGATAGAATAGCAATTAGAGTAGAATAGCAAGAGAAGGCAAAGATTGTTGCCAAGATGTTGTTGTAAAAGACTTGTAAAACTTCATTGAAGAAATGGTGAAATCTATGGGTCGATTCAACAATTTGTATGGTCTTTATACTTCTCAGATTTGATTTCATGTTATTAGATGAGTGGAAGAAATGTGTTTGATTGATGGTGAAATTTGTATATCCATACTACTAACAGTTTGTTGATTGCAGACTTGCCTTGTGTAGTCAACTGGAATCATTCAGCTTAAGCTTAACTTCAATTGTCGCTTCTTCACTGATATGCATCAACTTGATGGTGTCTATGCTTATAGCGATGATTTGAACATCATAAAGCTTTCTTCCAAAGATTGCACTAACCTTGTGGAGATGGTCCCAGGATGTCAAAACAAGACTTAGTTAGAATTTCACCAAAGGTTATTCATTGCTCCTACATTCTTAGTGTCAAAATTAGATCCTTTCCTTGCCCTCATCCTTTTTCTTTTTTTTCAAAATCTAGGCTAGTGAAATCCTGTGTTCCAGTAATATTCAAAGCAAATCAGACGTTTAGGTCGTCAAGTGTAAGTCCCCTTGTGATTCCAGCAAAATCACATCATACCACAGAGAGCTTATCCACGAGTAGAGAACCTACAAACAAGAACCTTGGAGTTGCCTCGATTGATCCTTCGGCGAGATCTTCAGCAGTCGAGAAACTTTGCTCAAGAGAGGATAAGGTACCTTTAGGTATTTTATTCTGTGTTCGCATGTGCATAAAAAACACATCAACACAACCTTACATTGGAAGAATCAGCTCATGAATGGTGGTACCATGGGTTGGTTACCCAAGGTCACAAGCTAATAAACACAAATGATGAATCCTGCAAAAGGTTAAGTGAGAGATCCAATAGAAAGGATCCAAAAGTTCATTTTAGAGAATTGGCACAATTAAAGCAAGAAGGGATGGTGGAGAATTATGTAGAAGAATTCCAAAGATTATTAGTAATGGTGCTCCATGTTTCAGAAAGAAGATTAACCATTTTTTTATCATCGCACTAATTGAACTCTTAGGAGTTTAATTAAAGCATTTGATCCTTTAACCCTTCAAGAAAATATCAAAAGAGCTTTGAATTTAGAGAATTCCGTTGCCAAGAATAAAAATTCTTTCGGGAAAATCTTCTTATAGGGCTGAATCTAGAGACTTTTCAAAAGGGTTTTTCTCAAAAAGCATTACCATCAAGAGTAATTTTAATCAAGTGACCAAAAATGAGCTACGCAGAAGCAAACTGTGGTTTTCTTGTAGAAAGCCGTGGCAACTTGGACACTGTTGTTTGGGAAAAGGTCAAGTAGATTACATAGAAGGAATGTCGGATGAGCAGGAAGAATCAGAACCCAAAGTAGTTAAATGTTGAACTAAAGAAGAAATTGAATGTTCAAAGTGCACACTTGCAACCTTGTCAGGTGCTCCTATATATCATCCTTTTCAAGTACCAGGGGTCCTAATTGATGGTGAAGCGACACAAAATTTCATCGTTGAAAGATTAGTTGCTACAAGAGGTTTACAAATAGAAGATTTCAATGGATTCAATGTTATAGTGGTAGACGGTTTTACCTTTCCAAGCAGTAGGAAATTCAACAATTGGAGGTTACCCTTGGTAGACACAAGATGCAAGATGAGTTCTATTTGATGGGTATAGGAAAACTGATGTGGTTTTAGGAGTGCAATGGCTACACTCTTTGGGATAGTTTACACAAAATTATCAAAGGATGGAATTAAGGTTCAAATCATAGGGTAAAGATGTAGTGTTACAAGGCATTATTGAGGGAGCGTCTAGAGTTATAACAACAAAAAGAATGGAAAGATGTAGGAATGGACAAATAATATGGGCAGCACATTGTTTAGTAAAATCTACAACCACTGCAAGAAAGAGAGCTTTAAAAAGTCAAATTATACCTTCGTTAAAACTGCCCCACTCGGTGATGAAGAAAAACTGATTTTGATTCTTGAAGCTATCTTAAATTTTTAGAGAGAAAAAGTGAAGAAATAAAACAATGACAAAATATCCAATTAAGGCTGATTTTTTATTAGTTTGAGCTCTTAGTAAGGAGTCAGGAAGAGAAGCAAAAGTTGAAACTAGCTTTACTACCATTAAAGCACTGTACCTAAATCAATTAATAACTTATTCATCTACTCCTCTCTTATAACGTGAAGAATAGAAGAGTCCACTTAGTGGCCTTTAAGTAATACCATACCACACATGGACAAGTCAAGGCTGAGTGAGAATTTTTTTGACAGAACAGAAACTCCTTGTTCGTAGCTTCTAAGCTTAATGGAGCTACCTGGTGTGAGTCCCAGAGGGAAATCCCTAGTAGGCTCTTACTTAGCTTCTAAGGTAACGGCCTCACTGGATAAAACCCCCTATACAGGAAAATTGGGAGGAATTAAGCTTCTAACATTTGCTTTATATTCCACTCTCAGACAACATTGAGCGCAAGTTGCAAGCAAATTTTAGCAGAATGAAAAAAAAACCTAGCATGTGCCTTTGACTTGATTGTGTCGATAAATTTCCAATGGAAATGGGTTTTAAGCCTGATAATGCATTCATGAGGATTACAATTGACCAATACATAAGGATAAAATGAAATGCTGCTTGGCATCTAAGATTCTAAACCAACCCAGAAAACAAATGTTCTAACCCTCATTGTGCACATTTCCCTGTGGCTGTTATAATTAACAGCTTGAAAACATCAAGAAGAAAAATAAAACAAGTAATTGTACAAATGAAAGAGAGCAGATGAATACACTCTCCTCAAAATGACTGGTTACATCAAAGAGAATAAAACTTACTGCGAACCCAAAGCTACAATAAGTGTACATAGTACAGCACTAGTAGAACTTCCTTTGGAAGTAACCCCTGGAACTTGACTGCTGTTGCCACCTTTCTCAATGATAATCCTGGAATTGCTATACCAACTATTTAGTTTATGAATCAATGGTCTCTTTACATCTTCATGAGTCTCCAAATCCCCATTAAAACTCATTTTCAGCTCAATGACAGCCCAAATGAAAAGCTTACTAAAAATCTACATAAATGAACAAAATATATAACAAAACCAACTGAACTGCATAAATTTGTAATTCTACATAGAGTTTGTGCATAGCCTTGGTAGGTGAATTACAAAAGAACATATCAATAATTTCAACATATTTCATTCATGTAGGTAGGAATATTGGCATTTTTCGATGGTATGTTGCTATCATTTTGAAAATTAAATTTAAATAAAAAAACGGTCAGTCAAAGTCTTGTCTCCATCTATCCAGCTCGTGATTTTGGACGTAGGCAAGATTCCTCAAATTTGTTAGTTTCGTTGAGATACGCAACTGAACTGGTTGCCAAATACCTTTCAATCATGAGTATTGGGTAAACGACTTGCATGAGCAGTTAGTAGGTCCATGAAGTAGGGACAGATAGACTAATTTCACATGTTTTTCCTCCCAAAATCCACTTATCAAATAAGTGTGGCTGTTTATAGAGAATGATCTGGTCGAAGGAATTTTTATTAAAAATGTTATAATGAATCCAAATCTTCAATTAATTAATGGATATGTTAATTTTGAATTTCTGAGGGTTTATAAAAAATGAATGTTATGCTGAATCAAAATTTTGCAATTAATTAATAGATATGTTAATTTTAAAACTCTTAAGGGTTTATTAAAAAAGTTAGAGTGAATTCAAATCTCCAATTAATTAGTAGAAATGTTAATTTCAAAATTCAAAGATGTTATGTAAGTTTACCATTTTTGTGAGTTGAGTTATAATAAGGTAACAAGCTATGTGTAAGGGTGAAAAGTATATATGTTTTATGTTTTGACTCATCTTGATCTATTTGTCTGAAATGTAATGAATAGCGTGTAAATAACATGTTTATGCATATAAATGATTAACTTAATCTAACTTGATCATACCCAAATCAGTGGTATATGTTTGTAAATGTGGGAAATATTTCCAAATCATCTCTTAAAGGACTCCCTATTTTCTATTGAGATGATTGTATCACTTGTTGACCACATTCAAGATGTAGCAAATATTTGTGCGATACATCGTATTGTAACGTTCGATATGGATCTTAGATTATTGGCATTATCTCTCAAGGGCAACATTTTGACATGCATTACTTTTAGATTGGGATCAATTGGGTATTGCTACATTATTGTACAACAAATTCATAAAAAGGGTAGAGGCTTTATTTTTATTGATAATCTTGCTACAATAAAAGAGCTATTATAGAGCATATAGACTTCAACATCTAATTCAAAAGGACATGGGAGAGGAGTACTATTGAGGATCATTCACTAGTAGGTATGGATTTTATGTATTGTTGAAAGCTTTATCATCTCAATCTTGGTGTCATGATACAAATATTGGGTGGAAGGAATCTTTGCAAACGTATAATATTGTTGTAAAACTGCTCTAGTGATTCCAAGCTCATTATTGCCTCAGGCTCCTTATTATCTCCATATGCAAATCATCTGCTTATCCCTTTGATCTCAAGTTGTATCATTTGCTCATAATATAGGCAACTTGTGTCATTAAAAAGAATTTTTTTGCAACATTAACTACATAAAATTTAGTTATATATTATATTTTATATTTATTAATATATGGACTCCATAATATTATTCATATCTATTGAATGCGTAGTAGACTTATCCATTGGTCATCAAATGAGCAAAAGCCCTTTTAACTCATGGGTAGATAATGCCATGGTAAGGCATATGTCATCAATACCAACCCGATAAAGGACTCTAGGAAAATTAAGAAGAATCTAAAAATGAAGAATCTTGTAATAAGGTTTTCTCATGAATTCATGGCCTTTAAAGTGCAATTTACTATCCAAGATATTCAAAATCACTTTGAGGTCAATATTTCTTGCTCTAACGTAGCTTGTTGCCCCATGTATTCTCGAGCCCCATCAAGATAGAAATCACACCTCTAGTCTAAAAAGATTGCAACTGTCTCCTCCACATCAACCCAATATATTCCAATCTTCCCACACACATGTAGTTCAAATGATTAATAATTGCAACAATTTCAATACATGTTTTTCACAATTCCTAGCAATTTGTAAGTTAAAGTGTGAGCAAATGGTGATCCATGACTATGTTTTCATGCTAACCTAAAACATGGGAGTGATGCAACAACATAATAAAGTGTTTTGTTTTAGATGGGATCTAAGGTCTGAAATGACAAGAGGTTTATGGACACTAAAATTTTCACTGAATTATTCCCCTAATAGTTGACCCTTAATTCATCATCATTACCACTTATCATTTATTAATCATCACAATTTACCCATTTACCACAAATTATCCATATTACATTACATTATTAATTAATAATAATTTTCATAATTTAATTAGTTTATACTTTATTCATTTAATTAATAATATTTATCATTTAATTAAATGTGAATTAATTATCCACTTAAAATTTCTGTTTTCATCATTTTAGTTAACTCAGCCATGACTAATTAGTTAACTTGGTTTCTATTTAAAAACACAATTTTCATCCATCAAGTTAATTCCTCCTTAATTTAGAAACTTCTTCCTTTTTCCTTAATTCATGATCTGCGATGGAAACTGCACAACTATCCATCACTTAAATAAATAATTAAATACTATAATATATTGGCCTCAAAAGAGAGAATTTCTAGTTTGTAGTTGTATTGACTCTATTGACTTTCCAATTAACTTATGTCATCATTCTCATCTTCATCTTCATCTCACTCAAAAGTCTATAAATAAAACCATATTCATTATTGGAATACATCAATCATATCTTCCCTTTTAAGGTTTGCAATGGAGTTTGTAGATTAGGATTTGTTTTGAATATCTTTTGTTAGTTTCAAGTCTTTGTAATCTTTAGTTTATGAATTTCATTGTTTACATTTTGTGACTCTGATATGAACAATTTTTTTTTTTTTTGACTAACTTTGTTGTATGTGAGCATGATTCTTTCACAGGGTACATAATTATTTATAAGAAAACATGTTTCGATTGATGATTGTGCTTTATGATTTCTAATGTCATGTTTGAATTGTGCTTGAATTTTGTTTCTTTCATTTATAAGTTTTGATCAAGATCTAACAATTTTGTAATTGTTGTTAGATTTTTTTTTATTATTTTTAAAAAAGTTTTAAAGATCAAATCCATAGTTTCATAGTAAAATATATGGTTTGCAAGTCAACACATACTTGCTATTAAAATCAATCTATTTGAATTTAAGAAGTCCTTTGCTAAAAGTGCACATTAAAATGTCAATATCACTATTAAAATTGCTAAAATTGTGTGATCATATAATTAAATCTCCGTTATTTTGGCAAACCATGGTTTATTACTATTAAAACCTACATTTTTCAATAAAAATGCTCTGCTTATTGTAAAACTTGCAATCTATTATGTTTTTCAATAAAAAATGAAGCATTGTTTATTGTCAATTCACATGTAGACCTATCAAAAACACTCTTTTAAAGGGTAAAATCTTGGATATCTTGTGAGAACCACCATATGCAAGGTGAATGCCATGCTAAAATAGGTAAAATTTACTCTATTGCTATTTAAAGTCACCTATTTACTACTTAAGAATCATCCAATTTTTTGTATAAGGTTTTTATTTTATTGTTTAAAATAGCCTTTTTTTGCTCTTAAATTTATGTGTCTTTTTATGAAAAAAGCATTAATCACATTTACTTGTCAAAACCATCATTTTCAAGTGCAAACCCATGTTTAAATTACCAAATCCATGTTTAACTTGTCAAAACCGTTATTTTTAAGTGCAAAACCATGTTTTAATTTCTAAGTCACGTTTAACATGTCAAAACCATTATTTTCAAGTGTAAAACCTCTTTTTAAGGTCAATACCACTATATTTAAGGTAAAACCATGAATTTTTAGCTAAAAACCATTTCTTGGAAGCTAAAACCATTGTTTGCATGCGCAAAACCATTATTCACATTCTTAAAGCCGCTATTTGTGAGTTGAAACAACTATTTGGAAGGCAAAACCATTGTTTGGAAGAGAAAACAATGGTTTGAAAACTTAAACCCCTATTTAAACACCATCTAGTATTTTTTTACTTAGCCCCTAGTCATATTGACGAATACGAGCCAAGTTGTAGAGAGTTAAACATGTAGATCCCCCTTAATGTAATTTTTGAACTCGAGGCCCTCCACTTAATGTGTTTTTTGGTAAAATCTACTTGTAGTTTTTTGCAATACTTATCTATTTTTCAACTTCGTAGGCATTATACAGCTAGCTTTAAGCCGAACATAGTGGAGTGGGTCATTTTTCCACATTAATTCTCAAGAAACAAGTATAATCATCTGAAATGAGTATTTCCTTTGTAAACTTCAAATTGACATAAGTTTCGCTTCCAATATCACTTTTTAGTAATTTTTATAATTTATCATTTTATTTATTTATTTGATCTCTTCTTATATCTATCTTTAACCAATCATTGAGTGCAACTTCCTCTGGTCATCAAAGAACAAAACTTGAAAACCAATCCTTTTGAAAGCCAGAGAACAAAACATTAAACTTCTAACAAATTGTTCTTTATAAGATAACTACTACAAGAAAATTTTATGGATATTTTTCTTTTTATGTGTCTTTTCAAAACATTGCTATGAGGGATTATAATGAACATTACATTTCAATTTGGTTAATCAAATAACAACTATCTTTTATTCTAAAAGGTTGTGTACAAATACTCTTCTCTTGCACACTTGTAGACCAACTAGTGATCATGGATTGAGCCTTAGATATCTTTGTGGTGTTTTGAGGACTCCACAATTTATCTTGAATCCTTTGATTGTCTTTTAGTGTGGTGCAAGGGATGCAGAGCATACCTTGAAGTTAGTCGCAACATACTTCCTTGTGAGATAAAATTAACCACGGTAAAGCTTTTAGCAACCTTTAGCAAGGGATCCTATACTTTTCTTTCAGGTTGTAATCCCTAGCTATCCATTTATGGGTAGAAATTACCAATTGTGGGAACACACTAAGAGTCACTCCTTCTTGATTAGTTTTAGGATTGTTGGTGTGTTATTTGTATCTATTATTGTTATATTAGAACCTCACCATTTAAGACCCAACAAGGACCTTATCCTTTTTGAGCCTTAGATTTTGTAATAATCTTTTTTTTTTAATGGATAATAGGCCGTGGCCAAATAATTGTATTAATAAAATGAAAATACATGAAAGTTTACAACCAATTCTGTGTGGGCACTGATAGGAAAGAATCGGGCGAAGAAAACCTCCGGTCTTGTCCAAGGAAAAATAATTCCTAGAAATAATCAGGTAATACAATAAATGGCCAAATGCAATTTCAGAAAATTACAATTGATAATTCTTGTCGAGTACACCATACTCATTCCATCACTGATGGATGCATAATTTGACTGCAATGGAGTCATATTCTGCTCATATTGAGAAGGTGTTGTTCTGAGTAAGACATGACGAAGATCTCCACGTGAATCTTGCAAAGTCAGATTGCCAAAACAAAAACCACATTCTTCCTGCACACTGTTAGGCTAGTTCCAATTAATAATTACGAGCAACTATAACCCAAAATTGATAAATTCCTCTATTTTGTCTTAGTACCAACATTTTCATAGATTTCCACTATGAGGACATACCCGAATATTTCAAAACAAGATAGATCAATATACTCTCAAACCTGCCTGATAAAACGTACTGATGCGTCAAAGAGAAATCAAGGTAAGAAAGACTCAAAGCAAGATTTAGCTGCCAAATCTAAGTAACCATAACATAACCCAGTCTAGGGCCGTGACAACCTTAGACAAATTTAGGAGACCTAGCCATGGAAAATTGATGAAGGAAGCGAGAATCCCAACCTATATCTACCTACAAGGACGCGAGGATAAAGACAAATATATATACAAAACATAAAAGAAAGAGAACTCTAATTAAGAGCAAAGACATGCATGCAGGGGATCACGCCAAAGCAAGGGCCGAGAGGGTGAATAAACCAAAATTTGAATATATCTGCATGAATCTATATATTCACAAACTTGAACCCAAATGTTAGGCCGACTATATCAACCATATATATATATATATGCAAAATTTTGAGAATGCACCCAAATCAAAGAAGACAATTAATTAAATTTGAGGCGAAAGAAACAAACTAACAACACAGCTAAGCTAAATATAATATTAGCATAAACATCCATATGTCTATATTACTTTCAATAAAACTTAAAGAAAAAGTAGTCATTAGGTATCAAAGGTGTCTTGTTAGAGCCAAGAGAGACGATATAGTTAAGGGTAAACCAAAAGAAAAGCAAAAAACTGCCTTGCAGAAAGAGAGTAAGTCCTAGGACTCAGGAGAGCCCGACTCCTTTTCAACCGAGCCTTACTTGCTGACAACCTTGAACTAACAGAGGATTCTCCTAGTCTAGAGGCAAGGGCAGAGGGGATCTCTACATCGTCAGGGACTACTTCAATGTCTTCCGCCTTGAGATAGTTAGCAAGCCATCTATTACAAGGCGATTTTTTAACATGCAGAAGCCACATGAGGAAGAAGAAATTTCCCTTCCTTATCGGGTTGTAGGCCGCAAAGGCAGCCTCATCTTCTATTTCCAAGATTGGAAATCTTGGCACTAGTCCATATGAACCTATCATAGTTTCTAGGCTTAGGGACTGTTAAATCCTCATCCACATTGATGACAACCCTATCCGATTCGTCCAACAGTTCCTTCTTGAAGACACTTCGGCATAATTTCATAACCACCTCCCTATCCTTCTCAAAGTGCATGGCCACCACTAGAAACATTACAACTATATCAGAGTTGGCCCTAGTTCGATCATCATTCTTGATATACTATTCCCCTAATATTTTCTTAACCGCCCGAATAACCAGGACATTAGGGAAGACAAGAATACCTTTCAATCTATCTTCTTTGATGTCCCCTGTAAATGCCATTTGTCTCTTAAGCCCAACTAGCCTCAACGATGTGTCCATAATGACCCCAACTCACTCAGATCATCAAACAACCTAGATTACCTTGGAAGGACCAATTGCACTACATAAAAAGATATAAGAAGCCACTACTTTAGTAATCGTGCTTAGAAAAGCGTCGTAAAAGACAGCTCTGCTATCTTGAAAAAGGACCTATTTAATCGCTTAAGAGTGTCAGAGAGGGAGGGATGAAGGGTCACAATGCAAAGAAAATGATGAAGGATGATATTTGAGATCAAGGTAATTAATACTGACGACGTTTAATTGAGCTCACTACGTACTAATCACAACTAGCGCGCGAGACAAGGAAGGTCAAATCAATGCCTCTATAGATGCTGGCATAATAGAGGTTTTAAATCAAAATAGAAGAGAAGGCTATGTAAGAATACATATAAATACATATATTAATGTATATATAAATGTATATATGAATATATATACATTTAAGAATAGATAAATATATATACAATTTTATGATTCTAAAGAAATGTATATATAAAACTAAATTGAACTTAAATTAAAAATCAATACAATGTATTATTCATATACTATGTCAATTGAGGATAGCATATGAAAATATGATCTGGATATGTCTGCATATAAACATATATGTCTATATATGTATGTATGTATGTATGTATGTATGTATGTATACATGTACATGTATACACACACACACACATATATACATACATATGTATGTATATATATATATACATATATATATACATATACATATGTGTACACATACATATACATATACATGTGTACACATACATATACATATATGTATGTATATATGTGTACACATACATACATATATGTATATGTACGTGTACACATATATATGTATACATATATGTATATGTATGTGTACACATATGTATATGTATATATATATGTATATACATATATATATATGTATGTATATACATATATATGTGTGTGTGTGTGTGTGTGTGTGTGTATAAATATATAAATATATATATATATATATATATACACACACACATATTTATTTATACATATGTATATAGACATATATATATATACACATGCACACACACACACACACACACACACACACACACACACACACACACACACACACACATATATAATAATCTTTTTTTAATTTCTTAGTAAAGGCTTTCAAAACCAAAAAACCACAAAATCCCAAAAATCCAAAAATCGTAAATCACCAAAAAAATTAGTGTGAATAGGTTCATGTCATTTTTAACTAGGTTGCAAGGGAAAAAGCATGGACCAAAGTACTACAAATCCATTTACGATTGGTTAGTATAGTCAAATCAAGAGTTTACACGATAATCCTACTTTTGATGAACAATACATGGTAGATTGACTTGAATACTCTCCTAGTTTTGTCAATTTTATGAAAGACAAGCTTACTAAAATGTATAAATATCGCTTTATAGGTTTGAACAAAACACATTTCCTAGAGCTACTTATAGAGGGTACTACACTCTCCCTAAGGTTTGACCAATCTAACTCGAGTAAGCTTATTAAGAAGGAAATTGTAGTTACATCAACTTTTGAAAATCTCTTATATGAAATGACTCTATATGTAATCATAATTGTCTCTAATATCAACCAACATAGAAAAAATAACTTTACCATGCAAGAGCCCATCGTGACATTAAATATCCACAACCAATCACATGAAAAATCACAAGTGATCACTAACCCTCTTAAGCAGTTCCACGTTGTCTAATCCTATTAATAGGTATTTGACTCCACCTTTCTTACAAATAAAAACATGTTGTCTAACCCCACTCTTAGCATTCAACCTAACTTAACTAATCAAAACATCCAACAAACCCACAACTCATTCCTCAATCCAATCATTACCACCTTTGTCTTTACCTCAACCATCACATACCCACTTAGCTACAATTTTATCTTATACTTGATCACAACACACAAAATATCTTATCTTCCACTACCAACAAACCTCATCCTAACATCAACAATACACAAAACACCTAAACATAACAATTCATCCTACTACAATATATTCAACCTCCAACATATCAACCACCCTTAAACACGACACAACCCACTCTCCAACACCATCAACAATAATAATATATACAACCCCATATATCAACATCATCTACCTACTCCTCCAACACCATCAACAATAATAGTATATACAACCTCATATATCAACATCATCTACCTACTCCTCAACAACCACCGACAACAACAACAACAATACATACAACCCCAAACATATAATCAACAATCACCTCACTACCAACAACTATCATATAATGAATAGTCACCACCACATGTGCCAAATCGAATTCCTAGGAACCCCTTTTTCCCAATAGTGGAAAAAGATGGAAAACACCCTTTAGTGGATGCAAACAAGGACCTTACAATGAAAGAAAACATACAAATTCAAAGAATTCCTTTTGAAAAATCTATAGCATTGAATCCCCTTCGTCAAAAATTTTGAAGTGCCAAAAGTAGACAAATAAACGGAAAAGGAGATCCGCCTGTCAAATGTTAAAAAATATTACATGGCGTGTCATGAAGTGGCTTATTATGACACATATCTTTAGGAGGATAAGCTCTCAAGTGGTTTATGCACGTACCTCGTGGATCCATTACAAAATTTGTAAACCATTTCTCTTACACTATATAACATGAACTTTCAATGCTTGACCTATGTAATGCTAATGAAAAAATAGTCCTATAGGCTATACTAGCAAACTTTATCCCAAAAATGGTCCTTCATTTATAGGTCTATTATGTTACAAGTTTGGATGAGATTATTGAGAAGGGAGACACTATAGAGAAAGTCCTTATTGCTAAGGGTCAGGTAAAATATATAATAAACATAAAGACAATACAAATCAAATTAATGACAAGTCAAATTTTTGGCGTAAAAACAAAAATGTTGTAAGTGTTGGGGTGATTAATATTAAAGTTGTAAGTATTAATTGCATTTAACTTGTCAAAATCATCATTTTAAAGTATAAAACCATGTTTAAATTAGCAAATCTATATTTAACTTGTCGAAACCATTATTTTCAAGTCCAAAACTAGGTTTTAATTGCTAAATTATGTTTAATGTGTCAAAACCATCATTTTCAAGTGTAAAATCACTTTTAAAGGTCAAAATCACTACTTTTAAGAAAAAAACCATGAATTTTTAGTCCAAACCATTTCCTGGAGGCTAAAACCTTTATTTGCATGCTCAAAACCATTATTTGCATTCCCAAAACCACTGTTTGTGAGTTGAAACCATTATATGGAAGGCAAAACCATTATTTCAAAGAGAAAACCATGGTTTGAAAACTTAAACCCCTATTTGAACAACATCTAGTAGTTTTTTACTTAGCCCTTAGTCATATTTAGGACTAGGAGCCCAGTTGTAGGGAATTAAAGCTCTAGGTCCCCTTTAATGTAATTTTTGATCTCTAGGCCCCCCTTAATGTATTTTTTGGTAAAACCTACTATTAGAAAAATGTTTATAGTTTTTTGCAATATTTATCGGTTTTTCGGCTTCTTATAGGCATGTACAAAGCTAGCTCCAAGCTGAACATAGTGGAGTAGGTCATTTGTTCACATCAACTCTCAAGAATCAAGTATAATCGTTTGAAATGAGTATTTCCTTTGTAAACTTCAAACTAACATAAGTTTCACTTATAATATCAATTTTAGGTAATTTTTAAAATTTATCATTTCTTTTTTTAATTTGAAGTCTTCATTTATCTATTTTTAACTAATCATTGAGTGCAACTTCCTCTCATCATCAACGAACAAAACTTGAAAACCAATCCTTTCAAAAGCTAAAGAACAAAACATTATTTACTCCTAACGAATTGTTTTTTATAGGATAACTACTAGAAGAAAATTTTATAGATATTTTTCTTTTTATGTGTCTTTTAAAAAAAATGCTATGAGGGGTTATAAGGAACATTGCATTTCAATTATGGTTAATCAAATAATAACTATCTTTTATTATAAAAGGGTGTGTACAAATGCTCTTCTCTTGCAAACTTGCATAGTATTGAGAATAATAAACTACTTTTTAATGTTTAGGAGATCTATAGAAGGATTCCATCACCTTAGAGGATGAACTCAACAACACATTCCAATGTGGTATATTAAAAGGGGAGAACAAAAGTTGTATCTTAGTCTAGTCATGTCTTGTCAAGTTAATCTTTAAATCCCTTTGTTATTCAAGACACGAGGTGAAGGGACATTCGCTTACACCTAAGTCCCACACTTGTAGACCAACTAGTGTTTGTGGATTGGACCTTATATATCTTTGTGGTGTTTCAAGTACTCCCCTAGATAGCTTGTATAACTTAGCTTGAGTCCTTTGAGCGTCTTTTAGTGTGGGGATGTGGATTATACCTTGAAGCTAGTTAGAACACACTTCATTGTGATGAGATAGAATTAACCAGGGTAAAGCTTTTAGAAACCTTTAGAAAGGGATTCTACACTTTTTTTATTTGGTGGTAATCCCTAGTTATCTATTTACAGGTAGATAGTACCAACTATGGGAATACACTAAGATGCACTCCCACTTGATTAGTTTTAGGATTGTTGGTGTGTTCTTTGTATCTGTTATTGTTATTTTAGAGCCTCACCATTTAAAACCCAATGAGGACCATATCATTTTTGAGCCTTTGTTTTTTTAATCTTTTGTCTTGTTCTTAGTATAGTCTTTCAAAACAAAAAACCCAACAATGTTGAAAAACCAAAAAATCCAAAAAATTAGTTTCACTAGATTCATGTAATTTTTAACTAAGTTGCAAGGAAAAAAACATGGTGCAATGCACTACAAATCCATTTATGATTGGTTAGTACAATCAAATCAAGAGTTTACAAGATAATCTTAGTCTTGATGAACAAGACATGTTAGATCAACTTGAATACTCTCCTAGTTTTGTCAAGTTTATGGAAGATAATCTTACTCAAACCTATTCAGATCGTTTTATAGGTTTGAACAAAACAAGTTCTCTAGACCAACTTATAGAGGGTACTACACTCTCCCCTATCTTTGACAAAACCAACTTGAGTAAAACTTATTAAGAAGGAAAATGTAGTTACATCAACTTTTGAAAATCTCAAATATGAAATGCCTCAAAATATAGTCATAGTTGTCTCTAATGTCAACTAACCTAGAACAAATAACTTCACCATGCGAGAGCCCATAGTGACATTAAAATTTCTCAACCAATCACATGAAAACTCACAACAAGTCATTGCTAACCCTCTTAACTCTTACTACCCACTACAAGAGGTGTTTCCTACTTTTTTCTACTTTCATGTTGTCTAATCCTATTAATAGGACTAGGACTCCACCTCCCAAAGAAAACACATTGTCTAACCCCACTCTTAGGATTCAATCCAACTTAGCAAATCAAAACATCCAACAAACCCAAACCTCATTCCATTCCATGATACCCTTAATCTAATCATTACCACCTTTGTCTTTACCTCAACCATCACCTACCCACTTTGCTACAATTTTTTCTTATACTTGACCACAAAACCCATAATATATTATCTTCCACTTCCTACATCTTAACCTAATCTCAACAACAACAATACACACAACAAATCATCCCACACTAACCAACTATCCAATAGAAATTACAATAAATTCAAACTCAAACATATCAACCTCCCTTAAACACATCACAACCCCCTCTCCAACACCATCAACACCAACATTATATGCAACCCCATGTATCAACAACAATAGTATACCCTACCTCTCATGTATAAGCAATAGCCATGCCAATAACAACAATATACCCTACCTCCCATTTAGAAGCGATATCTACCCCAACAATAACAACAATACATACAAACCCAAATGAATCAACAACAATCACCTACCTAACAACAATCATGTAGCTACCAACAATTACCATATAACAAACAATGACCACCACATATGTCAAATTGAACTCTTGGGAATCCCTTCGCCCAAGAGTGGTGAAAGATGGAAGAAAATCTTAAGTGGATGCAATAATGGACCTTACAACAAAAGAAAACATGCAAATTCAAAGAACTATGCCCCTACCCCTTTGAAAAATTTATAACATTGATCCCCTTAACTCAAAATTTTGAAGTGCCAAAACTAGAAAAATATGAAGGAAAAGGAGATCCATGTGATAATGTTAAAGAATATTACATGGCATGTCATCAAGTGGCTTATTATGACACATGTCTTATGAGACTATTTCCCAAGAATTTATAAGGAAAATATTTTAAGTGGTTTATGCACCTACCTCATGGAACCATTTCCACTTTTCCACAATTAGTTGAAAAAATTGTAAACCATTTCTCTTAGACTCTAGAACATGAACTTTCAATGCTTGACCTATGTAATGCTAAACGAAAAAATGATCAAAGATTTTCTTCCTTCCTCCAAAGATGGAGAAGTTTTCGTAGTCACTTTCCATATGTTATAATAGATATATAGCTTTCCAATATCTTTTTCATTAACTTTATCCCAAAATAGGCCTTTCATTTGTAGGTCCATTGTGTCACAAATTTGGATGAGGTCATTGAGAAGGGAGACACTATAGAGAAAGTCCTTATATATAGACAAGGACAATACAAATCAAACTAATGGCAAGTCAAAATATTGGCTCAAAAATAAAAATGTTATAAGTGATGGGGTCACTAATACTAAAGTTGTTCAAATTGCACCAATAATGTCAAAATAGACCAACCCATCATTCAAAATTTCCTATGAAAATGTCTTGTTACTATACAACAAGGATCATCAAGACACCTTACAACTCAAAGATGTAAATATACTCCTTTAGGTGAATCAATATAAATAGTATCTGAAAAACTTGTCAAAGAAAACATTATTAGATATGCATACACTCAAACTTTTGACAAAAGAAAACCAAAATCATCATGGTATAGAGAAAATGAACATTGGAAATGCCATCAAGTTAAAGGTCATACCATTTCGAAGTGCATGCAACTCAAAAAGAAATGTCCAAGAAATTATTGATCACAACAAGTTTATAGTGGAAGGTCAATCATCCTCCTCACCTAATGAGCAATTAGGTATCTATTAGGACCCATCCCCTAAGTATGACCAAAATCAACCCCGATGCATAATAAATGTCCAAACCAAGGTAATCAAATAAACAATGTTCATGCTACACCCTTCTCATGACTTAGTTGTTGGTCATATAAAATAAGTTAATCCAAAAGTCAACACTTTCACCACTAAAGGTCCTAATTGTGGTGTCACCACTAGGTATGGTGAATTCACCATCCAAGGGACACTCACGTCCTCTCAACAAGCTACCCAATATGATTTACTTGAGCATCTTGGAAATACTTCAACACAATCTCTATCTCGGAGCTTCTCATATCATCACCTCTTTCTAGGGACATATTGGATCAAAATTTTAAAGAGTCATGAGTTCCTAGTAATATGAATCTTGACCAATTCCAAGGCCTCATAGGACACTCACCTTCTTCATATCACCTTGCCTTCATTTGAAAAGACATGTCATCTATAAAATTATACCATTTAATAGAACACTTTATATAGAGACACTTTTGCACAAATGTAAGGTCAAACGAGTCCTTATAGATGGCAAGTTTGATTTAAATTTGTATACATACAAGCTCATAAAATAATTAGGATAATTAAATGATAACATAGATGTCCAAAAGAAGACAAACATCAGAGCATATGATGAAGCAAAAAGAGAAATTGAAGGCATAGTATGTCTTCCCATCCAAGTTGGTCAAGTTCTACAAGAAACCATGATGCATGTCCTTGACCTTGAGTTGCCATATAACATCATCCTTGGTCATGCATGGATCCATGCAATACATGAAATCCCATCCCCTTATCATCATATTATCAAGTTTTTGTAGAATGGTGTAGAAATCACATTCTTAGCAGATTCTAATCTATTCCTATTGGGAAAATAGGTGTTGTACACCTTGCATAATAACATTGTAATTGTAATATTTAATTTTTATGTGGTTTCCCATGGACATGTATTGTAATATTTATTCATTTAATGTTGCACATGGATGTGTAACATGTAGAGATTCCTTGGGAATATTCTCGGGGCCACTTGATGAGTTGTATTGTAACATTGGGATTATTATATTGTATTTATTTAATATTGGGGAAAGATATTTAAAAAGAGAAAACTTAGTACCCAACATTAAATGTGGGGTCAAGGGGCTAGGAAGCACATGGTTTTACTTTACCCCTAGTTGTTTATGTGTGATCTTTTGTCTATATAAGCAAACACATGTTTAGTGGTTAAGGTTAGCTGGTAGTTTTGGGTTGTCATTGTCTTGAGTCCTTTGGAGGATTGCATTTGTGAAGCATGGCATGGGATGTGTGGATTCATGCTTGGACACATGGGAGTCTATTGGAGGGCTTGATGATTTGAAGGTATTCATTGTAACTCTTGTTTCTTTATGGTTGATTGATATGATGGAGTATGGAGGCTTTTGGAGGCTGGGTTTTTCCCTCATGAGGGTTTTCCTAGGATATATCTTGTGTTATCTTGTGGCTTGTCTATTTTGATCTTTTTATTATGGTGATTTTGTAAGCTTGTATGCATGCTTTCTCTCATGGGTTATGGAGGAAATGGATTATTTGTATGTGGGTTTAAAGAATTATTTCCTAACAAGTGGTATCAGAGCTTTCATAGTTGATTTTGAATGATAACCCTAGCTTGAGTGGAAGAGGTGCAAAGTGGAAGCCATGGACATGCATGAAAAGATTGGGACATTACAAGGTATGGAACACACTTGCAGGTTATTTTACTATAGATATGAGGGATTTAGGTTTGTTGTTGTGATGGGTTGTTTGCAGATTTGGGGTTTGGAAAATATTGGGTCAAAAGGGTTTCCTTTGGATGTGCATTTAAATGAGGGTTTTGGGGGGAGTTTTCAAAAATGACCTCATAGGACAAAATAGACTTCACCATTGGATCTAGGTTGGCCAAGAAACAAAAATTGATATATAATTTTCCCTATTTTGTCATAGTTGAAAATATTGCAAAAATAATTTAGTACCACGACCTCGACGACCGTCAATTTTGTGACAGTTTGCAAAAGATTAAAAAAAATGATTTCCTGTTAGAATTAATATTTTGTACCTGCAAAATAAAAAATTAAATAAAAATGTCAAAAATTATGTCAGTGGGCCTTTTTTGTTTAAAGGGCGAATTGAGAAAAAAATAATAAAGATTTATTAGGGGGTCACAGGCTCCTCCCCCACCGCAGATTGCGGTACTAATAGGGGTTGACCCTATCAGTACCCACGGGTACTGGCAGGGTTGGGCTCTATTAGCCCCGACAACCTCGCCGGTGACAAGGTACCACCAACGATGGCCCCGCCACTGTGCGATGGTAAAACTCACCAACCCTGCCCAACTTAAAACTGCCATTTTTAATATTAAATCAATCCGCCATTTAAATTTAATTAAATTCAAATCAGTTGGAGTTTACATGTCAACAAACCTTTTTTGTAAGGGTTTTGGATTAAATTATTTTGTAATATGATTTCGTTTATGAAGGAGAAAGGAAATTTTTAAATCCACAATTTATTTCCATATAAGGAAATTCGTTGATTTTATTCAACGGAGCATAACTTTCACTTGAAGAGTCAATTTTTTGACTTCTTATACTCATTGGAAAGATGATTCTGAGCACTACAATTTGGTTCCCTAGTTTTGTTATTTTGACATGTTTTTGCAACCTGGAAGCTAAATGTTCTCTGTTACACGGTTTTGGTCATAACTTTTGCATACAAAATTGGATGTTTGATTTCAAATAGGCGTTGGAGAGAATGTTCAGTCTACTACAATGTAGTGCTATTATTTTATCACTTTGATGAATATGGAAAGGTGTGTACTTGTTTTATCACTTGTAGATGCTTGAGATTCAGGGTGTGAGTAAGAGTGCATCCAGACGAGTCACGAGATGAAACCTTGAGGTAGTACATGTTTTTATGAGATATTTATGATGCTACAAATGATTATTATATTTGGTGCTCCTTGGTACAGGTTTACAAGTGTTTTGTAGAGTTGGACTTTGACGGTGATAGGTACACATGTTATCTTTAGTTTGAGGTCATGGTTGTACATGGTTTGAGACTTGGAGTTTCATGTGGGTGATAGTTGAGTGTAGGTATAGCGATGGTTATGATTATGGTGTCATGGGTATGTAGGTACATGTTTTGCGTTGGTAGGACATAGTCATGTTTGTGGTTGTATATAGTGAAAATGGATAACAACAATATTGAAAGACTAAATAGATTCAACCACAAAACCCTAGCTTAACAACAACAAAGATCCACCATAACATATGAAGATTACCTAAGACAATGCAAATCAAATGAAATCACAAAGATTATACCATCACATGTCCAATAGGGTTTGAATCTCCATTCTTCTTATCTCTATTGATCTTGCTTGATATATTTGCTCTCAAATTTTATGTGTGCACAAGAGCTCAACAAAGAACATAAATGTGGTTGCAAGTAGGCTTGATCGCATATGAAAGTTCAAAAGCGTAGTTGGGAAGTCAACTGATCAGTCAAGGTTTGATAATGAAGAAAGCATCTCCTTATATAGAAGACACTATAAGAAATGAAAGGATAAGATTGAGAGGTGTAAAAGATAAATGGTCGGCTATGATTAGAGGGTAGGTAGAGAAAATAAAAAAATAATGAGAGGGTAGGTAGTGTAGGAATTAAGAGATGAATGACATGTGTCATGGGTAGAAAAGGCTAATGAATTAATTAAATAAATAAAGATTTATTTAATTAATAGAGGAAGTGGAATCAATTAAATAAATAAGTATTTATTTAATTTAGAAAAAGGATAATTTAAATAAATAAATGTATTTATTTAAATGAGAAATAAGGCTAGAAGAGGATAAATGAATTAATTAAATAAATAAAGATTTATTTAATTAATAGAAGAATTAGGCTAAAATAATTAAATGAATAAAGATATTTATTTAATTAGATATGGACAATTTTAGGTGTCTACATTTTGCCCTTCTTTGAGACAATGCAGCTTGTCGTGTTGTTTCAAAGAAGATAAGATGACGTGATACAAAGTGGCCCCAAGATGGGAATGATATGCCCCCTCGAGACATTGGATGAAAATGTCTGAAAAGAACGCAGACAATCTCTCGATAAAAAAGAAAGGGCTAGAATGGACTGACAAGATAGGATAGAGTGACAGAGTCACGGGATAACGAAGACTGACTCGAGAAACGAGGGCTAGGGCTAGGGCTAGGGCTAGGGCAGTCTATAAAATAGACCACGAGGGGAATACACCCTCATTGTCATCCACACATCCAAGAGATCAGAGTGCAGAGAGAGAATAGAGCAGCAGCACTCAGCAGTGATGGCATTGGTTCACAGATTCGATCGCGTTCGTCGATTTCAGAGGCCAACAGATGCAGGAGAGTCAGTAAGTACCGCAAAACCTCTTTGTACTTTGTCACAATAAATGTTGTCATTAATGCATGTTAGGTAGCGCAATAAATGCATTCTATAATATGTCAAACAAGGTCAAAAAATGCTAAGGTGTGTCTATGCTGGTGCCAGGCACATCTAGGTTAGCCAAGCGCGTCTAGGTTTGTGTCAGGCACGTCTGTGCAGGAAAAGGTGTCTATGTCAAATGCGAGCGCGTCTGCATTGTTTAGGCATGTTTGTGTTATGTGGGCATGTCTGTGCAGAGAAGGCGTGTCTATGCAAAGCATAGGCACGTCTGTGTATTTTAGGCGTGTCTGTGCAGAGTAGGCACGTTTGTGCAATATGTAAGCGCATTTATGTCTTCAAGGTCGAATCGACAATTCTGTGATGAACATACGCTATCGATTGGATAAGCTGCTGAGAGGATACACTCAAGCAGGTCCTCTAAGGAAGGGTAGAATAGCAGATAAGGCTAGGATTGACAATTTTGTGATTGAACATACGTTGCCAACTAGGAAACTACTCAAGAGGATACACTCAAGCAGAGGCCCTAGGATAGGATAGATCGAGACACTTTGTGATGAACAATGAGTACCAAGACATAGTACTTTGTGATGAATAGGGAGTACTAAAAAGAGAAACACTTTGTGATGAATAGGGAGTGCAAAACACATAGTAATTTGTGATGAACATGGAGTACCACTAGGATAAACAACAACACTTTGTGATGAACAGTGAGTGTCACTATGATAGAGTATCATAAGCACTTTGTGATGAACAGTGAGTGTCACTAGGAAAGTTCACTTGAGTATGATCGTCTATCAATTCTTGTACAACCAGGACATGTTTTTGCAGTTGTTGCACCGCAAGGGAATGAAGAGAGATCAGAATATTGGTTGGCACGATGTGTATAGGGAAAACAAAAGCTAACACAACCAATGATAGATGATGATGGGTTCACATATCCTACAAGTTCAGTTGTTGTTGTGGGAACTTGGTTGTGAACATACATGATTAGAAAGAATGGCATACCTGCATTTGAAGACTATGAGAGACACAAAACCATTATAATGTATTCACACCTTATTATAGCTACAAATGTCAAGTTGTTGAAGCATCAAGAAAAACCGAAGACCAAAGAGCTATGGACAGTGACCACTGTTGATCATGAAGCAATACTGGATACTCTTAAACAAAGAGATGACCCTTCAGGCACACTTGAGTAGTAGGCCTTTAATGGTGCCTTATTTTTTTTATCATGCATTTCATTTTGAATAATGATCATTAAACCTTAATGATCAAGTTTGTTACGTGTATATTAAGGATGTCTTGAAAATGCAGGTCTATTGATGAACATTTTCTTTTGGCAACACGGATTTTGCATGCACGTAGCGGGTACACGATTAATCGGAAGGGACATATTTTTGCAACACGACTTATTATCATGCATTTGATGAGTTTTACAATTTTTGATGATATAATTATCGCAAAACCTTTATGCTCATGCAGGTCTTTATTGATGATATACAATAGTACATCACATTATGATTTTTGATGATATACAGGTTCATGCTAGATCATTCGTCGTTGACAAGACCCTCTCTTGGTGATGGTACATATTGTTTTGTGCATTATTGAGATAAAATTTTGTGCATAAACATTAAGTCAAGTGAATGTATTGCTATTTAGAAATAACCATATCTACCATCGTCTTCAACCATGCAGAGAAATGTAGTGAGAAGGGCTTTAATCAACATGCGTCTTTCTTCAAAGTTATGCTTGTATACTTTGCAGAGAAACTGGTAAGTTTTGTAATTATACAATCTTGTGCATCTTAGAAATGTTTGAAATGATCTATTTATAATTTTCCAAATTAATTTGTATTAAGTGTTATAATTTGTTTCTTGTAGCACATTCATTCCACATAAAAAGGTTACTTATTTTGGTCTTCATTTATATGCAGGCATTGTTGTATGTAAGCTTTTATCTTAGGCCATGAGGATGTCTGATGCAGATGAAGTGGGATGTTGTATTTGTATATGGATGTGAATTGATGTAACATTTTTATGATGATATACAATGTCCATGAGCAAATTGGTTTAGTTATATTGATGATATACAATGTATCTGTACATGAATACATTGGTGTAGTTGTATTGATAATGAAAAAACAATCATGTTTGCATATCCTTTCATGGATGTCACATGCAAGTGTAATGGTAATTATGTGTATACAATACATGGAAATATTGATAATCATTATGTGTTTATAGTGTAATGCTTGTTTATCTATATTTTTAGCACTTAGGGTGCTCAAGGGATGACATCGGTAGGGTATGACCCCGAATATTCAACCAAGTGGGGGGGTAAAATAGGAGCATGCATAGGGTAATAATGCCTAACTAGACATGTCGAAGCCAATGGTTCATCATCAGGACGAGATGAATGAGAAATCGGCCATGCGACAACATTCAATTGAGTGAGACTGGCGATTTTTTGCCAACAGAAAAATTGCTGCCCTAATAAAACCATAGGGCAACTTGAAAAACCAAGATAGGCTTTTGTAGGGACCCCTCTCATGGCCCCGTAGGTTCAAATGGATTGTTCACAGGTGCCATAGATTTTGAGTTAGGGCTCGTCAAAGTTTGACAATTTTGAGCACTTAGGGCACTCAAGGGACGACGCCGGTAGGGTATGACCCCGAGCATCGAATCGAGTGGGGGGGAAAAATAGGAGCATGCGTAGGGTAAAAATGCCTAACTGGACATGTCAGAGCTGATGGTTTGTCATTGCGATGAGCAGAATGAGAAATCAGCCACGCGACAACATTCGATTGAGTGAGACTGATGATTTTTTCACCAACAGAAAAATTGATGCCCTAATAAAATCGTAGGGAAACTTGAAAAACCGAGATAGGCTTTTGTAGGGACCCCTCTCATGGCCCCATAGATTCAAATGGATCATTCGTAGGTGCCACAAATTTCGAGTTAGGGCCCGTTAAAGTTTGACAATTTTGAGCACTTAGGGCGCTCAAGGGACGACATCGGTAGGGTATGACCTCGAGCGTCAGATCAAGTGGGGGGGAAAAATAGGAGCATGCGTAGGGTAATAATGCCTAACTAGACATGTCAGAGCTGACGGTTCGTCATCACGATGAGCAGAACGATAAATCGACCACTCGACAACATTCGATTGAGTGAGACTAACGATTTTTTTGCCAATAGAAAAATTGTTGCCCTAATAAAACTGTAGGGCAACTTGAAAAACTGAGATAGGCTTTTGTAGGGACCCCTCTTGTGGCCTCGTACGTTCAAACAGATCATTTGCAAGTGCCACGAATTTTGAGTTAGGGCCCGTCAAAGTTTGATAATTTTGAGCACTTAGGACACTCGAGGGACGATGTAGGTAGGGTATGACCCCGAGCGTTGGATCGAGTGGGGGGGAAAAATAGGAGCATGCATAGGGTAATAATCCCTAATTGGACATGTCAGAGCCGACGGTTCATCATCACAACGAGCAGAATGAGAAATCGACCACTCGACAACATTTGATTGAATGAGATTGACGATTTTTTCACCAACGAAAAAATTGCTGCCCTAATAAAGCCGTAGGGTAACTTGAAAAATAGAGATAGGCTTTTGTAGGGACCCCTCTCGTGGCCTCGTAGGTTCAAATGGATCATTCGCAGGTGCCACAAATTCTGAGTTAGGGCCTGTTAAAGTTTGACAATTTTGAGCACTTAGGGCGCTCAATGGACGACGTCGGTAGGGTATGACCCCGAGCGTCGGATTGAGTGGGGGGGAAAAATAGGAGCATGCGTAGGGTAATAATGCCTAACTAGACATGTCAGAGCTGACGGTTCATCATCGCGATGAGCAGAACGAGAAATCAGCGACGCGACAACATTCGATTGAGTGAGACTGACGATTTTTTCGCCAACAGAAAAATTGTTGCCCTAATAAAATCGTAGGGCAACTTGAAAAACTGAGATAGGATTTTGTAGGGACCCCTCTCGTGGCCCCGTAGGTTCAAACGGATCGTTCACAGGTGCCACAGATTCCGAGTTAGGGCCCGTCAATGTTTGACGATTTTGAGCACTTAGGGCACTCAAGGGACAACGCCGGTAGGGTAGGACCTCGAGCATCGGATTGAGTGGGGAGGCAAAATAGGAGCATGTGTAGGGTAATAATGCCTAGCTGGACATGTCGAAGCTGATGGTTCATCATCACGACGAATAGAACGAGAAATCGACCATGTGACAACATTCGATTGAGTGAGAGAAGGAAACTTGAAAAACTGAGATAGGCTTTTGTAGGGACCCCTCTCGTGGCCCCATAGGTTCAAATGAATCGTTCGCAGGTGCCACGGATTCCAAGTTAGGGCATGTCAACATTTGACAATTTTGAGCACTTAGGGCACTCAAGGGATGGTGTCGGTAGGGTATGACCCTGAGCGTCAGATCGAGTGGTGGGGAAAAATAGGAGCATGCGTAGGGTAATAATGCCTAACTGGACATGTCGGAGTGGACGGTTCGTCATCGTGATGAGCAGAACGAGAAATCGGCCACGCGACAACATTTGATTGAGTGAGACTGACGTTTTTTTGCCAACAGAAAAATTGCTGCCCTAATAAAACCGTAGGGCAACTTGAAAAACCGAGATAGGCTTTTGTAGGGACCCCTCTCATGGCATCGTAGGTTCAAACAGATCATTTGCAGGTGCCACATATTCCAAGTTAGGGCCTATCAATGTTTGACAATTTTGAGCACTTAGGGCACTCAAGGGACGACGCCAGTAGGGTATGACCCCAAGCATCGAATCGAGTGGGGGGGAAAAATAAGAGCATGTGTAGGGTAATAATGCCTAACTGGACATGTCAAAGCTGACAGTTCATTATCGCGACGAGCAGAACGAGAAATCGACCACGCGACAACATTCAATTGAGTGAGACTGACGATTTTTTCGCCAATAGAAAAATTGCTGCCCTAATAAAACCCCAAGCATTCGATCGAGGTGGGGGGCAAAATAGGACCATGCATAGGGTAATAATGAATTGTATCAAGTATTGTTCATTAAATGAATTGTATTGTATTGTTCATTAAATGAATTGTATTGTTCATTCATTGTATTGTTCATTGAATGAATTGTATTGTATTGTTGATTAAATGAATTGTATTGTTCATAAAATGTATTGTTCATTAAATAGCCATTATTAGCCATTGTTAATTATTGGAATGAAGATTAAAGAGTTCCATGATAACACCACGCACAAATGAGCAACAATTTATATGATCGAATATCAACTTCTGCATATATAAAAATGTCAAATGATTACAAATGTATGTCCATACACAAATATGGCATAAACGCCAACTGAAACAAAATGTATGTCTAAATACATGAATGTATGTCCATATACAAAATATACATGCCAACTAGACATGTAAGCATCCCAAAACTATCTATAACATCCTAAGTTGCTGATGGATCATCAAAATCGATCCTCTTTGCCGCATTGCTCAGCTCTGAAGGATCCTGCACAAGAAAAACAAACCACAATTAATATTAGTTATATTATATAATTCACATTCGAAAAGTTAACATAAAAATGAACTATAATTGAACTATTCATGTTTACCTCATCTCCACATTTTCTCTTCAGCTTTGCAGGACTCTTGATGTTCTTCTACACTATTATCTCCTTTTGCTCTTCTTCTCAAACTGTACAAGACAGAGAAAACAATATACATGCTGGAGAAAAACTTATGTGCAAAGCAATAAACTTCCACATTTCTACAAGGTGAAAGTCTTGTCCATAGACATTCCAATTGAACAGAAGCAATCCACAACCAATTTTGTAGCACTGGGCAGGAATTGCGTTGCCCTACAACCCTTGTGAGTGATGGGGGCAAGGAGAAGATCAGGCACTGAACACTTTTCAAAGGAGAAAAGTGCTCATAAAATAGAAATTGTGTCGATTCTCCACTTTAAACTCTCATCTAACCCATTAGGTTTTGTTCACTATTTAGGAATTGAAAAATTCCTTAGAATAATGTGCTCAGTGAGCAAGAAATCAAATGCCAAAATGAGCATCAGAAAAGACACACAGGCACATAAGACAAAAGAGTTTTATTTGCATATTGTAATTATCGAGGCAACGTGAGTGAATGTGGTAAGAAGAATTTAGAAACAATGAAAAATCTAAGGGAGATGCAGGGAAAGTACTGCACCAATAGCAAAGTGGTAAGACACCAAGCATATATGAAAGAAGAGATTTAAAAATTGAAAGGCAAGTATATAGAGAAAGTACCGCACCAATAGCAAAGTGGTGAGTAAGACACCAAGAAGATATAGAGATTATGGGTGCAACTAATGAAAGTGAAAGAGAAGGATTCAGGGGCAAATAGCTTTGTCCATAAGTCAGAAAAAGACATGATTAGAAGCTAAACCAGCACATAAAAGTTAGCACAAGAACAAAGAAAAGACTACAGGGCATGTGTATGAGTATGCAAGAAGAAGTGAAATTAGTTTGCAGATTTAAAAGAAAAGATTACAAAACAAAAGATTGGGGTGGCTTAGAGTTAAGTTGTTGTATTAATGTTTTGTGTAGTAATAGTTTATTTGGATTTGAATTGCCTCTATAAATAAGTGAAAATAATAGATTTCAAATGGAACAGAGGCATAGTAGAATTAAAATGGGGAGTGTATGATTTGGCTTTGAGATGATCAACTACATAAGCCTAAATAATTGGGCCTCTACAAAATGAGGATTATGAACCACTTGTTTTCGCTATTTTGGTGGGTAGGTGCGTTGGCATGTTGAACGGTTTTTTTTTTTAATCGTAGAGGAAAACCTAGAATTGTAGGAGGTTGTTGCATCATAAGTACCAAATATGGATTTAACACAATGTCTCCTAAAATTATTACAACGGGGAGGGGAGACATGAACGACTGAGTGAAGGCAGAGTATAAAACAATTATTATTTTATTGTTTACTAATGAAATTTAAATATTTGAATACAAAGCAATTCTGAAAGTCAATTTCTAGTTAGTTTAATTTCATATATTGTCTGAAGAGTACTCACTGTTGATATTTGTGTTTCCTTTAATCCGTCAAACCAGTGTGCTCCAAGTGGTGGATGAATATTTGTCGAGAAATACATTGTATATACAGATTGATGTATTTATAGAGTCTCCAAGCCACCAACACATTCTGAGGCGGCTATGCAGTACAATATCTTAGAAGAGATCAAACAAGATCAAATTTTAATTCAATAAGATATTGCAAATCAATTTTTTTACATGATATGCATTTATTTCTCCATTTACGGCTACAACTTGTTCACTAAATTAAATGAAACACGAAGCGAAAAGGGGAAGTTATTCACTAATGAATTTATGATAAATTTTGATATTGTTTTACCGCTGCAAGTTTTTCACATTGATTAGTAATTAGTAATTAGTAATTAATAAATCACTTTTCTAATTGAAAATGCATTCAATTTCCAACTTGTATGTACCAGCGTGTATTTTTGGGAAGTTTACCAAAGCAGAGTCTAATTTTGCGGCGTGAGACAGATTTTGGAATGAAACCTCACGCTAATTAAAATACAAGTCTATTCTCGTTGCCCGAGTTTCGCGCCGCCCACATGAAAGTCAATTTTGGCGTCATTCAGAGTCCGATATTTTTGCGTAAACTTGACGCTACTGAAAATGTCTGAGAAATTTGTTATTTTCAAACAGATAACAGAAGATTACATGTGTTTATGGTAGTTGTGTGTATCCCGCTGCTGATTCAATCCCTGACTCCCGTTAAATCTCCAAGACAGCTTTTTTATTTCATCTATCTTAGTTCCGTTCAGTTCAATTTAATGGAAATGGCATCCTCTTCCGTAGCCAGGCAAAATCAATCTCAATTAGAAAACATTTTTGATGAGCTTGCACCTTATTCAGCACCTAAATCTACAGAGCCTTGGGACGTTTTTATTAATCACTGTGGACGTGATGTGAAACACACATTGGCCACCACCATCTACCATAAACTTCATTCCATTGGACTGCATGTATTTCTAGATCTGGAAGCCCTTGAGGCTGGTGATTCTATTCCAGCAGAAATACAACACGCTATAGCTAGTGCTACCCTTCAAATTGCCATTTTTTCTCCGACGTATGCCCAATCCCCATGGTGTTTGGCTGAGCTATCTTCCATGCTCAAAACTGGTGCAACAATTATTCCCATTTTCTATCATATTGAGCCCTCTGATCTCAGATGGATTGAGTCAGGAAAAGGAAAATATGCTGATGCATTTTCAGAGCATGAAAAGAAGGGCAGATACACACCAGAAAAGCTTAATGTGTGGAGAAGGGCACTCCGTGACAGTTCATTCATATCAGGGTACACCATCAATAATAACAAGTATGTATTAATTTTCATTTTTCTCTTTTTCATGATGAATAATTGAATATGATCTTAAACATGGATTGAAACATGTATTACTTTTATTTCATTTTTGAAATACTATTTAAGCAGTATAGTGTGTCCTGTTTTAATTTTTGTTTTCGTTTGAAAATGTTTAGGGATGAGGCCACAGTTTTGAAGAATATTGTGAATTGTACATTTCAAATCATGAAAAAAGTTCCATTATGGGTAGCCGAACATCCACTTGGATTGGATGAGCTGATACAAGGCTTCGAATCAGTTGCAGGAGAAGAGAAAGTAAAAATCATGGGGATCGCAGGCATAGGAGGTAGTGGTAAAACCACATTGGCCAAAGAGCTGTTCAACAGGAACTTTTCCTCTTTTGAGAGATGCAGTTTCGTTTTCGATGTGCGAGATGCAGCATCCAGAAATGCTCTGTCTGACAAGCAGAAAAAGCTTCTGGCTGATCTTGGTGTCCATGATTTGCCATTCGACAGTGTAGACGAAGGCAAGATCATTCTTGCAAATCGTCTGAGCTCTCATCGAGCGCTCATAGTGTTAGATGACGTTGATCACATCGACCAACTAAATGCTCTGTTACCCAATAAAGACAACCTTGGATCCCAAAGTATGGTTATTGTAACAACCCGGGAATTGGGTGTCCTTAAATCATGGGGTATCTCCAGCATTTATAAAATGCCAGGACTTAGCATGCCACATGCTGGTCAGTTGTTCTGCTGGCATACTTTCTTGCAGCCCTTTCCACCTCCTGGATTTGAAGTTCTGGTCCAGAAATTCTTAAAGGCGTGCAATAGCTTGCCTTTGTCACTGAAGGTATTGGGGGCACAGTTATATGGGAAAAAGTCTAGAGATTACTGGAAATCCCAATTAAATAAGATCTTAAGAATATTGCCTGGCGAAATCAAAGAAAGGCTGCAAGTTAGCTACGATGCACTCGATGAAGAAGAGAGAGAGATGTTCTTGGATGTAGCTTGTTTTCTCATTGGAGAAAAGAAAAGCAAGGCTGTAGCAGTGTGGGATGGATCGGGTTGGAGTGGCCTGCATGGTATAGAAACACTCCTGAATAAGTGTCTTGTGGAGCTGTTCGATGGGGACAAAAGAATAAGGATGCATGATCACCTTAGGGATATAGGAAGAGAGATTGCAAGCAGACACTCACCATATCGGGTATGGTTTACAGAGCAGATTGTTAACATGAAGAAACATTCCATGGTGAGATTAGTATTGGCAGCCTATTCTGTGTTTTTGGTAGATGCAAATAATCAGATAAATAGAGGGCTGATCAATTACCTTACCTTAGGTATATTTCTGGATTTGATTATGTGAACAATTTTCATCATCAATGTTGCAGATAGAAAATTGTTCACATTATGAAATCCAGAAGTATACCAGAGGAGTTTATCATGGACTATAAAAATTTCATGTTGTTAATAGAGGGCTGATTTCTTATATTGCTTGTTTTCGTTAACCACTGATAAGTGATAACATTAAAAACAAGTTTGTGTTTCTGTCTGCCTCTGTTTTGAGGGAATTTGATTAAAACACTCTGTATGTCTGATTATTTTATTCAGAAAATAAAGTTGCTTCGAGGGATACAACCTGCGGATTCTTTTGTGGCATTCAAAGAGTACAGACTTCAGTTCATGGGAATATCAAGAAGATCATCTAAACGCCTTAGATTCTCCAATGGATTGCAAATTCTTTCTGTCAAAGGAAATGAGTTTACAGAAGAATTTGCACCATTATCAGAAGATCTTGTGTGGCTTCGCTGGGAAGGTTTTCCCTTAAGGAGTCTCCCATCATGGCTTACATTAAAAAATTTAAGTGTTTTAGAGCTTCATAAAGCTGATGAGTTGGAAGAACTGTGGAAGGACAATGTAGAAGTAAGTATTTTGCTTTCGTGGTTCAATAAAATTGCTTCAAAACTTATTATAGGTAAGGCTTTTCTGAATTGAATTGAGTCAATTGACTATAATAATGGTTGCCTGTAGCCTCCTTTGCAATTGAGAGAGCTTATTTTACTGGGTTGCCAAAAATTGCAATGGCTTCCAAGCTCAATAAGAAGTCTTCAGTATCTGAAAAGGCTTGTCGTTTACTTTCATGGTAGCAGTTTGCCAGAAGAGCTCTGTGACCTCCAATCACTGGAGTATGTGCGATTATATTCTCCAGTGCTATCATCGCTACCTACTGCTTTTGGCAATTTAATAAGTTTGAAGAAAATAGAACTGCGGAATTGTGAGCAGTTGAATATTTTGCCTGATTCTTTCAATCAGCTGATACACCTGAAAGATCTAAATATGATAAGTTGTCAAATGCTATCTTCACTACCTATTGATTTTGGCAATTTAATAAGCTTGTGGAATGTAGATTTGTGGTATTGCAAACAGCTGAGCACATTGCCTGATTCTTTCAGTCAGCTGATACACCTACAAGTTTTAAATTTAACAGGTTGTGAAATGCTCTGTTCACTACCTGTTGGTTTTGGCAATTTAACAAGCTTGCGGAATGTAAGTCTGGGGAACTGCAAAAAGTTGAGCACCTTGCCTGATTCTTTTAGTCAACTGATATACCTGGAATTTCTAAATTTATCAGGTTGTGAAATGCTATCTTCATTACCTGTTAGCTTTGGCAATCTAATAAGATTGCAGAGTATAAATATTGGCTCTTGCATCCAGTTGAACACATTGCCAGATTCTCTCAAGCAGCTAACAAACCTGATGTCTTTAAATTTGTCAAATTGTAAAATGCTTTTTTCACTACCTACTGGTTTTGGCAATTTAATTTGCTTGCAGAATATAAATCTGAAATCTTGCATCCAGTTGAGAACATTACCAGATTCTTTCAAACAGTTGATAAACCTAGAAGATCTAAATTTGTCAGGCTGTGCAAAGCTTGAATTGAGATCAGATATCATGGAAAACATCAGGAAGCTCAAGGTTTTGAACCTTAGTGATTGCAAGGAATTGGAAGATTTACCTCATCAAATCATATATCAGGAGTCATTGACTAAATTATATCTACAAGGTTGTATCAAGTTAAGAGCTGTACCGACAAACATCAGCAAACTGAGCAAGTTAGATTTGCTAACAATTGAGACTCTGGTATGGAAAAGCTTTCAAACTTCTCTTGTAAACTCATCCTCTTTGAAGAGCATTGAAATTTTAAGTTCCAGAAGTAAAATTGATTCTAATGCCAGGGCTGCTTCCTCACTTAAAACGCTAAAGGAACCTGACATCGAAGACTGCAAACAATTCTCCACGATATCAATTTCCAATGAGACTTTTCCCATCCTTGAAACATTCGTGGTTAGGATGAATCACTACTTCGTGGAGATAGAGACGCTGCCAGTGTCGCTCAAAATTCTAGAAATATACTCTTGCAATTTGCTGAAGAACATCACGTGTATTAAAGATCTGGTAAACCTTGAGGTTCTGACAATATGCGATTGTCTGCACATAGAAGAACTTTCAAGCTTTGCTGATTTGGTTTCACTAAAAGAATTTAGAATAAGAAATTGCCCCAAAATTGAGAAAATGGAAGGTTTGGAGCACTCAAAGTCATTGAAGGTACTGATCGTGCAAACCTGCTGGAAGGTGCCAGGTATACAGAGTTTAGAGAAAGTGGAACGATTGGAAGAACTGGAGCTCAAATGTGACACCATATCAGCTCTGAAACCTTGTATTCAGTCTATACAGGTGAAGGTATCAAAAACTTTTACAGGTTCAGAGTTTTTCCCTTTATGTTAATGTTCATGTTTATAACTGAATGTTTTGTGAACAATACGATTTGTAGGGTTGTCCAAGGAAGATCTGGATACAAGGCAGAGTGATCCGGCTGGTGAAGCCAATTGTAAACTCTTTGGAATTTCCTGATCTTGCGGTTAGGGAGGTGGAGGAGCTACCTGATGTAGACAAGATTCTAGATGAGTGTGATTTCAATGCTCTTTTGTGCTATGCTGAGGAGATTGATGAGGAGAGAAAAGTGGTACATATATATGTGGTAAATACATGTCCATATGACTATCAAAAGAACTTAGCCAAAAGTTTCTTCCGCATAATTGAAGGAAACTTGCAAGGAAAGAAAGCAATGCTAGTGATGGGCAAAGAAGGAAGAGTTGTGGAGGCCTTTTACCAATTATTGGAATTCCTGGAAGGGTAGGCTTATTTTACATACTCTTAGTCTTGTCTGTTCAGGTGGCACATGTGAGGTCCCCTTAATCCATTCCTTTTGCCAATGCCTGTTTCTACTCACCTAAGTCATCTCGCTAACCATTACATTCACCAGTTAGCCGCCTAGCTCCCACGCATACATCAAACCAAACTCAAACTCACTGTTCCAGTTCCTGCCCAGATTACATTTGTCAGGGTACTCCCAGCCTGTGCCAAAATGGGAACTTTGAAATAGGGTATAGATATCCATATAAGCATAAAGCATACAAGAATTTTGTCAGATGTTGTAGTTGGAAATCCTCTGGTAGACATGTATGCAAAGTGTGGAAGTGTAGACAAGGCATCAGAAAGATATCATCTCATAAAATGCCATGATTGCAGAATATACACAAAATGGATTTGTTTTAAAGGCTTTAGAAAGTTTCAAGCAAATGCAATTGGCAGGATTAGAGGAAGACTCTGCAACATTTACCAGCATCCTCCCTGCTTGTGCCAAAATGGGAGCTTTAGAACAAGGTATGACATCCATCAAAGGATAAAGGACAGGAATTTTGTCAGATGTTGTAGTTGCAACTGCCCTAGAAGACATCTATGCAAAATGTGGAAGCATAGAAAAGGCACATGAACTGTTTGACAGAATGCCTCAGAGATGTCATCTCATGGAATGCCATGAATGTAGGATATCCAAAATGTGGAAGCATGGATCAGACACGTGAACTGTTTAACAAAATGCTTCAAAGAAATGTGTGTGCATGTTTTAAAAAGGCTTTAGAAACTTTCAAGCAAATGCAATTGGCAGGTGTAAAGCTAGACTCTGCAAACTTTGTCAGCATCCATATAGTGTGTGCCAAATTATCATATAAATTTACATATTGAAACTAGAATGTGTAATTAAATGGTTAATTTAACATAGGCAAAAGATAATACAATTAATCAAAACAAAAGAATTATATAAAATGACAAAGGTAATTTTGAGTCATACACTTAAATAAAATTACATATTGAATCTAGAAAGTGTAATTATATGGTTGATCTAACATAGACAAAAGATAGTACAATTAGTCCAAACAAAAGAACCATACAAAATTAGCCTATCTTTTTATTTACTTAAAATGTTCCTCAACGTTTGTTTTTTAGATTTACTCCATCTCCTCCAACTTTTTATTTTATACATATGTAATAATAACAATTCATTTAAATGCCCATAGTATCATAAAATAAGTCTTTGACAAATATCTCAATAGCGTATATATGTAGCTATCTCCATTGCAATCTGTGCGTCTAATTTTTAGAAGCAAACATCATAATCTAGATTTCCAAATACTCAAAACAAAAACAAAACCAAAAGAACTTTCTAGAAACTGAAAATAAAACCTTGCTCCTTCAATATTAGGACAGGTCTGACATGGGATACATTATAATAGTACGAGTCTATATTTTAGATCATTTAGCGTATGAATAATCTCCACGATAACATTCTCCATATTTGAAATAATGGAAACAATTCACATCTCTCACGGTAATTTCTTTTGCCATAATCGTGGAGATGAATTTCATTACAGTGTGACAATCAATACATATTTTTTTAACAACTACAATAGTTATATTCTAGAAGTCGTCTACAACTTTTCACTATGAGGATAGAAAAATAATTACTTTTCTTTCTTTTCCACATCACTAAGCAATTGTCGTGAATTTGCAAAATACCTGCTTCCTTCATCTCCAAAGCCAATTTCTCCAACTTCGCATAGATCTCCTATCTGTGTGGATGTGATCTGTCTACGGCCAAAAAAAGCACGTGCCATTTTATGGCCCAAAATCCAACTAAATCCAAGGATCATTTTAATTCCTTAATCTCTCATCAATCTCCTTACCATTTGAACCTCGCACCATCTACCCAGTTCTGCGTAGATGTTTGAGAGAAGAACATACGTGAGACCATCTTTAAGATCAAAATCTAAAAGCACCGTCGCTGTGAATACTCCTAAGCATATATTCATATGTGACTTGCAAACCCACGAAAACACATCCACACAACCACCACAGCTTTAATTGGCATTTGGCATCTTAATGATAAAGTTTAGAGTGTCCTCAAGATAGTAGCATGGGCAAGAAGGTTAACCATGCATACATAATGATCATTTGTAAGTGTAATGCAATAAGGGTTACTTTGATTGAATCATGTACAGCCCCTAATCCACTCAACCTTCATGGCTCCATGCACATAGAACACATGCAATGCTTGTAATGTCAGGATATATTCCAGAGTGCATCATTAATTCAAAGTTTTTTGAGATCATCCTTGCAAAATCCATTTTGTGTTCATGATGCAATCATCGCATTCCGTGAGACAACATTTCGAGGCATTTTATCAGACAGTTCACGTGCCTCGTCTATGCCATCAAAATTTCCATGCATGTCTACCGGAGCATTTCCAACTATTATATCAAAAAAAATCCCTTCCACTATGCTTTGATGGACATCTATGCCCTGCTCCAAAGCTCCCATTTTGGCAGAGGTGGGGAGGATGCTGGCTTTACAACAGTCAGTTTTAAATTTTCCGTTTAAACCGTGTCACAAATCCATTCTCTGCATACATATTCTGCAATCATGGCATTCCATGAAAGCACAATTTTTTTAGGCATTTTGTAAAACAATTCGCGTGCATTATCTTTGCTTCCACATTTTGCACGCTTCCTACCAGACCAGTTGCAACTACATCATCTGACAAAATTCCTCTATCCTTTATGCTTTGATAGATGTCCAAACCCTGTTCCAAAGCTTCCCATTTGGCACAGGCTGCGATGATGCTGGCAAAGGTTGCAAAGTTTGGAGTACAACTGCCAATTGCATTTGCTTGAAAGTTTCTAAAGCCTTTTCAGCAAATGCTTGAAAGTTTCTAAAGCCTTTTCAGCAAATCCATTTTGTAAATATCCTGCAATCAGGGCATTCCATGAGAATACATTCCTTAGACGCATTCTGTTAAACAGTTCGCGTGCCTTATCTATGCTTCCACATTTTGCATATCCTGCAATTGTGGCGTTCCATGAGATGGCATCTCTTCGAGCATTATTTTAAGCAGTTCGCTTGCCTTGTATATGCTTCTACGTTTTGCATACATATCTAACAGGGCAGTTGCAACTATAACATCTGACAAAATTCCTCTAACCTTGATCGATGTCTATACCCTGTTCCAATGCTCCCATTTTCGCACAGGAGGGAGGATGCTGACAAAAGTTTGCCTAGTTTGGTTTTACACCTGCCAATTGCATTTGCTTGAAAATTCCTAAAACTTCTCAAACAAATCCATTTTTTTTTTTAAACATGAGGGATAGGAAATATAAATTTAAACTATATAAATTTAAATTATTTTGAAGATAGTAGTTTGCAAAAGAGATAACTTGAGATGAAGAAAGAGAGAAACAGATAAAGAGAAGTAGAGGGAGAGTTAAAATAAAAATAGAAAGATACAGATAAAGAAGATTCATAGATCATAGATAAAAGAGAAAGAGAAAAAGAGAGATGGAGATAAATAGAGATATATGTAGCACTATTATAGAGGGATAGAGAGGTAGAGATAAGTATATATGTTATTTATTTTTATTTTAATAATATTGTGTGGAGGAAGCAAGGAAGTTCATTTGGTAAATAGATTTTTATATGAACTACTTATGGGATGTTAAGGCTATTGTTTTATTCATGCATATTAATAGTTGTTTGGTTGCCTTCCATAATGTAATTTTTTCCTTGCCCGATAGTATATTAGGTGAAAATGGAGGCATAGCTAATATTAGGTGAGGACATTATTGTATACATTTTAAATTATAATCCTTATGAAAACAATTTGATATTAGTAATTCAAAGCTTGAAATTTGTTAATTCTTCAAATATATCTTATATTTTTATTTCAAAGATAAAAACAATTTTGCATAAGTTTCCTTGATTTTTGGAATAAGAATTTTGTAATTTATAGATGACTTGGTAATTTGTTATTCTAGATAAGTAAAAAATATTTATCTTTTCAAGAAGTATTAGAATACAAATTGAATATCAAAACTGAAATTGATTTATTCAAACTTATTTCTTCATTTTTTCCATAATCAAGTGTGAAATTAAATTAATAATTAATATAAAAATTATTATATAATTAAACTTAGAAACAATATTCTGAATTTGTAAAATATAATCTTATTATTATTATTGTAAATATGCACATATTTATTTGAATAGAAAAATAAATAAATAATCGCAAAAAATAAAATAAAAATATTATCTTTACATTTTTTGTTTGTCGGACACTCATAGCATACAAATAAAGAAAAATAAAACCCTAAAATAATTAAACTTAAAAAATCATTAATGAGCAAGTAACAAGCATTTGAGAACACAAAAACTAAAACTAGCAATTATGGGTACATGGAATAAGAATATTGGTCAAAATAATAAACATTGGAAATTGAAGAATACTGGAAAAAAAAAAAAAAGAATTGATAAAGTGACATGTTGTAAATTGTAAATTTTGAATAAGTTGAACAAGTTTAATAATTTATCATATAGAGATAATTCATTTATCACCAATAAGAGGTCATTGAAATGAAGGATAGGAATATTCATATGTTGGAACTTGTAGATTATATAAACATGAAAAAATGATCAATAGTTAATAGTGTTACAAACACGTATGTACAATATAATAACAAACACTATGAAATTGAACACATGGTTTACTTCACCTTTGCTTGAATATAACCATTTGCAATGTCCTTGGAATCTCTCAAGCAAATGCAAATCAACATGTATAGATTAGGTCCTATTATTTTTTTTGCTTAATTGCATTTTGATTCTTGCAAGAGAATACATAGTTGCATAGTTGATTTCAAACTATAGACAAGAATAATGGCCAAAACAATAATTGATAAAGTGACTTAATGCAAAAAAAATAAAATTTGAGGATCCACTTTCAGTTAAGTCTCACTTATAAGATTACTCATGCCATCATACCTAGAAGGTAAACCAATCTTTGAAACTTACATTAGACACACCACATTAATAATCCGTAACCAATTTCTCGAATGATAGAATTTTGGAATTCCATATTTTCCTTTACCAAAAATTTCACCTAATATTATATATCCCTAATCCTTGATCCATTTCCTTTACCTTTTGTCCATATCATATTTTCCCTAATCTTGATCCTACTTCTACATTTAAAAATAATAAGAATGAAAAACTGAAACTATATCAACTAGTTGATAGAAAATAATGAGGAGCCCATTGGAAACAACTCAAGTTGCTAATAGAAGGAACAAAGACCAAATTGAGCACTGCAGATGAAAAGGTTGAAGTGACTAACGTGAAAGCCAGGGGAAGATAGAAGCATAAATTAGGAAAGTGTTAGTCAAGTGTGAATCGGAAGATAACCATTGGAAGAAAAGGGAATGCAAGATCACCGATAGATTCAGTTAAGTGTGACCAACAATCTGAATGCAATAGAGATGACATTATAGGAGACTGCATCTTCAACTCCAAAAAGAGTCTTTTCAAAGGAATTATTTGAAAAAGATAAAGTAAACCTTAAGCACAGAGGAACAATAAAGTCAGAGCGATTACAATTAATAAGAGAGAAATATGGTCGAGCTTTTTAACCTGACGAAAATTGCTCTATACCTTATGCTTTAACAGATGTCGATACATTGTTCCAAATCTTCCATTTTGACACAGGTTGCAGAGTCTAGCTTTATACATGCATTTGGTTGAGAGTTCCAAAAGCCTTTTTAAAAAATCGATTTTGTCAATAATCTGCAATTAGGGCATTCCATGAAAAAACGTTTCTTTGAGGCATTTTTTTAACTGTTCACGTGCTCTATGCTTCCATTTTATGCATATCCTGAAATCATTGCGTTCCACAAAATGACATCTCTTTGAGGCATTCTGTCAAACAGTTCACGCGCTTTTTTCTATATGCTCCCAAATTTTGCAAACATATATACCGTAGCATTTTCAACTATAAAATTTGACAAAAAAATCCCCTTCTATTAAGCTTTGATTGATGTCCATACCCTAATCGAAACCTTCTGTGTTGGCACAGGCAGGGAGGGTGCTGGCAAAGGTTGCAGAACGTGGCTTTACACTTGCCAATTGCATTTGCTTGAAAGTTTTTGAAACCCTTTCAACAAATCCATTTTTGCTTATATCCTGCTCTATCACGACATCATTGTGAAAATCTCTCATTTTAGCACGGGTTAGAAGTATGCTGTAAAATGTATGTAGATGCAGTTGTAGTGGAAGCCAAATTACTATCCCACGATTCACCTTAGATATCTCCACCTTGTCATTTGTTGCCTTCTTTTTTAGGCGTGGCCTGCACAAAATCCATAGCTCTTACTTGAAACGCTTCTCTCAAAATATTTTTCCCACTTCATTTTCCTCTGCCCGCACAATCTAGTGGGCAAAGAGCCACCCATTCATGTACCCAATAGTTGAAACAAGAAAGTTAGTATTTAGATCAATTATACAACTTTATTGGTACCAATTATGTTCAATTACTAGGACATTTGTACATATTGGATAAGTTGTGTGGATTTTGTGGTAGTCCAAACGAATGATTAATAGGGAAATAGAGAATATGTATCAGATATCAACTCAAAATGACCACTTTTCAACCCTTGTGCACATAATGAATCTCATTGTGTGTGTTCGTCGTAACTACATAGAAGCCAAAACAATAGCTATTATTTGGTCATCTGAAATCTATGTTGAATCAAAAAAATTTGACAATCTTTAGTGTAGCAAACTATTTTTTCATGTTCGCATATCAAAGGTAAACAACTTCCTTTCTTCTCTTTGTTGGACATATTAATGAATTTAAGGCATCGATTCTCTATTTCTATCAACATTATTGAATTTAAGTCAGTTATTTAAATTGCTCTTGCATGGCAAGTCTTATTACTCTGTTGAACCCTACAAAGCACCTTGTCAACACAAATGAAATAAACCTAACCCCATAAACACATTGCATACATTCATAGTAAAAAAACTGTGTAACACCCAAACATCACACACAAAATAACCTAACAATGTTAGATGTAGATTTGTTCTAGAAACACCCAAATATTCATTACAAATAACTCATTAATACAAGGTGTAGATTCCTTTCAGAAGCACGAAAAACTCTTTAGCAAATAACTTGGATATTTAAGGTGTTGTCCCTTCCCGAAACATCCAAATATATCATACGAAATAGCAATGTAAGGTGTAGAACCATTTCAAAAACATCCAAACTTCTCATACAAATAACTAAACAATGTTAAGTGTAGATCATTCTTAAAAACTACAACATCCCATACAAATAATCCAACAATGTATGTGTGTAGTCACTCCAGACACATCCAAAATTTTCGTGCACAAATAAACTGACAATTTGAGTTGTAGATTTATTTCAATATGAAGTATGATCTCCTTCCAACAACACCAAAACAAACTTATAAAATTCTAGAGTCCTAGTAACTCAAGCCAAAATTCTTTCAAGTCAAATTTATTATAAAAAATTTAGGCTTGAAAAGAATAGATGGTACAAATTACATATCCATGAGGCCCTTGCTCGAAGATCTCTTATTCTCTTAATGGCTAAACAATAGAAAAAATATTATGCATATAATGTTAAGAAAAGTTCTATAAAAAATATTATGTATATGAATATTATGTCACACATAGATCAAAAGTAGACAAGTTGTGTAGAATAATATAGTCATATGATTAACCCTCTTGGTAATAGAAACAACATTGAGTGGGAAAAACAAGCCAAAAATGCAATGTGAGATCTTGCAAAACCAATTGCTAAATTTGGCACTCCCATCAAATAAGTAGCACCCTTAATCACATATGAGATATGCATATCGACATTCACAATGAAAAAAATGATATCATCATTACCATCATTGTAACAACCAAAAGTAGGGCATAAGTGTTGTTCTATGTTGCTCCTGCAATCTTGATACCCAAGTATATTTCTTGATCATAATTGCGGTACTATTCTGGACTAACTTCTCAAGTTGTTAATGTGATTGACACTTTTGATTCTGTGTTGAATCAATTTTTGTTACAATCTTCCATCCAATTCTTTGTTGGACCTACAAATGTGTTTTAGTCATCTTCACGTCACATTTCAAGCTAAGTGTATCTATGTAGTTATTTGGTCATCTAAGGGCAATAGTAGTCATTATTTATTTTTATGGTCCACACATTGGAAATCTACAACACAAGACAAGTTTAGTAATTCATGAGACATCCATGGTTTAGAAATTGTACTAGTTGTTACTCTCTTATTAGTGTCCGCTTTTTATTGTAAAATATGGGATTAACTGGGGAATAGGAAAAAAATAGGTTTCCCCCTATTAAATGTGATTTAAAAAATTGTTGTTCGACAATTTTGACTTTGTTTTCCCTGTTTCTATAATAAATTTTTATAACTACAATTGTGATTTTTTGGAGTTTTATGTGCTAGATTTGAAAGGAAGAATAACATCCTCTTATTATTCATTCAACACAACAAGCTTAATCAGTCAACATTTATCGCTAAAAATATCTTCACATAATTGGATAATCCCAACCAAAAAAAATCTTTCATATCTAATCAATGATCTAAAATGAACCATACTATGCTCTCTCTCTCTCTCTCTCTCTCTCTCTCTCTCTCTCTCTCTCTCTCTCTCTCTCTCTCTCTCTCTCTCTCTCTCTCTCTCTCTCTCTCTCTCTCTCTCTCTCTCTCTCTCTCTCTCTCTCTTTGATGAGCCTATCAGTAATGGATGCATAGTTGATTTTAAGTTATAACTTCTTTGTTGAAACCTTTTTGCACAAACTACCAATTGACCTCATCTATTACACAAACATATGCAAAAAAACTAGACCAAAAATTCCCTTGGTTGAAATTCAACAACTCTTCGGTGTACCCATTCCACACCAAGGTGCAATTGCTAGTTAATATTATAGCACTAGTAGTAATGACTTTAAAGTTGTTAGTGGTGATCGTGAATGCTAATAATTAAATGAAAGGTATTCCTTAGATTTATTAAGCAAAAAATCATGTGATGTCATATTAGTGCACCTATAAAGCATGACTTAGTGCACAATTGTCAATCTTCTTTTGGGGTAATTTTGGATACCTCAACAAAAAAAAAACATGTTGATAAGGCATCATATTTGATGATATGGATTTGAAACCTTATTTATAAGCAAAGGACCTACCAAGTAAGTTGGTGTAAAAAGTGATGATCTAAAATTGCCATATAAGATTTTGAGAGGTGTGAAGTTAGGGTGCTCAACTACTAGATCCTCTCCCCTATTCAACATAGATATGAAACATTTAAATCTTAATGTTTTATTTCCTACTTAAGATGGACACTTACTTTTTTATTTCTTAATCATTTTTTTCTTCAATCATGTAAGTAATCCTCCCAAGAATCAATACTACTTTTTGGAAAACTTTTATACCAATCTCTAGCACCATCTTTTAAGGAACACATAAATAAGCTAACATTATTTTTATCACTCCATGAGGTGATTGTATCCCAAAATCATATCAATTGGTTTTTCATTGCACAAACAATATAGCTAAATGCAAAGCCTTGATCATGGGACTTAGAATGGCTATCAAATGGTGTATAAAGGAAATTCAAGTTTATGGAGACTCAAAACTCATTATTAGACAAGTAAATGATGATTATCAAACAAAAGATGAGAAACTTCTCCCTTGCAACAAACTTCTCATTATTAATGACCAAAGAGGAGGGTGATAATAAAAACATCAACATGGAGAGCATGATCAAGAAAAAATCTTATTGTTGTGCCTTCACAACTCACACCTCACTTGTTCAATTGGACAAGTGGGGACTCCATTTTTTGTTTTGCCTTTGCCTTATGTCTTTCTTTTGTTTTCCTTATTTCCTTCTTGTTTTTTTTTTTCTTACCCTTTCAAACCTTCAAAGTTCGAGGATGGGAATGTTCCAAGCCAAGCCCATTTGGAGGCTTTGCATGCTCGACCCCCAACCCTTTCTTTATGTCCCTATTCCCTTTGCTTATGTTTGTTGGGCTTCAGGGATGTGTCATCATCAATGCTCAACCCTAATTTTAGCCTTTTAGGGATTGGGCATTAGCAATCTAGGGATCACGTAGCAATACATGACCCTTAAAACCCTGATCCCCAACCATCAAAAGGTGGTTCATTTCCCCTACCTACATATTTTTTGAGCATTTAATGCATTGACATCATCTCTTTTGCCTAGAAAAACCACGATGAAACTTTCATTTCACACATTATAATCAAATCTCTTGAGCACTTTACCGATTCTCCTTGAAAAAAAAACTATTATTCCCTTTCCCAATGCAATTCAATAGATTTGTGAGCTTCATACCGCGAGTAGTAGGTGTTAGGCTTACCAATTTCAAGTTTTGGGTAGGGTTTTTTGTTTTGTGTCTCTGTCTATTGGTTTTCTTTTCATCTTTTCCTTATTTTTTGTGTGTGTTTTGTGCTAGGTGAAGAGTACCAATAGTGGACATAGTTCCAATAATGGATAGGTTTTTGTCAACCCAACCTCCAATTACTAGATTTAAAAGGAGCTAGAAAAATGATAATGAAAAGTGCATTAATAAACATCACAAGCACCAATAATGGATAATGTTTTAGCTTTTTTATCATAATTGGCCCATTTGTGCAACACTACCAAGACATTTATGCATAACTACTAGGTCGTTTGTCCACTACTACTAGCTATTTTGAGTTCTATTTTATTGGCGCAAAGGTGATTATGTATCGGACGACACTTTGAAATGACCACTTTTTGACCTTTGTGCACATAACGAATTCCATAGTGTGCATTGTTACTACCCAAAAGCCAGATCCTTGGTTATAAATAGTTAACTCATAAAAAGAGACAACTAAAAAAAATCAATGTTCGATGTACAGTTTGAGAGTTATAGGTGCACGAAGTTAGCTATGTCTACTTGTGGTACACTTCCCCTTGGGGGTTACCCCATGGGCTTTTTCACCTTTCTTCCCATTTTGTTTTCTTTTTGTACCTTAGTGTTGGCTCATGGGAATTTTCCTCTCATCCTTTAATGACTTTAGAAGGGTGTTGTTTGTGTTCACCTTTTTGAGCCCATCGTCCTTGCTATAGTCATGTGTGCCATAGATAAAAAAGATGCAATAGCTTAGGGTAATGTGAACAACGCTTCCAATTGGGGAAGAAGATTACAAAGAAAGAAATGAATGATATGAAGTCATATCCCTCAACCTATGACCTCATAAACCCAAGGTTTGAAATGCCCCATAAAATGATTTGGTCCAAGTAGGAGAATAAAAGGTAAGTTAGGCTTGGTTGAAACCTTAATTTTGGTCTAGATTAGAGATCATTTAAAATGCAAGCAACAAAAACTTTCCATTTACTTACCCTTGGATTCAAGTAATCTACCAAGCTTCGTCCCTAAACCCTAGGTATATTGAACAAAGCGGGGTTCAATTTTGGGCATGGAGAAAATAATGGATCGGAATAAATTATTGACGGAGTTCATAGAACGATGAGAGAGAAATTTGGGTGTTTGGGAAATCAAAGAATCACAAAGAATGATATGGCCAAATATCCTTGACCCTTGACCCCGACAAGCTTTAGTTTGTTGAAAATCAAGGCATTGAGGGTGCAATATACCCAATCTCGGAAGCTCAGCTTGCAATCCCATACATCAGGTGTTGGGGGTGTCCTATCCCTGCTAACCAAAAGTGTGTCAAGGATGTTTGATCCCCAATCCCTAAAGAATATAAACGCCTATCTTCTAACAGACTTCAAGAATCTTTCATAGGCCTTTAGATTTGTGTGTAACTTCCATTATTATTTAATGTTTGATTTAGTTTTAGATTCAATTTCAATAAGTGCAATTGGTGATTGATGAATAGGATGTTTGTTTTGGCAAAGTTATATATCATTAATTTGACTCATTTTATGCAGAAATTGTAAAGTCTTCAAATAGAGTTGCATCGTTGAAGCACAAGTTCAATGGATATATTCTCCTCACCAAGCTGGTGTTGGTGGAAAAGAATGTCACAAGCAAAGACCTAGGACATGTGGATTTGGATGAATTCCTCCAAATAATATCAATTTAATTGGAAGGAACTGGGCTACATCTCTAGTTTGGTTCAGGTTGGTGCAGGCTGTAGGTTTCCCCATCTCATTGCAATCTCCAAATTTGGTGGTAGCTTGTGCAAGGAACCACAAACCAGAGGTGTAACATGCCCTTTTGTTCTACCCATTCAATTTACTGTTTTAAATCACATGTGAAAGAAATAGATTACCAACATACAAGTAATAAAAAATTTATTTTTCCATTTCATAAACAAGATGCGTTTTTGAAATAAATCCCATTTCAAATTTTCAATTGCATCATAATTCATTTATAATATCATATTCATAAACATATGAAAGCATTTATATTTTTATTCTCAAATTTCTATTTACTTTAGGAATGTTTGAGTACATACATAACTTCTACAATCTTAATGAAACATAAAAGAAATAAATGGTCTAGATGTCCTTGTTGGCATCCATCCTCAAATTTTGACTGCCAACTATATGAGGAAGAGAATCACTCAAGTGCTTTCCCACCCAACCAAGACTTTGCAGTCCCTCATGCCTCTTCTAATTGAAGTGACCCAACTCTTCAATGAAGAGATTGGTTTTGTGACCTCATTATAATTTCCTTGTGAGCATAGTGTTGTGTCCTACATATCTAGAGCTACCATACATTGGCTATAACCTACATGTATGACATTCCTTGTCTATTATGTAAACTTGGATCACAGTGAACCAACAATGTAGATAGTGGCAACCTACACTAGTTTTCCCAAAGAATTCATCACCCAACACTTTGAGCATGAGTCGTATGTCCACCCACTTCATTGCTCAATTCAGTATACTATCCGTTTATTCTATTTCTATTCTCATAAAGATAATAGTAGGCTAACTAACTAGGCTACTCCCATCCATGGATTATCCTAACCCCATGATTAACCAAATCAATAATTTCCACCTACTAAAGATACCCACCATTACACAACTTCTAACATAGCATAATATATACTTATACATATACCCAATCATAAGGATAATAACAAGTTTCTATCAAATTCATGTATACATATTCTACAGGTAAACATAGATCCAATCATTACTTCGCTTAAGCTTCTACAACATCCTTACCTAGAATAATAGCATTCATAGACATTACAATATAAAAGGAAAATATAGAATCCTCATGCCTAGATTATAGCTTCTATGAAGATACTGACTCCTAAACACAGTCAGGTTGGCTTCACAACTTATCCACAATCATAGAATCTCACAAGCTCTCAAAGATAACAACTATCCTACTTCCTCACAAAACTTTGACTAACCTCTTCCTCTCACACATGAAGAATAGCGAATAAGCAATGAGCAATTTGCAAAGTAAAAGATGTTTTAAGAAGAAATAGAGATCCTTTAATGTATACATGAATTTGAGAGACTTAATTATATATTTAAGTTCTCAAATTCGCCATCACTCTCTTCCAATGCCACCGCTTAGACTATGTGGCTCCCAATCAACTACAAAGTCGACACATATAAAGTCCAACTTAATTCTACTATGATTAACTCATAATTTACTCAGTCAAATTACGCTTGCCCATAATTTATTATTACTTAGGCAATTTGATTACTAACTCTTACTAACACATGTTTATTGACTAAGTCCACCTTTACATTAGGCGTAGCTTCTCACTATATTACCCATGTTTAATTGCAATGTGTGTGGATGCACTTACACACATGCACTTGCATTATTAAATGGGGTCGATTTGCTTGGTCAAATGTATTGACCACTATGCATTTCATCTATCCCTTTTAAATGGGATTGATAGACACTTAGCACTTACCTTGTAAAGCACTCACCCTATGTACTTTGTAAAAGGTGCCGGTTTTCCCTATCCATATGGAACTTACCTTATGTTCTCACAACCTTTGCATAGGTTGTGCTAAACACCTATGCACACACCATTATGTGTGGGGGTGAATCATCAATGGTTATGAGGCTTACTCACCTTGGTCAATACCTTGTCGACTATCTCCTTTGCCATGGTCAATATGTAATAAATAAAATGCAGTCTGATTCACACACACACACACACATCCATGTGTGTGTATATGTATATGTATACATATATATGCACACACACATATAGTTATATGTATATGTATATGTATATGTATGTATATGTATATGCATGTATATGCATATGTATATGTATATGTATATGTATATATGTATACATATACATATACATATACATATGCATATACATGCATATACATATACATACATATACATATACATATACATATGTGTGTAGAATCCTAAATTGTACTTCCTTACAATTTGGTCAACATTTGGGGCCCTCACCTTAGTTTTTGTACCTCAATGCTTAATTAAGACCTAATTATGCTTACATCATGTGAATATGGCCTTATTTTCACTTCATACACCATATGGCCCCTTGGTTCTAGCCCTAAAATGGGGTAGGACCAGGGCGTGGTGCCTTGGTCCTCCCTATTTGGGCACCCTTTGAACCCCTTGACCATTTCCAAATTTGAGCAGGAAACCTAGCCCCGTGTCGACCTATGTCAAAAAATTAACATGTTTCTCAATGGACAAGTATATAAGGAGGATTTCCCCTCTCATTTTGATAGATACACATACATATACAAGGATAGAAGGGTGAAATTATAATCACAAGGTATCAAGCATTCAAGCATTCAAGTATTCATCATCAAGGATTCCTAGAGGTCTTCAAAGCTACATAATCTTCATCCATCAATTGTGGAGAAACATTAAATCATTCATATGCAAGCATGTGTGTGTGATTACATTCAAGAATCAAAATATCATCACCATTACACTTTACTTAAGTTGACTTAGGGTAATGCATTTCATAGTAGTTTGCATATGAGACACTTAGGGAAGTGTGCACATAGGGATGTTGTATGACGTAGGAGAAATTCCACCTTTTGTGGTCTTATCTTATTGTTACATTCCACCTTCGGTGGGTGATCCACCTTTTGTAGAATAATTTATTATTTCTCCTACCTACCCTTGTTTCTCATTGAGCCAAATGTCATGATTATGTGCTCACATATCCATATGGCCTTGCCTTCATAAGAAAGCTCATCTACATTATATGTAATTCTAATGATCCAATTGATATTATTTGCATCTTGATTAGAATACAGTTTATTCTTATCAAATCTATTATATCTCTTATGTGTTATTCATTGTGCTTTAGATGTTGGCTATATTTGACATGGTATCAAAGCCATTAGGGCTTCACTGAGTGGTATATTTGGAGATATTTTGGAGCATTCATTTTTTAGATCTAGGGAGTTGCACATTTTAGGGGCATCCTATAGCGATTTAGACCTCACCATTGTGTCTCGGAGGTTGATTCCATGAATTTTGAGTATAGATTTGCCTATATTTGGTGAAAAGTGAATTTCAGTTCTTGGAGGAATTTTTTTTTTTGTAAAATGTAAAAGTCCTTATAAAAAAACAATTTAAATTTTTTTTTTTTTTTTTTTGGGGGGGGGGTATTTCACCCTGTCCCCCATATTGTCTATGTAGTACATAAGGCCTGCATATTTTGTTGGCATATTTTTCGCCAACCACCGTGGATAACCCCACAATTGCGTACTCTCCTCCAACAACGTCCTTCCTAGCCACGTTCTCAGTTGCTACTCCCATCATCTTTCCCAACACCCGTGTTCAACCTTCCCCTAAGCTCCAGTAGTCATTTCTATCATGCTCCCTTGCCACCCCACTCTCTTATTGCTTGTGGTGACTCCGCTAGCGAACTCTGAACCACTGGCTTCTCTGCAGTCGTTTCCGCCTACCAGTCCTCAGCTTCGCTAGTGGCCCCATAGACCCAAGGCCACACAACACCTGCCAGGCTCCGATAACCACTTGTGCCACATGGTGGCACTCGATTCATCCACACGGACAATACTCTGTGACATGCAATGAACACCCATTGGGTCACGCCTCCAGCATAGTAGCCACGTGGCATCACTCCATTCGTTCATGCAAGAATACAACAATTACAGTCACTTGCCATCTCATCTATACACCATGTGCCATATCTGAGTGTGCCACATCATTTTAGTTTGTACTGTATGAACATTCCACACATGGGGTGCAATGATATGGTGACAGTCATACGACCATCAATTTTAATGTAGTGAAATGCTGACATCAACTTGCGTCAACACTTTTTTTTGAAAATTTAAGGAACCCCTTGTTAGGGTTCCCACAAATACTGAGAGGGGGGGGTGAATCAGTATCTGACTGGTAATGTGTTTTTCTTAAAACAGAACATGCAGAACATAAAGTAACAGTGTATCGGTATGCAAGAATTAATGTAATTAATAGAATCAAAAACATCCACATGAAAAGAACACCATAACACAAGATGTTTAATGAGGAAACCCAGTGTGGGAAAAACCTTGGTGGGATTTGTGATCCACAATATTCACTTACTGGCCAATAAGAGAATATTACTTACAATATGAGCCTGCACATGCAGGAAGGCCAACTGCCTAGAGCACACTACTCAATAAGAAGTCACACTGACTTACAATGAGGATTATGCAAATCCAATGATCTGTACTGCTTTACAATAGCATCTTCAATGCCAGATTCAGTACCGGTTCTTGCTCTGTTCTTTACATATACCCTTGACCTATAATTCACACATTAGGTCTGCCTTATAATTTTTATGCTTCCTATCCATATCCTACAAATGACTACAATGATCTCTTTTATATACAAGAGTCATTTTACAATTTGCCAAGTTGGCTTACAATAATAAACAAAATATTACATATCAAAAATCTTGTCGGCCTCTGTGCCGATATACATCTTTTCTTCTGTGTCGGTGTACATCTCCTATGCTGGTGCCGGTGTAGAGTGATCTTGTTGATGCCGATGCACTATCTTGCTTGAATGATGCTTTGTCGGTATAGTGTCTTGCCGGTGCCATAGGATCGCAAGGTTGCCTGTGTAATGCTTTGCTGGTATAATGTCTTGCCAGTGCCATAGGATTGCAAGGTTGCCTATGTAATGCTTTGTTGGTATAATGTCTTGCCGGTGCCATAGGATTGCAAGGTTGCCATCAATGACAAAACCTTCAATCACACACAATGTCTCATTGGAGTGTCCATATGCCAACAATCTCCCCCTTTGGCATTGATGGCAACACCCATGAGAAATTTCAAAGAGATATCCAAAAATGTGAGAACTCCCCCTGAGCATATGATCCCTGTGTTTTTGAATTTTCTCATCCTACTACTCCCCCTTTGGCATCAATGACAAAGGTTAGTGAAGTTTGTAGTTGTACCAATCCATAACCTCAACCTTGTAGTTGGGTAGTTATTATCTGAAGAAGATCTCCCAAAATTAAGTTTATGCCATCCAAAAACTTCTTATTGTCTTTTATTGTTGTCTCAGTTCTGTTTACTGTACCGGTGAGATACTGCAAGTGCTCTACTGGTGTTTTGCTTCCCTGTGTTAGTGCCTCTGAGATTTCCTTCCGCAGAGATGCTAAATAGTCCAATCTTGGAGTTAATTTAGATCTCAAGAGTTTTGCCTTGTTTATTATTTTCTCTTTTTCTCTTTCCAATTTGAGTACTTCTTCCTCAAAATTTGTTATCTTTTCCTCAAAAACTGATAATGTATCAGGTGAGTTAACAAAATTATCTGCAAGTTTATTGATCTCTTCCTGTACCTTGCTCATCGTTTTGTCTACATCTATGGTCAAAAAGTTTGTCTTATAGGTGTCTTTGTACAAAGTTTTGTATTCTTTCAATAAATTACACAGTTCTAGTAGAAGTGTGTCAAATTCCCTGTTACACTTCTTTATTCCTTCCTCAAAGAATTTATGTTTCTCTTTTTCTACAATTTCCTTTATAGATTCTACCTTTGTTTGCTCAAAATTTCCAGAAATGTATTTACAAAGTGTATCCAACTGGCCTAAAGAGTCTTTATTGTCTATATTACAATTAGGAGCTATTGATTTCAAAAATGGAATTGAATCATCTATTGCTTTATAAGCTTGTGAGCTATAATCAGTTATTTTCTTGATAGATTCAAGCAATACCTCAGTCACATTTGATGGTGACCCAACAAACTGAGTACTGGTGGAAGTGACCAAGCTTGTATTGACCTTTGGTAGGTCTGTTTGTGTCTGCATTTCTTTAAGCATTGGTTTTCCTGCTTCATTTCTTACCGGTGGCATCTGTTCTAGAGCCTTTAGCTTTGTTGGTTCCTCTATTTGTGTTTCAGATTCCATCTTTTTCTCTGTATCTACTACCAGTTGCTCTGTGTTTCCTATTACCGAAGGCTCTTTGGCTATACCTGATTTATCTGTTGTATCCTTATCTACCACTATGTTGATCTTTTGAGTATCAACATTCACAGTATATAGGACTTCAGGATTGGGATTATTATCCTCTGTATCCATACTCTCAGCTACCGGTTGATCTTCAGTGGTTGTTGTTTTTACTGGTGGAGTATTTAGAGGAGGTGGGGGTAAGTTGTCTCTAATCTTGATACTTGGTGGTCCACCAACTTTACCTTTCCCTTTGTCCTTCTGATATACCAGAATGGGTTTGGGATTCCTATATTCTTCTTGTTTTTCTTTTTCAACCAAGAATATATCCCAACCATTTTCTATTTCCTCTTAAACCTCTGTAACTCTACCTGCCATCAGTGAAATTTGTTGGTGTGCAGTGGAAAAAACTGTCCGGTTGGCCTGAGCTATCAGATCATCAATTTCTTTAGGTGAGTTAACCAGGTATACTGCAAGTAATTTTTCTATTTTAATTTTCTTATCCAACTCAATTATTCCTTGCCTTCTGGCCTCAAGTCTTTTGTATAGTTCATCAGGAATTTCATTTAAGACTTGCATCAAAAACTTTTTATACATGTCCATGTGTAATATTACACTCTCCTCAACTTGCCCTTTCTCATCATCCGATAGGGTGTCATAAATTTTCCCTATGTTCTTTAGTTTACCTTCCTCTGTGATCTCATTCAATATTATGTCAAGAGGGGCCAAGTCTATGTTTGTCTTTTTCTTCCTTTTGGGTGTCAGCTTCTTTTTAGGTGTGACTTTCTTGACCGAAGATCTCACAGCTTGTTGCTTCTACCTTGTCCTTCTAGGTGAAGGAGTGGTTGCCGGTGAGGGGTCTCTTTTCCTAACAACTCTTTTGAAAGTTGTTGGCATATCTCCTTCTGAGGAAGTACCTACCAGTGGTAGATGAGCTTTAGGTTGTTGGGTTGCCAACTCATCTTCAGTTATGTCAGTTTTCTTTAATATATCTTCCTTTATGGCTTTTGCTTGTCTGGATCCTTTTCTCACAAATGCCTCAACCTTTTTCACTCTCTTCTTAGATTGAATTTGACTTTCTATGGTCTCAGCACTACCAAATACTTCTTCCTTTGGTTCCCTAGGTGCTTCCAGAAGTGCTTTAGCATAAGTTTCCACTATGTGGTCATCTGTTTCATACCCCATCTCTGTTACCCAAACTATCCTTGGGATGACTGCTTCCATCCAGATCACATCCTTTTTTATTACAAAATATATATCATCCTTGTATTTGTTGACTATTTCTTGTGATAGTCTAATTCTTTTGTTCATTCTGACCTTTAATGCTTGAAAATACTCATTGATATTCTTTTCCTTGTTTTCACCCATGTTGTTGAATAAGTCTGATAATTGTTTTCCTACCGGTATGTCAAATCCAAAATCTTTGTTGCCTATACCGAGAACCTGTTTGGTTATGTGTAGCATCAAACATACTAACAAATTTCCAAATCTAAAAGTTCCTTTCTTATCCTTCTTGATTTTGGCTAAGTTATCAATTAACTCATCCTTTAACCATTCATAGATATCAATTTTTACATTGTCCTTAACCATGTCATAAGCACTCGTTATGCATAAACTTGAAACTGAGTTAAGCCTATTTGCATGAGTTGCTTTGTACCCTAAAATCATGCTAACAAATCTAACATTTGTATCAGTCACATCATTAACCCTCAGAGACCTTCTGTCAGATGTTGCACCAGTTAAGTTCGTTACCAGGTCATTGGAGACCTTCTTAGTCTTGTCAAGTCTGTTACCGGTGGAAGGTAACCCTGTTACTGCTTTCACAACTTCCTTTGTAATTTTGTGCACTAAATCAAGCCAAAAGAATGAACCATGTACCCTGCTTAAAACTATCCTAATCACTTCCTTGGGAAATTCAGGAATGCAGAGGATTTCAGTGAATCCTAGGGTTTCAACAACTTTATATTCAGGTTTTACATTTCCAGAATTGTCACATATAACAGTCTTATACATATTTTTAATTTCTTCATCACCTAATTCCTCTATGTTGCAATGAATATACATTCTAGGGTCTTCTGCATAAACAACACCTTTTGGAATTTGGGAAAAAGCACCTGTATTGTCATCTTTCTTAGCTACCTCAGGAACTAGCTCAAACACGGGCCTAGGTCATTTTATAACTTCGACTACTATAGGGTTTGCTATGAATTCAGGTGCAGAGGAGGATGCCATGATGATAAATACATTTTTCTGCCTTTGGATGGATTGATTGCTGAAGTGCTCTGCCTCTTTGCTCAAAATGCCTTAGCTCGGAAATCTTCGTGCTCTCTGAAAGTTTGAATGCTTGGTGAAGTGAAATGGAGCCAAAACCTTATTTTATAAAGTTTTTTCTACTACCTACCACATTAATTGCTTGTTGGTAATGTATTAGCTTAATTTTATTTGTCGGTAATGAGTGATTTTTCAACTTATTTTCTCTAATCGAGGGAATAATAGCACATGTGTCATTAGATTGCCAAACCCTCAAGATAATTTTCTTCAATTAGATGAAGAACATCCTACCGGTGGAGCATTGCTCTGTCCTGCCGATGGAGCATCATATTGTCCTGCTGGTGGAGCATTTGTTGGTTCTACCGGTGGAGGAGTATCCCTAATATTTAGATCACCTTTTCTAATCCATTGCTTTGAGAATTCTTTTTAACCTCTTCAACCTTTTCTTTACCTTTCAAACTAGTACTTTTGTTGTCTATCGGTGTACCTTTACTTCTACAAAATTTAGCAATATGACCAATCTTGTTGTAGCGTCCTAAAATTGCGACACTTGCAATTTCGACTGCATTTCGGTCTTCACGATGGCGACGCAGCACGGAACCTGAATGGAGACCCCGAAACTTGTCCACGACACCAAAAACTGCATTTTCTAGCACCCTGGCCTGAACCTCCTTTGCAGCCTGCTGTCCCGGGAGGTGGGACCAGAGCGCCCAGCGCCCTGGTCCCCCAGGACCATGGCGCCCAGCGCCCTGGTCCCCCAGGACCATGGCGCCCGGCGCCCTAGTCCCTAGCCCTATTTTGGGCCCGGTCTCCCATGGGACTTTGGGTCTTTTTGTTTGCAAATTGGAAAATTATCTTTCCTGGTCGGCCTAAGGTTGGGAAAATCAGTCTATCAGCCCTAATTGACAAGTATATAAACTACATTTTCTCTCTCATTTTGGGTAGAAGATGAATGGGAAAAAGGTGGAAACGATATTCAAGCATTCAAGCATTCAAGCATTCAAGCATTCCTTCAAGCAATTGATCATTCTAAGTCTCCATTCAAGGCTAAGTGTTGCATTCAAGACAAGGATTCAACCATTGAAGAGGAGATCACATACTACAACATACAACATACAACAAACAACAACATCTATACCTTCTCACATAAGGATACAAACATCCTTACAACAAGGTATTAGTACTTGTTTTACATTACAATCATTTACATTTATAGCAATTTCTCATTTCTTGGTTAATTCCAAAACCGGGGTTTGACTTAAAGGCAAACCCCTAATCCCTAACCCCCCAATCGTCTTCGCTTTTCTGTGTGTAGGTTGTAGGTACGCGACTGAAATTGAAGATCTAGAATCCTTGTGCAGAGACGAACAGATCCCCCTTCGTTTCGCGGATTTTTCGGAGGACCGTGTGCATGCCGGGCGCCATCGTCCCGTCAACTTTTGCTCAAATTTGCAGGGCAGCGCCGTATCGACATTTTACTACTAATTCCAGGTCCGCAGCTTCATCCTATATCCCTATCTCAGTTTATAAGCGAATCTTTCTCACTTTCTATGCATTCCTAGCTTAATTCTTCTATCAACATTCTTTACAAAAGAGGGTAGCCTTGCTGTCTTAACCCTTGAAACTCATTTAGCATCCAATATTGCATTGTGTGGGATTGGATCTTGTGGGTTTCAACCCCTCTTTTGAATGTAAAGTCTCCCAAGTGAAAACCATCAACCCTAGCAACCTCCCTTCTCTCTCCTTGGAGTTGGAAGAAGGGAGAGCAACTAGGGTTCGATCGATTTTCCACTTTACATTTTGGTGAACCCGACGTGAACATCCTTTCTGATTATTCATGGTTAGATCTGAAAATTTGATTCCTTGATTACATTTCCATGTTGGATCTTTTGCAAATTTTAGAGGTTGATTGCATAAAAACCCTAAAATTTTCTTTTTAGTAATTGAGCTTGCGAAATATTTAATTGTTAATGCTTGTTTCAGATCTGCCCTTCTATTACAAATTATCAAGTCATATTGGTGCTTTAATTTTGAAAATTAAGTGGTTAAGTGTCAAAACCCTAATTTTTGAAACCCTCTTGATTCAACCTTTGTCCGACAATTTCACTGATCAAAACATTTCCAAATCAGCTGTAACTTTGGATTCCGCAATAAAATCACAATATCTTTCATCCCTGAAAATTTGGAAAAAAGTTGCGAGGACCGTGTGCACTCCAAGCGCCATCGTCCCCGACATTTTTTTCGAAATTTCGGGAGCTAGATCTTACTGTATTTTTCTGCTAAAATCCAGAATTTTGGCTGATTTTATCAATTATAACACTTTCAAAATTACAGTCAAAGTTGGTCTTGTGATTGCTTGGTTTAAGGCTCCTAATCATTCAAAAATCATTGAAATTGAAATTTTTGTGTCAAAATTGTGTTCTTACTGTCCTAAATCTGAAAAGTGTGTTAGCATTCATTAAAAATTTCAGTGCTTTATTCAAATTCTTGCAATTTGTGACTTTTGAAATTAAGTGCTTAATTACAACAACTTTGATTTCCGCTTTCAAAATTGAATTTTGCGTGAAATTGAGTCAAATTTTAAATTTCAAAACTTGCATTGCTTTTGGCATTCCCTCTAAAATCATAAAATTCAAAATTTCAGTTTCCCTCTCCTTTTCAAAATTCAAATTTTGCATTTTTCGACAATCTTGGTAGGGTTCAATTTTGAGATTGCAACTTTAATTTGGCCTATCTACAGATCGTAAAATCACTCAATTTTTTCAGATTAGCTCTAAAATCATCATAACTTTCATCCCTGCAAATTTCGAAAAAAGTTGCAAGGACCGTGTGCACTCCGAGCGCCACGGTCCCGGACATTTTTTCTGAAATTTCGGGAGACTGTCGTGATTGCATTTAACAGCTTAAATCTAGAAGATTGGCTGATTTTACTGAAAATTGCTACCTCTAAATTCAAAATCTCCTCTCCCTCTCTAGTGCATGAGTTTTACAACAATAAGCCCTACTTACACTATTCCCGTTAGACGAAGCCGTAGAATTAAGTCTTTCCGAGGTTTAATTACTGAGGAGATGGAACCTAATTTGAATAGCCTTTTTAATGAGGACATGGGTAATTCCTCTAATCCTCCTACTGATGAAGAAGCTCTCCATGAGGTTTCTGTAGAACAACTTGCAAAATTGGATAATCAATTTGACGATTTTCGACAATGGATGTCTCAAGAATACCCTGATAGTCAAGCTCTTCCTTTAATTGAGGGTCTAAAACGCATGCTTCAAAGTGATAAGAATGGAGTTGATATTTTGCGTGGTATTGCACACATTGTGGATTCGAATGTGATGCCTATGAAGAGTTGTGCCGCAACTTTAGGTTATACACAACCTTCCACTCAAGTCAATCACTCTATCCCTTTGACAACTTCTATTGCTAGCATACCTACCTTTACATCAAACATAATGACTACTTCTATACAAGACATTCCTCCTATGATCACCAGTCATGGGGCAATCCTTCTTCTTCAATTAACCCTCTTCCTTCATTCAATCCGACTTCTTCATTCATTCCTTCAATGAGTATTCCTATTACATCTTCACAAATGAACATGGCGGAAGGGGGCAATTCATTTAACCATTCCATTCCTCCTGGTAGTGTTCCTGTTGTCCAATCATCTCCTATGACTAACTATCATAGAGTCCCACCACCTTACTCTCTACCTTCTTTCAATAACATAACACCTCCATCTCAATCTAACACATCTAATACGAATTCTTCGACTGAAGCGACCATTAACAATCTTGCACAAACTGTCTCTTCTTTACAACAACAAATTGCCTCTATGAATCAATCTAAGTTTAGTGTGCCCACATTTGATGTTGCGAGCCCACTTTCTCTTGACATTGTTCAAGCTATCCCTCCTAAACATGTTGAAATCCTGCATTTGGAGCTTTATAATGGTAAGGGTGATCCTCTAACACATGTTAAGACTTTTCAAACAATATGTACTTATTTTGCTTATGACCAAAGGTTGCTTGCAAAACTGTTTACTAGAACATTAAGAGACAAAGCCCTACAATGGTATTGCTCATTGCCTTCTTATTCTATTACTTCTTTCGAACAACTTGCAAATGCTTTCATTCAACAATTTCAAAACAATATAAGTCCTAAAGTTACTTTGATTGATTTAATGCATTGTAAACAAGGTGTTAAAGAAAAAGTGACTGATTTTATTGGTAGATATAAACATTTGTATGCTCAAATTTCTTTTCCAGTGCCTGACAATGATATTCAAAGAATCTTTATTTCTAATTTACAAAAAGATATTCGAGACAAACTTCTGTTTTCTGAGTTTACTTCTTTCCAATAGTTGTGTGCAACTCTTCACAATTATCAACTGACTATGAGTCAAATGGAACAATCACATCCTATGGCTCCGAGTGATAAAGGTGATAGCAGTCAACAACCATTTGGGAAGTTTAAACCGAACAGAGATTCCATTAAATTCAATGAAAACATCATCAACAACAATGTGAATGCAGCATCAGGTGTGCCTCCTATTTCTAAATTTTTCAAGAAAGAAAGTATACTCCTTTGAATGAATCATTGCATAGTATTATGAATAAGTTATTGGAACAAAATGTGCTTACTCTTCCTCCTATAAGGCAAATTGATCCTGCAAAAATTACTTCACCTTATTTTGATAACAAATCTTTTTGTCAATTTCATCGTCAACCTGGGCATGATACTAAAAAATGTTTTTCTTTAAAGGGTAAAATTCAAGATTTGATTGATAATAATACTATCTTTGTTTCGGGAGTGAATGATAAAGGCAACACATCTGTAGCTCCTCCTAACCAAAATCTTAAGATTTTTACTGATCCATTACTTTCTCATACCTCTAATGTGATTGAGACTAATGATTCCTCTTTCTCATCTGATGGTCTTGTGTCTATGACTCCGAATGTGATTAACTTTGTAGAGCAGCAAGAAAACCCTAAAGAGCCTTCCATCACATTTGATTCTAGTGAAACTATTAGGGCACCTGATGGTCCTTTATACATAGTTGCAAAAGTCAAGAATACACCTTGCCGTGGAGTGCTTATTGATTCTTCTTGCATGGTTAATGTTATTCCTGAAGAATTTCTCTTTACTTTACAATTGAATCAAGTGATCTATGACAAAACAGATGTGATTGTGAAATTATTTGATGCATTTTCTTCTCCTGCAATTGGTTCTATTACATTACCTATTGAGGTCCATAACAAATCCCTTGATGTGAGCTTTGCTATTATTCCATCTTCCGAACAATTTCGTGTGAAGCTAGGCTATCCTTGGCTATCTTCCATGAAAGCTATTGCTTCTCCTATTCATAAATGTTTGAAATTTCCCCATAATGGTGAAGTTGTTACTGTCAATCATAGTCTCTTTAAACCAGCTGAAAGAACTTCTAGCATTCGTATTGATTATTTTTGGCCTAAAAAATTCCAACCTCTTCCACCGCGAAGTGATCATCTTTTCAAATCTTATCAAAAGTGGAAAACAGATATGATCCTATCTCTAAGTGAACCTAGAACACCCAAACTTGATATTCCTATCGTTCTTGAGAAGGAAGTTCTTCCTTTGAAAGATAAAACTAATGTCTTTCCTCAAGAAGATTCCCAACCCATTCCTATGGATGTGACTATGTCTATGTCTAATAAACTTTCTAAAAGTAGACCTATACCTCCTCGTCATGATGGACTTGGTCTTCTTCCTAAACCAAAAATTCCTCCTTTATATGGAGCAGTTCCTCCTCCTTCCTCTTATGGAGAGAAGAGACCTTCCTCTTCTCCTATTATCCGGCCTAAGAGACCACAACCTAAACACCCAAGTGATAAGGATGAGAACATTCCTCCTCCTCAATCTTCTCCACTTCCTACTAAGACTAGACGAAATCGTTCTGCACGTGAACGCCGACGAAAGCGTCGTCTTAGAGCTCAAGCAGCTGCTTCTCAAACTTTGCAATCTCCAAAAACACCTTCAACAAGCATTATTCCATTTTCTCCAAAATCTCCTAAACATAAGATGCATGATGGTCTTGATCCTGTACGGGTTAAAGACCCTATTTTTATAAATCTTGATGATGACATAGATGAAAATGTTCTTCATGATGAACATGTTACTCCTCTTGCTTCTGATAGTGAATATGAACTTGTTGATATTGATAACCATTTATCTAATGAATTTTCTAAAGCACTTATCCTAGCTCATAGACAAGAACAACGTGGCTTGGAACATGAACATAGCCCTTGCTTGGATCTTGTGATAGCTCCATCTGTTGTGTTGGATGTTCCTCCTCTAGTGTGTTCCCTGCCTTCTCGAAACATTGATCAGCAAGATCGGGGGGTAGATGACGTGCTAGACTAGTTTCATTAGCATAGTAGATTCTCTCCTCCTCTCTTTTGTTACTTCTTCTATATGTTATTCTCATTCTTCTATTTGTTGTCCTTAGTGTTGTCTACTTGAGGACGATGCAAAGCATTGAGATCTCTTTTGGTCTCTCTCATGTTGACTCAAAAGACACATGTGTTCCCTTCTTCTAGGTGACCTTCCTTGATTAGGGAATGAAGAACAATTATGCATACATACATATGATATATATACATGACTTATCATACAACATACTAACCCCGAGGAAAGCGAAGTCACCTCGTGCTTTGTGTTTTGTGTCTATTATCCTTGGGTTTATCTCACACTTGGGGGCTAAATCTTTGTGATAATGTGCTCCTTTCCCTTCTCATTTCTTATGTGTATCACTATCTTAAAGCAATCACCCCCGTTGAGGCGTGTGCGATCGCTTTAACATAGGGGGGCATACACCCTGTCTATCCCTTCAGGAATACGTGAAAATTTCTTGGCGAACTTAGCTTTGCCTTGAAAATTTTTGGTACTTCTCTTGCATGACTCATAGTGAGGGAACCTTACTACTGATAGTCATGGTTCTCCCTCGTGATCTTCCCTTTTACTTTGTCAATCGAAGTCGTAAGATCCTTAGTCCACTGGGGGCTTGGTGTGTCTTGCCTCCTTGACGTGGTGAAAGTCTTTCAATGTTGTTTCCTTGTACTTTACCAGAAGTATGAGAATACATACTCCCGCTAAAGTGGGGGCTAAATGTAGCATCCTAAAATTGCGACACTTGCAATTTTGACTGCATTTCGGTCTTCACGATGGTGACGCAACACGGAACCTGAATGGAGACCCCGAAACTTGTCCACGACACCAAAAACTGCATTTTCTAGCACCCTAGCCTGAACCTCCTTTGCACCCTGCTGTCCCGGGAGGTGGGACTAGAGCGCCCAGCGCCCTGGTCCCTGGCCCTATTTTGGGCCCGGTCTCCTATGGGACTTCGGGTCTTTTTGTTTGTAAATTGGAAAATTATCTTTCCTGGTCGGCCTAAGGTCGGGAAAATCAGTCTATCAGCCCTAATTGACAAGTATATAAACTACATTTTTTCTCTCATTTGGGTAGAAGATAAATGGGAAAAAGGTGGAAATGATATTCAAGCATTCAAGCATTCAAGCATTCAAGCATTCCTTCAAGCAATTGATCATTCTAAGTCTCCATTCAAGGCTAAGTGTTGCATTCAAGACAAGGATTCAACCATTGAAGAGGAGATCACATACTACAACATACAACATACAACAAACAACAACATCTATACCTTCGCACATAAGGATACAAACATCCTTACAACAAGGTATTAGTACTTGTTTTACATTACAATCATTTACATTTACAACAATTTCTCATTTCTTGGTTAATTCCAAAACCGGGGTTTGACTTAAAGGCAAACCCCTAATCCCTAACCCCCCAATCATCTTCACTTTTCTGTGTGTAGGTTGTAGGTACGCGGCTGAAATTGAAGATCTGGAATCCTTGTGTAGAGACGAACAGATCCCCCTTCGTTTCGCGGATTTTTCGGAGGACCGTGTGCACGCCGGGCACCATCGTCCCGTCAACTTTTGCTCAAATTTGCAGGGCAGCGCCTTATCGACATTTTACTACTAATTCCAGGTCCGCAGCTTCATCCTATATCCCTATCTCAGTTTATAAGCAAATCTTTCTCACTTTCTATGCATTCCTAGCTTAATTCTTCTATCAACATTCTTTACAAAAGAGAGTAGCCTTGCTGTCTTAACCCTTGAAACTCATTTAGCATCCAATCTTGCATTGTGTGGGATTGGATCTTGTGGGTTTCAACCCCTCTTTTGAATGTAAAGTCTCCCAAGTGAAAACCATCAACCCTAGCAACCTCCCTTCTCTCTCCTTGGAGTTGGAAGAAGGGAGAGCAACTAGGGTTCGATCGATTTTCCGCTTTACACTTGTTACATGCATAACAAGTTACATTATTTTTCTAAATAGCTTTCCCATAACCTATGCCAGTTTGTGTTCTGCATTGATTTGATAAATGACCAGATCTTCCACAAACATAACATCTTACATTCATTTTGCAATTTTTCAGAGTTATGACCAATTTTGTTGCATTTGGAGCATTGACCGGTGGGAGGATTGATGTTTTGATAATTCCTAGATCTACATTCATTTGCCCTATGACCATATTTATTACAGTTAAAGCATTTTCCATTGAATTTGTAAGTATTAGAAGGTCTTACCGGTTTGCTGTGATCCTGGGTATTTGCAGTACCGGAGCTTTCTCCAACTTCAAATCCAATTCCAGAAGTGTCACCTTTGGGTTTTTGATTCTTCAATAAGGTACCAAGTTCTTCTGAGCTTTTCTTGAATTTTTCTTTGTGTTGATTTGCAGTTTCCAATTCCCTTTCCAAGATTTCTTTTTGTCTCATTAGTTCATTCGAGTCATTCTAAGTATGCATCAAATTTGTCTTCAACATGTCATTTTCATAGCTAAGTCTTGTGTTCTCATTTGCTACATCACTTAGTCTTCTAGTCAATTCTTCTTCATTCGTCTTTCTGTCCTCAATCTCTTTGCGAAATCTTATAGTCATATCCCGCATTTCATTTTTTGTTGTCATGATCTCTTGTTTCAATTTGCTTATCATATCATTTAGTGATTCCTTTTCAACATTCTCATTTTGCAATTTTTCACAAAGTTCTCTTCTCTTATTTCTTGTAACAGCAAGATTTACTTCAAGTGCCTGAATAATATCCTGAGCTGCTTTTAAATCATCTTCTAATTTGATATTTTTCAACTTTTTTGCATCATAGTCAGTAAGAGCTCCTTCAAGTTGCTTCATTAGATTTTCCATCTTTACCGGTGTCAAGATCTTCCTCAAGCTGTTAGGCTTCTGAAAATAGAGGACCAGGCTCTGATACCAATTGTTAGGGTTCCCACAGATACTGAGAGGGGGGGGTGAATCAGTATTTGACCGATAATGTGTTTTTCTTAAAACAGAACATGTAGAACATAAAGTAACAGTGTACCGGTATGCAAGAATTAATGTAATTAATAGAATCAAAAACATCCACATGAAAAGAACACCATAACACAAGATGTTTAACGAGGAAACCCGGTGTGGGAAAAACCTCAGTGGGATTTGTGACCCACAATATTCACTTACTGGCCAATAAGAGAATATTACTTACAATAGGAGCCTGCACATGCAGGAAGGCCAACTGCCTAGAGCACACTGCTCAATAAGAAGTCACACTAACTTATAATGAGGATTATGCAAATACAATGATCTGTACTACTTTACAATAGCATCTTCAATGCCAGATTCAGTACCGGTTCTTGCTTTGTTCTTTACATATACCCTTGACCTATAATTCACACATTAGGTCTGCCATATAATTTTTATGCTTCCTATCCATATCCTACAAATGACTACAATGATCTCTTTTATATACAAGAGTCATTTTACAATTTGCCAAGTTGGCTTACAATAATAAACAAAATATTACATATCAAAAATCTTGTCGGCCTTTGTACCGGTATACATCTTTTCTTCTGTGTCGGTGTACATCTTCTGTGTCAGTGCCAGTGTAGAGTGATCTTGTTGATGTCGGTGCACTACCTTGCTTGAATGATGCTTTGTCGGTATAGTGTCTTGTCAGTGCCATAGGATTGCAAGGTTTCCTGTGTAATGCTTTGTCGGTATAATGTCTTGCCGGTGCCATAGGATTGCAAGGTTGCATGTGTAATGCTTTGCCAGTATAATGTCTTGCCGGTGCCATAGGATTGCAAGGTTGCCATCAATGACAAAACCTTCAATCACAAACAATGTCTCATTGGAGTGTCCATATGCCAACACCCCTCTCATTAGGCTTTTTGGTTTTGAGGGAAAACTTTGGAGGCCCATAACTTGCTCATTTTAGCTCCTTTTTTAGTGCAGTTTTGTTTTATTTTGTCTAATTTTTTGTTCTCTTTGCAATGGTGGTGATATTTTCTGATTTTGGTGGACAACTTTTTCACAATTATTAGTTTTTCACAACTATACCTCTCCAATCCTCAATTTTGGAACTTCAGAGGCTTCATTTGGTCTCATACAACTCCTTTTCAGGATTCGTTTTTTTTTTAAAGTGCATTATTTTTTGTCTACTTTCACGTGGTGCTAGTAGATTTTCACCATTTTGAGTAAAAAAATTATTTTTAGTATTTGGTCAATTTTGGCCTATTTGGTACTTGTATATTGTTTGCATCTCATCTTAGATCTCTTATAGTATTTTTTGGCTTCTCTTATAGCCTATTTGAGGCAATTATAAAGTTGAAATCAGAAGTCCACCTTGTCTTGTTTTGCAAGTGACCATTGTAATCGCACTAAGTATAAAGTGCCAAATCATCATTTATATATTTTTATTCTTTTTGGGGGGGTGTTATTTGATTGAGTGAATTTGGGGGGTGTCTTGTGTGATTGTGCCTCTCTTTTCTTAGTTCTATTTCATTTGTTTCTATGGGTTCTTCTAAATCTCCACTTTTAACTTCACATAACTATCTTTCATGGAAATTTGATGTATGGAGTAATCTAATGGAAAAAGGATTAACTCACTATATTGATGGAACTATAACTACACTAGATGATCCAAAAGTTGATCCTAATGCTCATATGGAATGGCTCATAAAAAAATTATGGCTATTGGCACATTGAGGAATACATATCAAAGGATCTCATCTTTCACATTGAAAAGTGTAAAACAGTTAAGGATGCATGGGATGTCTTGGGAAAATTGTATGGTCAAATTTATGAGATTAGAGGCTATCAGCTTGATAATGATCTCACAATGTTCAATCCCAAGAACTTTGATACTATCCAAGATTATGTCACCAAGGCAAATGAGCTAAGAGTGCAACTAAAGGATTGTGGCATTGATAAGAAGTCCATGCATAGTTGGTCTATAACCTATTGGGAAAGCTTCCATCAGAATATGCAACATTTGTTTCCAGCTTCCAAATCCATCACTTTATAATGGGTAGTTCTTTCAATATTCCCTCATTTGATGCATTCACAAATATGTTGATGTTGGTGCAGTCAAAGTTGTTGAGCATGGGTATTATCAAGCCTTCAAAATCTATGGCTTTGGTATTTAATCAAAATAATCGAGGAAAGGATTCCAAAAAGAAGAAGAAGTAGTTCAAGCCTAATAAACCACAAGATAGAGCATTATCTTCCTCTCCACCACAAAATTATTCTCCATCCTCACCTAAAGTAAAATTATATAAGGAGAGACTTTCTTATTCATATTGCAAGAAAATTGGTCATGATGAGTATCATTGCCACACCAAGTAGATTTATTAATTGATCAACATCCTCAATTTGCCATCCACTTACAAGAAGAATGATTCATCTCCTTCCCCTTCCTCACAGTCAAAAGGAAAGGGACAAGCTCTTTGTGATACTACAATTCATGATTCAGGGAGATAGCTTCTAGATTCAGAAGATTCTCACCATACATGACATCTTCACAGTCTATGTTCTCTTCATTTGAGCCTTGCAACATGCCATCTATTTTGATGGGAAATCATACATATATGAATGTGATTAGGAAAGGATCCATTGAAATTGGGGATAACTCATTCAATGATGTGTTGTGTGTACCCCATTTGACAAACAATATTCTTTCCATCTATCAGATCACTCATGGGGCAACAAGGAAAATTGTGGAGTTCACAACTGATTCAGTTATCATTAGACTTGGAGACTAGAGCTATTATTTCCACAAAGGTGGTGGATCCTGCATCTCAATTGTACTCCTTTGCTTATTTTGTTCCTATCGATGAGGATAATTCTTCACATGATGATCACACTTTTTGCGTTGATTCAAATATCGTGGAAAACTTTGGGTACTTGAACTTGGGTGTTCTCACATGTGAACACATTCTTGAGCCTTGCATTTCATCTCCTCTTGATATCACATCTACTATTGCATTTGATGATATTGTAATAGTTTTTCCTTCTTGTGATTCAGTGCAACAAGATATACCTTGTCTTCCAGCTTCAGTTCATTGGGATGACTACTTGACAAACATTGCAGGTTTGTTTGCGGAATCCTACATTGTAGATTTGGGAGACATCATTGATGGCGTTTATCTTCTCTTTGATGAAGAGGATCCTTCTTCCATTGTTGTGAGGGAACACTCTGACCCTCTTGTTAATTCTCTACATGATCATTCTTTCGAGGTTGACATGATTGTGGATTCTTATGTACAACACTTGGAGGAGATATCTTTATCCTTAGAGGAGACATGTGAGTCTTTCGATCTTGTTCTACATTCATCTCCACTAGATCTTGGATTTCCTTTTTCAGTGATGTGGATTAGTACACTTGATTTGGAGGAGGCAACTTTCAACATCGACATGGGGACACTTGAGCAACTTTTAGAGACTCCACACATCATGAGTTTTTTTCCATCTTCCCTTGAGGATTGGGGAGAATTCATGGACACACATTTGGTTTTGTTTCTTCCTAAGGGGAGGAATGTTGTTCGATGATCATGGAGCAGTTTCTTCATTCAGTTTTGAGATTCTATCATTGGTGCATACTTTCCATTTAGGGGGGGCTACTTGGTCTCTCTTCTTCTCTCTTATGGGAGGGTCTTTTTCCTCACATGGGGTTTTGTCTTTCTCATACATCTTTCAGAGTTCTTTTGTATAGTTTTCATCTCTCTGTTTTTTTTTTTTTTGGGGGGGGGGAGTTTTTTCCATTGTCTTTTTCTCTCTTTCTCTATTTATCAAAGATTACATTGGTTTGATTGCATTTGCATTTGTACATGGGTACCTATCATGGTCTCATAGTCGGGACCCATCTTGTATTGTTAGCTTGAGTCTATATTTTTCTAAGTTGCACTTAAGGGGGGGTGTTGGTGTAAATTATGTCTCATAATTACACTTTACTTGAGTTGACTGAGGGCAATGCATTTCATAGTAGTTTTCATATGAGACACTGAGGAAAATGTGCACATAGGGATGATGTATATAGGAGAAATTCCATTTTTGTGGTTTTATCTTGTTGTTACATTCCACCTTCGTTCGATGATCAACCTCTTGTGGGATATTTTATTATTTCTCCTACCTACCCTCACCTACCCTTGTTTCTCATTGAGCCACATGTCATGATTGTATGCTCACATATGCATATGGCCTTGCCTTTATAAGCAAGCTCATCTACATTGTATGTAATTTTAATGATCCAGTTGATAGTATTTGCATCTTGATTAGAATTCACTTTATTCTTATCAAATCTATTGTCTCTCTTTGGTGCTATTCATTATGCTCTAGATCTTGGCTATATTTGACAAATTCTTACAATTATCAGTCATTGCAAATCTGAGGTATATCCTTCCATTATTTATTTCAGTATTTGCAATATTTCAATCAAAGATAATTCCTAAACCGGGGTTTGACTTAGGTAAATCCCTATTCCCAATCTATTTCCCCTTATTTTTGTGTGTAGGAAACAAGTAGGGAGCTATGATCTTCAGGATAAGCATTATTTACAATGATAAATCAATCCCCCTTTGGTATGCAAAAAGTACAAAGGACTAGTGTAACCATCACCACGGTCTCGACATTTTAAGAGATCTTTCGGGGATAAGATCTGAGCCTGCTTATATTTCTCAAATCCAGCTATGTGGCTCAATCCAATGACTATAGCTCATTATTTTTGTGTTTTCATTCTCATTTCCAACACTTTACCATAATTTCAACAATTCAACTTACAAAAGAGGGCAAAAAAATTCACACCTAGAATTGAATCAATATTTTCAATCTTTATCCTTGTTGGTTTGTGACTTAATCTATTGGATTCAACCCCTCTTTTGAATGATATCAGTCTCTAAGAAAAAATTAGTGGTTTTACTACATCTTGTGGTGGAAACCCTAATTTTTCACCATTTACAATATGTATATGTATATGTATATGTATGTTTATATACATATTGTATACATGTGCATATATATACATATGCAAACCATTATTTAATATCCAAACAATACTTCTATCTGCATATTCATCGATTCATATATATATATATATATATATATATATATATATATATATATATATATATATATATATATATATATTAATCGTATATATATTCACCAATTAATATATAGATATTATCGCATGAAGATTTAAATCTATCATATAAATTCATTCAAACATTCCAAATCAAGTACATTCAAACCATATCATTATAAAACATCATCAACTCAACAAAAGGCAACTTACCATTCCCAACTTGACTCATCTTGACCAACTAGTATGTGAGTGTGTGTGATAGCTCAAATAGGCAAATATTAAAGATTACCGAACCAAGTTCTTCTCCTGATTGATACTCTTGCTCCCTTTTCGAGACTTGATCATTTCTTGCATCCAACTTAGCACAACACAACAATAGCCAGTTGCTATCAAAAGATGTATATGTATCATAGATTTTCATCTTAAAATATCACATTGATTGCACATTCATTCATGAGATTTCCAATCAAGATAAATATATTCAAAACATATTTATATGTAAAAGTATTTTAACTAAACAAGGTAACAATAAATAAGTAATATCACAATGGGGTGTAACAAGAGTAGAGAAGAGTATATGGTCCACTTGGAGAAGTAATTTTGGATATTTCACTAGATTCAATTGAGAAAGTGTTTTCTATCCCACCCAATGATCAATATACCAAGGTCACACTAACCTAAGGAGAACAATTCTATGCAAATGGAAAGGACCCTATGACCTACATAAATGCTCAGTTGCTCAAGAAATCAAGGAAGGGTCAATAGATAGAGAAATTGAAGATAATCGATAGATATTTCCTACATACTGATGATAAAGACTAAGTCACTCTCCTAAGTAGGGTGGTTGTCTTACCAGATGCCAGTGATTTTTTTTAACTTGGATGCTTATGTTCATCAAAATTATTGCAACAAGAAGAGAATACATTGACTACAGAAAGATGATCAATTATAATTTGGATGAGAAATTAGTTTGGGTAAAGAATGAACCGGGGTTCTATATGAAATCTTATTTGGTCTATCTCTGAGCTACCCAAGCCACTTTCCCTAGACTAAGGAAGAAAGGGTCACTCACAAACCCAAATATTAGAGTGTACATCCACTATGTAATGCCCCGCTAGGAACCCCAAAGGAAAACCCACAACAAGGGTGAAACCATTTTTTTTTTTAGTATAAAACACATTAAGTGCATTAATTACAACGTTTGCACAATAATAACACAAGCAGAAGTCTTACACCAGAATTCCTTAAGGGTTACCAACCAAGAATTAAACCAACAGTCTAAATTACACAATATACAATTAATCCACTTAACCATCAATTACTCAAAGAACATAATAAGCCATATGCAATAGTAGTTACACCATTGAAAGATTGAAAGGATACAACATAATTTATCTTCAATAAGCATTTACAAAAATTATAAAGAAAGCTAATAAACAACATCCCAAACTTAGGATTACATTGATCTTCCAATACATGGCTCTCAAAATACATATAAGGATAGCATATTAATCAAATACATGGTTACACAAGTTCATTATACAAATGACCACATAGGTCTCCAAAGAACAATAATCTCCAAACATGAGATAAAGCATGAGTTACGAACCACAGAAACACCTGCAAAGCCAATCCTCGCATGAAGGTACAAACAAGAACATTTGATGGGAAGTGGCTCTACCACTAGACCATGTGATTACCAAAATGGAATCACCCCACTGTGATAGAAGATAGCAGATGACCCTCAAGTAAGCAAAAGCATGACATGGTCGACAGAACAATATGACACCATGACAACACAATACGACCATAATATTCCTGGTGACTCAACATCACAATACACAAGTGAACCTAAAGAGAGAGTATCATCACATAGCTTATGATGGTTACCATGGTCGGCCTCTATAGGTCTCGGCCCCCATCCTGGGTTATCCTGGTAACCTTTCCTGAACCTCCGGCTCCAACTAAGTCTCATGCGGACCCTACCAGCCTTTCATGAAGACAAGGTGGTCGGTTTGCCATTCCAGGCCTTCCCACTACATCATGAGCCCATTACAAGCACTCAACCATGCGCGAGGTACAATATCTTATATAATGTTATAAACTACCCACCTCCTAATCAATTATTAGATTATCACTTATTAGCTAACTTTTGATAGGTTATCCTGCCATCCACTTTGGGCATATCCCCCACTCGAAAGCCACTCTCTCAAAGGAAACTAAAGAAACATGGTCACTCCACGAGGCCCCTATGGCAAAGCAGACAACCATAACACCACTATCCAAAAACAAGTGGTCAAAACAAGGACATACTGACTCTTGGTTAACCATAAGGCAAAGACACTACATGGTTAAGGCAACAAGGTCATCATATATCACTTGGTCAAAATAGTCAAATACGCCACTATAGGATGACTGAACCAAAGACGAGAAATAACACAAATATAACTCTTTGCAAGGAAACCTAATTTCACTAAGTCCGCACTCAGACAATCTTTGAGAAAATCAACATCATAAGCACTTGCAACTTCATTGATTGAAAATTAAATAAAACACCCTTATACAACATTCACATCTATTTAATTTACAAATTCAATACACCAATATAGAATAAAATCCATATAAAATTTTCAACCAAACAATATGAATTAAAAAAAACATATAATCTATTTCCAAAATACATCCAAAATTACCAATTTGGAGTTAATATTCAAGCCTTCATTTCAATAAATAAATTATTAAATCAAGATAAAAATCACTTTATAAATTACCATTTAAAATTTAATTTTAAAAACAAATTTGAAATTTATTATGTTTTATAAAATTAAATCAATGACACATAATAAATTGTAGCGTGAAGGGTACAAAGACACGTGGGGGCCAAAGCCTACCCGCGGTAGTGCTATTGTCGAAGCAGCAAGCACTACCTGTCAGTAGTGCAGCTACCGTCGGTAGTGCCGCTACCGCCGGTAGCAGCCACTACCGACCAATAGTGCTGCTACCGCTGGTAGCAGCCACTACTGACCAGTAGTGCCACTACCGTCAGTAGTGCCGCTACCGCCGGTAGCAACCACTACAGACCGGTAGTGCCACTACCGTCGGTAGTAGCCACTACCGTCGGTAGAAGCCACTACCGACCGATAGTACTGCTACTGACCGGTAGTGCTACGACTGACCGGTAGCAGCCCTACCGATCGGTAGTGCTACTACATGCGGGTAGTCAGACACTACTGTCCCGCATGGTGGGGCTAGCCCACCACGTGGGTAAGGTTAGATTAATATATAATAAAATTTCTTCTTCCCTTGCATTTTAAAATCAAATTAACATGAAATCAATTCATCCCCTGTTCATTTCATGGGCACGCATACATAGTGCCAAACTCTAGAATACAAAGGGATATTTACTCATAAGGTAAATGGTGAATTAAAATCACACAAGAGCCCAATAAATAAATATTTTGAGCAACATAGACGAATTTAAGAGATAGGAGAAGGATTATGATAAATTTCTTCACTTCCATTACACAAGAAGAATTTCTTGCATCTTGCAAGAGGCAAATGACCAATGTTTGCCAACATAAACCCCAAATCTTGGGCAAATAGATACTAGAAAACACACAACAAACTAAATCTATTCCTTTTGATTTCAAATAGAAGAAATAATTCAAGAATATGATTTTGCATGAACAAATAACAAACAACAAATGGAATGGTGAGTCATTTCTTTTCAACATACACTCATTTGATATGAATTCCACAAAATCATCAATGGCAGACACTCTTTCTTCCATTCCAATCATTCAACAAGAATCTACAAAGAAATTCCATTTTTCCAACACACAGGAAGCAACTAAAATATTCAAAATTAAATAGCAAACAAGAAGAGATTATCCAACCTTCAACAAACTAGGAAGCAAAACGATGGAAGAATCCCAATTCTTGCAAACCAAATCCAATCCTAGCTCCTCTTCCAAAATAGTTTTCTAAATTTCTCCTTCAAAATTCTGCCTCCTCATTCCCATGAACTCCCGGGAATATATGGCAAAAATATTTCAACCTAAACTTTCTAGGTTAAAAGTTTTTCCAACCAATCGGATTAAATTATTTAAAAATAAATAAAAACAATCAAATTTACCTTTATCCATAAATAATTATTTTCCAACAAATAAAATGCAAAAGACAAATGGAAAGGTATAAGGAAAAGCTTTTATTAATTTTCTATTTTCCAAGATACTTTCTTCAACATAAGCATTCAACATTTAAATGGCAAGACAAATACTTGTTTCCTTCCACAAAATATTAATACAACTATACACAATAAAATAAGCCAATTTAACCATTTAATTCTAGCAATTCATTTATTTAATTAAATCAATAGACTTATGAGCATAATAATCAAATAATTACACGAGCATAAAAATAACATCATTCACTCAATTAAATAACCATTCAAATAAATGAAAGCATGCAAAACGAAGAATGATCAAATATTGACTCACAAATGACCAAACCAAAGCACTATGACTCCCATACCGACCAGATAGAAAAGACAATTGATTGACAACACTCACATGAGTGTAACTGCGAGTCAAGTTAGGTTCCAACAACTATCTCCTCCACTCCCATCGGACATATAAAGCACTCTCAGACCTATGAAACCAAGTGGAGTCGATACCCCGTACCTACCCGGTACTAGTACCTGCAATGTCCTGCACCAAAGAACCACACATGCATATAGACAAATATATAAACAAACACAGCACACACACCGAAGATGATCCCATAGACATGCAAAAATGCAACATATAAATAACGCATCGCACATATAAGGTAAAAGTGTCAGTCCATGATAATGATCCATAAAAATAACATTAATCATAAGCACTGAGATACTGCATAAAATCATACACCACAAATCTAGATAAAGCATGAAATAACATCACATAAAGTCTGAATCAATATACAATAATGTTCCACTGAACGGTCAACTGAAGTCAAACATAAATACAAAAAGAGTTTGATCGAGGAGGGGTAGTACATCCTCCCCCCCAAGCCTAGGCTTACTCCTAGAAGCCTAAAACAGATAAGAATAAAGCTCTCTCATCTTCGCTGCATCCTCCCATGTCGCTGAGGTCTCATCACTTGGGTCCCATAGAACCCTTACTTGGTCAATGGTACAACCCCTGAGGGTCAAATCCCGACGCTGAAGAATGCGCACGGGCTCCATGGAAAGTTGTTCGTCCTCGACCTGCAAAGCATTCCAATCAATAACATGAGTCACATCAAGATGATAAGGTTGAATAAATGAAATATGAAAGACATCATGGATGCGGGATAGACTTGGCAACAAGGCAAGATGGCAGGCAACATGTCCTATCCTCTCAAGGATCTCAAAAGGGCCTACAAAATGAGGTGCCAACTTAGAACCCTTTCCATAATGGATTGGACTCTTCTACAGATGCACTCTCAAGAACACATGGTCGCCAACTGAAAACTGACAATCTACTCTATGGGCATTGACATACTTCTTCTGCCTATCCTGAGCAGCAACCAAATACCCACGAATCTACTCAACCTGCTGCTCCATCTCATGAAGCATATCTGATCCTAAACACACCCTATCCTCCAACCAATCCCAACTCAAAGGAGTACAACAAGGATGACCATAAAATGCCTGCAAGGGAGACATGCCTATAGAGTTGTGATATCCGTTGTGTTAAGAAAACTCCACAAGGTAAAGATATTCCTCCCAACGTGACTGTTGATCCATAACATACATGTGAACCATGTCCTCCAAAACTTGATTCACATGCTTGGTCTGACTGTCGGTCTCTAGGTGATAAGATGAACTAAAGTTCAACTGGGTCCCCAAAGCATGTTGAAGTGAGGTCCAGAAAGCTGAAGTAAAGACAGGGTCTCTATCAGAAATGATCCGCTTTGGGATCCCATGCAACCTCATCACATCTTCCAAGAGGACTTGTGCCACCACTACTGCTGTATAAGAAGATCGAATAGGAACAAAATGAGCAACTTTGGTCAATCTATCAACAATGACCATGATGGCATCATGACAACGCGAAGAAACATTCAACCCTACTATGAGATCCATGGAAATGATATCACATTTCCAATCTAGTATCAAATTAGGATATAAAATCCTTGCAGGGTGCTGATGCTCCGCCTTCACCCGTTGACATTCCAAGCACTTCGATAAAAAATCAGCAATGTCATGTTTCATACCAGCCTAATGATATATTTGTCTAAGATCTGCATTCATCTTCTTGACACTAGGGTGTGTTGAATAAGGTGCATGATGAGCCTCAGTCATGATCAAAATGTGAAGACCCTCCAAAGGAGGTACATAGATCCGTCCAAGATGTCGAACAAGACCATCTGACTCAACATTATATCTAGAATATCTACCCTCCAATGGTCTTCCAAACTCCGCCACGGCTCTAACATGCTGATACCAGGTGTCTTGAGGAAGAACTCCAAGAATTATCTCACTCAAGTCCACACCAAGGGACAATGTTGCAACCTCATGTCGCCTACGACTCAAAGAATCTACCACTACATTTTCTTTCTCCTGAATATATCGAACCTCAAAATCATACTTGTAGAGGAATTCCATCCATCTTCATTGTCGAGAATTCAAGTTCGGTTGCGTGGAAATATATTGCAAACTACGGTGATCACTATGTAGCTCAAACCGATGCCCCAACAGGAAATGTTGCCATCTAACCAATGCATGCACTATAGCTACCAACTCCAAGTCATGAACTGTATATTTCAACTCGTGGTCCTTGAGTTTACGAGACTCATAGGCAACCACACGTCCATTTTTCATAAGCACTGCACCTATACCTTCTAAAGAGGCATCTGTGCATACCATAAAATCTCTAGATGGACTAGGGACTACCAAAATCAGAGCACTAACAAGGAGTTCCTTCAAGGTACAAAAAGCTGACTCACACTACTCTGACCAAACAAACTTCCTCCCTTTCCTCTGTAGAGAAGTGATCGGGTGGCCTATCTGGGAAAAACTTTGAACAAAGCGACGATAATATCCGCCCAAACCCATGAAACTTAAAACCTCAGAAACATTGGTCAATGTTGGCCAATCCACAATGGCTTGGATCTTAGAAGGATCCACAGATACACCTTCTCCTGAAACTATATGACCAAGATAGCTCACCTCTGACTAGAAGAAATTGAACTTCGCTAAGTTCACAAAAAGTTGATTCTGCCTCAAGCTTTGCAATACTTGTCGCAAGTGACCCTCATGCTCTTCCATAGATCTAGAATAAACCAATATGTCATCCAAGAACACAAGGACAAAATGATCAAGGTAGGTGCAAAAAACCCCATTCATAAGGCTCATGAAAACTGAAGGCACGTTCGTCAACCCAAATGGTACCACTATGAACTCATAGTGACCATAATGAGTACGAAATGTCATCCTATGAATGTCTGCATCATGAATGCACAACTTATGATACCCAGATTTCATATCAATCTTAGAGAACATCTTGGCTCCCTTAACCTGATAAAAAATATCATCTATCTGAGGCAATGGATATCAATTTTGGATGGTTACCTTATTCAGCTGTCGGTAATCAATGCATAGCCGAAGGGAAGCATACTTCTTCTTAACGAAGCTAACTGGCGCACCCCAAGGGGAAACACTAGGATGAATGAACCCCTTGGCCAACAATTCCTCTTCCTACAACTTCAACTCACTCAACTCCTGAGTAGTCATTTGATATGGTGCTCTCAAAATAGGTTCCACTCTAGGAACCAAGTCAATGCTAAAATCTATGTCTCACTTCGAAGGCATACCGGGAATATCCAGCGAAAACACATTCGCATACTCTCAAACGATAGGGTGACCATCAAGAGCGATTTCTCGACTCTCTTCCTCATCCACATCCTCAAGAGCAACTACGAAAAGCTGACGCCCTTGACGCATGCACCGCTTAAGTTGCATAGCGGAAATCATATGTAAGGATATCAATCGCTAAACTCCAACAATCCCCACTTTCCTGCCAAGGTCATCTAAACACTCTATTGTCTTTAGATGACTATCTACACGAGTGTTGTGAGATGATAGCCAATCCATCCCCAACTCAACTCCATAGGACCCCAAGGGAATGACTCGAAGGTCAACTGAAGTGACAAAGGGTCCTAGGTCCAACTCACAACTGGGGACGAAGGCATCTACAAACACAAGCACACCGGTAGCCAACTCCACTTGAAACTTATCCGCCTGCTTAGCAGACGTGAGCTCGCTTCGCTCCACAATGGATGAAGAAATAAAAGAATCTAAAGTAGCAGAATAAAAAAAGTACAAAGATAGGAATTCCACACAACACACCTGCAGTCTCAATCATTGTACCCTAAGGCTCAGCCTGGCGGTCATCAACCGCAGCAAATATTCTATGGGATCTACCTACATCCCCCATGGTCGGCTTTCATGTGGCTGGCCTCTGACTACCCATTTGGTGAGAATGCTGAGGGCACTGAGCGGCTTTGTGGCCAAACTTACCACAAGTGAAGCAAGCTCCTCTACCAGGTCCTTTACTCCCAGATGGCCCACTGGATTGCTGAAAGCTTTCCCCACTAGGGGCCTCAGATGCACTTGGAGAGGACTATCCGAGAAAACTCTACCTGCTCCTCTGCCAATTCCTGCTCTTCTTAGGCTGAGAGCTACCATTCTATTGGCCCTAAAACTACTTCAGTCTTGACAGCTGCTACTGACCACCCTTAGCGGGTTCCTGAGGTCCCCTAAAAGGTGCAGCAATCTAGGACTGATTCCCTCTCGCTCTAGAGCCTCCAAAAGGATCACCCCCGATCCACACTCCAGACTAACCGCCATGAGCATAGCTAAGGTTCTGCTCCACTAGCCTGTCTTTTGCCACGACTACCTGTACTGAAGCGGGCTCAAACACTCTCACTCCTCCACTAATATGATCATTTAGATCCCTCAAGAAGTGTTGAACAAGCATAGCCTCATCATTTTCGATCTTGACATACTGTTTGAGCTCATAGAACTTGTGCTCAAACTGATCTACTAACAACCCAAACAAGCACAAAGCATAGAACTCATCTACTCGCAACTGTGTCCACTGGGGTGAGAGAAATCGTGCCCTGAATCTCTCCAGAAATATCTCCCATGAAATGGTGTTAGTGCTCACACCGATCCTCTCCTCCTCTAACCACCACCAGATAGATGCAAAACTCTCGAGATGCATGATAACACATCTCTCCTTGGTGTTGCTACCATATGGATACATGGCGAAACATCTATCTAAACTAATAAGCCAGGTCTTTGCCTCGAGATCGGTACCTTTACTGTCAAAGAAAGGAGGATTGGACCTCATCAAGTCCCTCATGTGCCCCATGATAGCTAGATCGTGGTCCATTGGGACCTCTCTCCTTCTAGGAGATCTCTCCCTCTCTCTCTCTGGAATCTACTGAAGTGACTCCTCTACCTAGGCATGAATGGGCTGATCTACCTCAGGTCTAGGGCCTAGTCTAGCTAGCACCTCCTAAAACATCTATCACAACTCTTCCCTTTTGAGAACCTGCTCTCCTGAATGTTGTTCATCCTAATGAACAGACTAATCCAGATCCGCACTCACATGAGTGGGTAATGGCAAAGGACTATGGCAGTCAGAACCTCAACCCCATCCTCCTCCTCTGCCTTTGGTGCGGCCACCAACACGACCACTTCCCTTGGCTTTCCTAGTCATGACCTAACACTGCACAAGAGAAAAAGGGTTCAAATCTATGACCAAGATAAAGACAAGGAAATCACAACCATTAAGACCTCCACAAAAGGTCTAGTTGAATAGGCTAACTTCAAACCCAGAGTACCCAATGTTGAAACATGGGCTCTGATACCAAATGTAATGCCTTGCCATAAACCCCAAAGGACGGCCCACAACAAGGGTGAAACATTTTTTTTTAAAGTATAAATCACATTAAGTGCATTCATTACAACGTTTGCACAATAATAACGCAAGCGGAAGTCTTACACCAGATATCCTTAAGGGTTACCAACAAAGAATTAAACTAACAGTCTAAATTCCACAATATACAATTAATTCACTTAACAATCAATTACTCAAAGAACATAATAAGCCATATGCAATAGCAGTTACACCATTGAAAGATTGAAAGGATACAAGATAATTTCTCTTCAATAAGCATTTACACAAATCATAAAGAAAGCTGATAAACAACACCCCAAACTTAGGATTACATTGATCTTCCAATACATGGCTCTAGAAATACATATAAGGATAACATCTTAATTAAATACATGGTTACAAGAGTTTATAATACAAATGACCACATAGGTTTGCAAAGAATAATAATCTCCAAACATGAGATAAAGCATGAGTCACAAACCATAGAAACACCTGCAAAATCTATCCTCGCATGAAGGTACGAACATGAACATTTAATGGGAAGTGGTACCACCACCCGATAATGTGATTCCCAAAATGGTATCACCCCACCGTGCTAGGAGATAGCAGAGGACCCTCCAGCAAGCAAAAGCATGACATGGTCGACAGAACAATACGAGACCATGACAACACAATACGAATCCATAATATTCTTGGTGATTCAACATCACAATACATAAGTGAACCTAAAGAGAGAGTGTCATCGCATAGCTTATGATGGTTACCATTGTTGGCCCCCATCTTGGGTTATCTTGGTAACCTTTCTCGAATCTCTGGATCCAACTAAGTCTCATGCGGACCCTACCAGCCTTTCATGAAGACAAGGTGGTCGGTTTGCCATTCTAGGCCTTCCCACTACATCTTGAGCCCTTTACGAGCACTCAACCATGCACGAGGTACAATATCTTATATAATGCTATAAACTACCCACCTCCTAATCAATTATTAGATTATCACTTATTAGCTGACTTTCGATGGGTTATCTTGCCACCCACTTTCGACGCAGCCCCCACTCGAAAGCCACTCTCTCAAACGACACTAAACAAACATGGTCACTCCACGAGGACCCTATGGCGAAGCAGACAATCGTAACACCACTATCCAAAAACAAGTGGTCAAAACAAGGACATACTGACTCTTGGTTAACCATAAGGCAAAGACACTACATGGTTAAGACAATGAGGTCATCATATATCACTTGGTCAAAATAGACAAATACGCCACTACAGGACGATTGAACCAAAGACAAGAAATAACACAAATATAACTCTTTGCAAGGAAATCTAATTTCACTAAATCAACATTGAAACAATCTTGAGAAAATCAACATCATAAGCACTTACAACTTCATTGATTGAAAATTAAATAAAACACCCTTATACGACATTCACATCTATTTAATTTCCAAATTCAATACACCAATATAGAATAAAACCATATAAATTTTTCAACCAAACCATATGAATTAAATAAACATATAATCTATTTCCAAAATGCATCCAAAATTACCAATTTGGAGTTAATATTCAAGCCTTGATTTCAATAAATAAATTATTAAATCAAGATAAAAACCACTTTATAAATTACCATTTAAAATTTAACTTTGAAACCAACTTTTAAATTTGTTGTGTTTTATAAAATTAAATCAACGACACATAATAAATTGTGCCGCAAAGGGTACAAAGGCACGCGTGGGCCAAAGCCTACCCGTGGTAGTGTTGTTGTCAGAGTAGAAAGCACTACCCGCCATTAGTACTGCTACCGCCAGTAGTAGGCACTACTATCGGTAGTGCTGCTACCATCGATAGCAGCCACTACCGACCGGTAGTAGTCGTACCGTCCAATAGTGCTACTACCGCATAGCAGCACTGTTGACCAGTAGTGCTACTACCTACCGGTAGCCAGACACTACCGTCCCACGTGGTGGGGCTAGCCCGCCACGTGGGTAAGGTTAGATTAATATATAATAAAATTTCTTCTTCCCTTGCATTTTAAAATCAAATTAACATGAAATCAATTCATGCCCTGTTCATTTCACGGGCATGCATACACAGTGCCAAACTCCATAATACAAAGGGATATTTACCCATAAGATAAATGGTGAATTAAAATCATACAAAAGCCTAATAAATAAATATTTTGGGCAACATAGAGGAATTTAAGAGATAAGTGAAGGATTATAATAAATTTCTTCACTTCCATTACATAGGAAGAATTCCTTGCATCTTGCAAGAGGCAGATGACCAATTTTTACCAACATAAACCCCAAATCTTGGGCAAATAGATACTATAAAACATACAACAAAATAAATCTATTCCTTTCTATTCTAAATAGAAGAGATAATTCAAGAATATGATTTTGCATGAACAAATAACGAACAACAAATGGAAAGGTGAGTCATTTCTTTTCAACATACACCCATTTGATATAAATTCCACAAAATCATCAATGATAGGCACTCTTGCTTCCATTCCAATCATTCAACAAGAATCTACAAAGAGATTTCATTTTTCCAACACACAGGAAGCAACTAAAATATTCAAAATTAAATAGTAAACAAGAAGAGATTATCCAACCTTCAGCAAACTAGGAAGCAAAATGATGGAAGAATCCCAATTCTTGCAAACCAAATCCAATCCCGGCTCCTCTTCTAGAATAGTTTTCTAAATTTCTCCTTCAAAATTCTGCCTCCTCATTCTTGTGAACTCCCAGGAATATATGGGAAAAAATATTTCAACCTAAACTTTCTAGGTTAAAAGTTTTTCCAACCAGTCCGATTAAATTATTTAAAAATAAATAAAAACAATCAAATTTACCTTTATTCATAAACAATTCTTTTCCAACAAATAAAATGCAAAAGACAAATGGAAAGGTAAAAGGAAAAGCTTTTATTAATTTTCTATTTTCCAAGATACTTTCTTTCAACATAAGCATTCAAGATTTAAATGGCAAGGCAAATACTTGTTTCCTTCCACAAAATATTAATACAACTATACACAATAAAATAAGCCAATTTAACCATTTAATTCTAGCAATTCATTTATTTAATTAAATCAATAGACTTATGAGCATAATAATCTACTAATTACACCAGCATAAAAATTACATCATTCACTCAATTAAATAACCATTCAAAAAAACGAAAGCACACAAAATGAAGAATGATCAAATAACGACTCACAAATGACCAAACCAAAGCACTATGACTCGCATACCGACCAAACAGCAATGACAACTGACTAACGACACTCACATGAGTGTAACTACGGGTCAAGTTAGGGTCCAACAACTATCTCCTCCACTCCCATCAGACATATAAAGCACTCTCAAACCTGAGAAACCAAGTGGAGTCGATACCCCATACCTACCGGGTACTAGTACCTACAATGTCCTACTCCAAAGAACCACATGTGCATATAGACAAATATATAAATGGATATGGCATGCACACCGATGAAGGAGAATCGTGATGTTCCTTGTCTCACTCGAGTGAGTGAAGGAAAATCATCCCCTCGTATTCCATACACATGCAAACATGCAACCTATAAATAATGTATCACACATATAAGGTAAAAGTGTCAGTCCATGATAATGATCCATAAAAATAACATTAATCATAAGCACTGAGATACTGCATAAAATCATACACTGCAAATCCAAATAAAGCATAAAATAACATTGCATAAAGTCTGAATCAATATACAATAATGTTCCACTGAACAGTCAACTGAAATCAAACATAAATATAAAAAGAGTCTGATCGAGGAGGGGTACTACACACTATCCTCAACTGACTCTTGAAAGGAGTGGGAAGAATCATATGATAGTCAATGATGTTTTCATTTTTGTTATCATAAGGACCTTGGAAGGAGATTTTGCAAAAAAATTATCCCCAAATGCTTCTACTAAAATCAAAAGGTTCAACAGTTACTTCATTTAGTTTAAAACCTTCACATATATAAGGGTGGATATGATTAGATTACGAAGGTATCCTTGTGATAGATTGATTGTTTTAAAACTTTTCAAATAGGTGGGTGATTCTCTCAAGCTACTCGTAAACAACCATAAACCTTGGTTGTAGTTGCCTATCCAAGTAGAGGCACGTGTTTGCTTGGAAATGAAGGTTGTCAAGAACATGTAATCAAAATTGTTGGATTTCTCTTTAAAGCCCTTGAAGATGGAAAGAGACAATTTTGACTCAATTGATCAGTACATTTAGCCGTGTGATGGGGTCACATTTAAAACATGTACAAGTAACATTGAAGATCATTGAGCAAACTGTGTTGATGATTACAAGGTCAAAGTAAGAGATTATTACAAAAATGGACTAAGACTTGGCTAGTCAAGCTAAGAGGATATGGATCTCAAATGATATCAAATCCAAGGATAGTGAGGACTGATGGTATGATGAAAGAATAAGGATCTGGTCAACTACTAAGAGCGGGGGGGTGAATCCATAGATAGAAAACTGATATAAAATTTCACCAATCTCAGAATAAACCTCTCAAAGTAAACTCTTAAACTGACAAGTTAAACCACTGAACTAAAAATGCAATATCATTATCAAGATAAACCAGTTGACTGTTATAGCAGATTAAGAGTAAACAACTTGAAACTCACAAACATCAAAATACTTTACTGACATAAGTAAAACCTCATTTCAGATTGTTGTCGGTTAACATAACATATCAAAGTGGATTAAGCAGTTAAGCAATTCAACCATAGTAAACATAACCACAAAAACATTCACCACTTGACACAATATTTTTGACATGGAAATCCAAATGGGAAAAACCACGGTGGGGATGAATACCCACAAGTATTCTGAAGTTCACCCTGTTAAAAGCCAAGCCTATTAAAGCTTTACAAAAAGTCCTGTTAAGACCAGATCATGTTAGGGACCACCCAGTTAAGGGATTGACTATAATGCCCTATTAAAAGAAATACCCTATGAAGAGTAACTTCGGTAGAGGATTTGAAATCCAAGCTAATGGACCACCTAGTTAGAGGATTTGAATAACACTGAGCTTGTTAGAGCTTACCCGGTTAGGGGATTTTACTATTGTAATTGTTAGAAAATAATAGGGGTTTGCTGATCTGTTTGAATAGACTACACTTGCTTGTTCAGATCCTTTTCATGCTCCTATCCACCTTTACACAAACTACAGATATATCATCTGGTTTGACAACCACACATTCAACTAGAAATTTGCCAACTTTAGAAAAAAACAACTCATCGACCTTATAAACAAATCAATAGGTTGGTAACACAACAAAAACCTAATTCTCTCATAGAGATTACAAACAAATTGGTTCAAGTATGACCGTTGGATTACATAACAATCTTTGCACATCATTCAAGATATCCTCGACCTCTCCTTGATCACCGCTTCATCGAACTAAGTAACTCATCACACATTTTGCATTACATGCAATATAATTGCTCATTCCCAAGATAAAAACCATTATCTCAATGCGTTAAAAACACTTTCAAACTCTTCTCATCCAACATGCATACATGTCATAATCATTATCGCCCATCATCAGATCATAAACCAATACAACAAACTTCATCGATTAGGGCTAATCAAATCAACAGGTAGGGTTTACCGGTTCAACTCTCCAATACTTAGCAATACCGATTCACTCCACAAACTCATCTACTGGTTACAGTTCCCTTCACTAGCTCTTCCTATCGGTTATAAAACAACATTGTAACAATATCGTTACCGGTTACAATTGACATCAATGACAACATAACATTTCATTAATCCAATCTTCATGAAAATGCCAACAAGGAAAAATTACATCCATTGTATAACTCAAAGAGGATCTTTGACATCCCCATGCACAACATTGATGTGAACTTAGTTGAACAGGAAAATATGAGACATATAGCCCGAAATGTGTTACATTGGACACAAGAGCGGATTGGTCGGCCTTACAAAATGCTTCATGCTCCTCAAGTAGAAGGGTAGACACAAAAAGATCGGGCACATACATCAAAGAGTGGGAAAATTACCTCTTCTAAGAAACCACCTCCTTCAATTCATCCAATGAGACATGCAAGAGTTACTGTAGAATAGGTTCCTCTAAAGGTGCACAAATAAAGGAAGGCTAGAGAAAAATATTAAAAGCCTTCTTCTATTAGCAAAGAGAAGTTTAAGAGAGAAACATATTCCTCCTGTTGGTGCTACTATTTTGACACCATCATCAATTCAATAAAGGACTAGGTCTTCTAAAGGAAAATAAAGAACTAAAGAAGTACTTGAGGACATTCCAAGGGTTTATAAAAGATTGAGGAAATGACCTAAAACAACAATTATTGATTGGTCAAAGGAGGAAGATGAAGAACAAAAATTGCATAGAGAAAAAAGGACAAGGATAGAAACCTTTGGTTCACAATAGTAGGAGGATCTCACTCTCCCAACTCAGGTAGAATCAACAACTCCTCCTTCTGGCCCATCTTCAATAGTTTAAAGAGGTGTCCTTTTCAAACTTAATTAAATAATGTACTGGAAAAGGAAACTATAGAGCATCAATTCTCAGATATAATCCATATTCAAGATGATGAAGAAGATGAAACTAAGAAGAATGAGGCCCTAGATGTCGATATAGAAAAATAGCCTAAAGAGGTAGAAGACCATCCTCAAGATGATATACAATAAGAAGGCTTGCCCCGAGTAGACGTGGGATTTGAAGAAACATGAAAGGAAGATGATGATAACACAACAATTGACATAGATGTAATCAACTAAGAAAGTGAAGAAGATTTACATTCTATGCTTGGTGGGGGAGATGTTGATGAAGATAATGAAGAAGGGTATCAACACCCTCGTACTCCCAAAGAACACAAAGAATAGGAAATTATTGAAGAAAATCATGAGGAGAAATTATATTCTAGTGACAAAGGAGGCAAACTTTAACATGAGGAACAACATGATGACCTGCCCAAAGAACATAAACAGGAAAAGGATCAAGAAGATGAAAGAGACAAGATTCCCTCACATGATGAAGAACAAGATGTGAAATAAGAACATCATGAAGGAAAAGGAGGTGATGGAAATGAACAAACATTGAATGAGGATGATATCAAGTTATTTGAATATCAACCTCAAACCAATATGGGACAACACCATTAACAAAAGGATAGAAATGTATTAGGATAGAGATCTCTTTTGGAATGATTTCTAGCACTACCCCCATATGGTTGACACACACCATTGAAAGAAGATAAATAAAAGAGAAATATGTAGACAAGGAGGATCTAACCATATTAAAACAAGCCTTCAAAACTCTATAATCAAAGAAAAGATCTAGGAAATTATCTGTGGTCACAATAGATGTCACCTGTCATTAAAAGGCTCAAATTGCAGTACCTCTATTGGATAAGCTCGAGAGTGGAATGGAAGCACAATATTATCAAGTATAAGAGATAGACCTTGGGGTACAAAAAAAAGGAGAGAAACACTCTCTTCAACAAGATATGGATGCCATATTTAGGAGACTTGATAAAGAAGAATATTCTGAGGAGTTGAAAGCGTAGGTCAAAGAATTGAAGAAGTACATAGGTAATTTTCTATTACTAATAGATCCTAGACTCCATCAACAAGTATATAGGCTACATTGTTACAAGGTATATTTTTTCAAAGCAATGATCCATGCATTCTAGTTGCATTAGAGTGGAGCAAGAGATTGAGCAGCAAGATGAGGAAGTGATCAATAAAGTCATGGGTATGTACCATGTTATCAAAGATCAACTAACAATTTTGCATGGAATGATAACTAGAGAAAGTGAGGAAGGAGTAAGTATTGATGATACAATTCTCATGTTGGATGAATACTTCCCTATTTTCCAAATCATCAAGACAACAAGTGAAGATGCATTGTTAAAAAATGAGTCCTTGATGATTCAAACAAGAAGATGATTGCATAGAGTGACAACTAGAGAAGTTGAGGAAGGAGTAAGTATTGATGATACAATTCTCATGTGGGATGAGTACCTTCCTATTCTATGAATCATCAAGACAACACGTGAAAAGGCATTTCTTAAAAAAGGAGTTATTGATGATTCAAACAAGAAGACGCTAGTAGAGTGGATGGGAGTCATTAAGATGGAACTTATAAAAAATATAGAAAATATAATGGAAAGATCATCAAGTATAAAAATGATATAAATACGCTGTGATCAAGGCTGAGGAATGCATAGAATTTCTTTAGTGCCAATAAATAAATGCATCCAAATCATGAAAGTAGAAATTCCTCAATTGGAGGAAAAGAAGAGAAAATTGAAGATTTTTAGTAAGAACTTAATTGTCAAGCTGAAATATACAAAGTCATCGGACATGGAGGAGTTGAATGATGTTGTGAATGATTTTAACCAAGATTTCCTAAAGTAGTTTCTCAACTGCACAAGTAATGTGATTTTCAATAAGAGTATTTTATAATTATTGTAAGCTTACAAGGGAGAAGAGATTGAAATTCAATGAATCCCATTTCATGTCTAAAGACATGTTTTTGCCAACAACAAACAAAATTTAGTTTTCACATGGGAGAAAAGCCCACAAAATGGGTCAACTTTCCTTGGGCATCATGTCACAAAGACTTTGAGTTCACTTCCAATTGGCTACACCAAAATCTAGCATTGGAAGCCTCATTTTGAAATGGGAGATCTTGATATATGTAAACAACAATTAATCCACAATTAAAATGAATCAATTAGGGCATACTTTTTGTAGAATAGACATCCTAAACTAGTCTTCTACCTCTTGCATGAGGATTAAATGTAGTTTGCCTCACTTTTAGATGAGTTTTTGAGTAGTTTTGTTGAGTTTTGAATAAGTTTTGACCACTAATCATGCCTATATGGGAGATCTCGACAGATGTAAACAACATTTTATCCACAGTTAAAACAAATTAGTTAGGGAACATTTTTTTGTATATTAGACATCCTAAATTAGTCTTCTACCTCTCAATCATGAGGATTAGATGTGGTTTGCCTCAGTTTTAGATGAGTTTTTGAGTAGTTTTGTTGAGTTTTGAATAAATTTTGACCCTCAATCATGCTTTTAAACCCTAGATTGGGGTTTGTGGACTAAGAACTGTAAATTATATATAAACCCTTCATTTTGTCATAAAAAGGGTTAGATTTTTTATGCAAATATTATAGAAAATAATTTACACATTTTTGGTGTGATATTTCTATTGAACTTGTTGGATTTGAATGAGATAAAATTAAGATCTGATTACTTGTTGTTTGTATTGAGTGTTCGCATTAATTCTTTAGATGGTATTTCTAGTCATGGTGATTTAGCTGGGAAGATCACTTAATTAGATTGCATTACAAGTGATTTAAAAGGAGTTTGTCTCACATGTGTGCATGGGTAATGGCTGTGTGATTTGATGAATTCTAAAATTTGGTATTTCGCTTAATTCCTTTGATGATTGCATCATACCCACAAGAATTGTGATATTCTAATTTATGTGTGTATGGTTTCCTTCAATCTAATAAAATCATCAAATGCAACAAATCATTCTGTGATTATCATTGTTCAGTAGTTGATTCAAGTTTCATTTATATTATCTCTTGTACCACCTTACCTTTTTCTATTTATTTCATAACCATTGGTATAATAATTGTTTATAATAGATCTTGTTGGATTGGAATAGTTTTAGTTTATGTTTGATTCATGTAAGCTTATTTCAAAAAATACCAAAAATAGACCATTTAATTATGAGAGAATGCCTAGAATCTATCAATACTTGAAGTATTAAAATACTAGTGGCCACCTTCAAAACATTCACATCATTCACACTAATTTGTCATGCATGACTAAGACCCGGCCTTTCATAACCTTGGGGTGAGAAATATTGCCTTTCAAGAGAGGAGATCATTCCTAGACTTCTTGTCATTGTTTATGATCACACCGCAATCAACACTTACTAACCAAATAACTAGAACTACAAGATGACTTTTGACTATTAAAACACTAATGTCAATAAAAATATGTGAATGATCTAATGTAAAAAAATAAAATCGAATAGACTAAAACCTCTATGTACATATAAAACCTCATGCATGTGTGAAATTAATTTTTTTTCTCAAAGACATGATATCATTGTTGGGCACCTTAATGTGCAAATTGATTCCTAATGATACTCTCCCTCATCAATTGAAATGGGTAATTATAATATCCTACATCCACCTCATCATCATAGAGTAATTAGTCTATTCATCACATTTATGTTAATTTTACCATAAACAAATGAATAATGAAAGGTAATATGCTGAATGGGGAATGATGGAAAAATTATAGTATGGATTATGGGTATTAAGAGGAGCTAGGGAAACTTGACTTGAAAAAGGAGAATGAAGCAAGGGGGCTCAGATCACCCTCAACCCTAACACCCTTTTGAGCAATTGACACCAAAAATTAATCTAAGCGGCTTCCAACATTTTGATTACCTAAGCAAACCAATGGATGGAGGAAGGCATGAACGTGATGTTAAACCAACATGAGGATACAAGTGCTCATCTTACAATTTGGATGTATATAAGATTAAAGAATCTTCTTTTATGAACCACATTAATATTATGAATGAATTAGGATATTGATGCTATATAAAAGAATATTTATTAGTTCTTGCCCCGCATGGAACTATTTGTGAGGGTTTGCATTAAACAATGATTAAACACGTTTTGCACAACCAATAATATCAATTAGTTTTTCCTTTGCAAAATTTTAATTAAATATTCCCTACAAAAATGTGATGGGGCTTTAGTGGTTGTCTGTCACATGTGTGTTTTGGCAGGGTCTTGTTGGATGATGCAGAGGCATTCCAAGATTCAATGCAACAGAATGTGCAGATGTAGAGGAATGGGGAAAACACCAAAATCTTGGGATTACCATTTATGTAGGACGTTGGACTGGGCGGTGTGAATTTCTAAGAATCTTTATAGATTGCAGTTTCCAGTTTGCGGTAAGGGTTCAAGTATTGCTTGCATGTTGCTCTGAGGTAAGAAGATTTATTTGTTAAGAAGTAAGGTGGTTATGAATACTAAAGGGAATCATAAATCACATAGAATATTTTAATTGCAGAAAAGTGAAAATAAACTATAGGAATTGAGTCATTTCTAGATTATAATCCTTTAATTTTTTAAAGATTAGTCATGATCTCAATATATATCTTCTATGAGTGTTTTGGGTTTAATTTGAATTATGTTTGATCATATTAGAATGTGAAATACTATCTTTTTGTAATTTATAGTCAAACACATAGAGTTTTATCATCTCATATAGGGAAGTAAAGTTTATCTAAAGGGCTAGGTGTCTTATAACCATATCAAGATAATTGGTCACCATAATACATGATTTCATAAGTATTGGTATATCCTCTAGACTATGACAATGCAACTTTAGAATCTACTTGAGTAAGGGTACCATGATTAGCTAAAGAAATAGTTAGGTTATTATGTACTATTGATCCAATTTAGATTTAGTATGTATGCCTAATTTTATTTTCTAATCTTTATTTAAAGAGTATTCTATTCTTATTGTTGATGATATCATTTCTTGATCTTAATGATTGGAGATGATTGGTCATTGATATTTTGTAATTTGATGGTGATTAGTATAGTTGATTTCTTGGAAGTTTAGGATAAGATATGGATTATCCATGAACAATGCATGTTGACAATTACAATAGCCTCATATTTAAAAGGTTGCATAAAGGGATCTTGGAACTTTGTGAGATTGATTTATATTAGATGTGCCATAAATGTTCTTGTTAAGGAAATGTTTTGATCTATTGTCATTTATCTTATATCAATGGTTATGTACACAATCATGATGCATTATATGACTAAAATATTCTTTGACTTCAAGTATAAATGCGTAGTGCATTCTTATATTATCAAAGTGTGTATCATGTATTTTTGGATGATATTAAATATGGAGTAATGGAGAATAATAGATACCCACCCAAATCTATGGGTAAGTGCACCAAGATGATATACAATTTAGTGGCTATATATGCAAAAAACACCAAAAATGAAAATAAGGTGTTTTTAATAAATTCAAAAACCACGTGTGTGTTGTCACTTAGAAAATCCAAACCATAACACATGTGTTTTTTGAATAAAAAACTTATGTGTTTTCTTAATAAGAAAAACACGTACGTTTTTTTGTTAATTTTAAGCTATTAAAAAAGCATGCTCATTTTCATCACTTGCAACCTACATTTTCTGCAGAGATTTTCTTAGCCTCAACCCTACATAATGCAAATGTGGTTTTGATATTTTCAAGATAGCCTGAAATATTAAATTATTTTGTCCTCCCGTTATATTTTTTTCATCAGGATATATATGTGTATGTAAAATTCATCATTAATTCAATTAGAAACAAAGGGAAATCATGAATCCCTATCTAATCAAAGAATTCAAAACAAACATCAATGAAATAATATAATCAAAGCAACGGGAATATAGAATATTCAATTAAAAATTCCCTATTCCATGACTGCATATGGCTTCCATTGTTCTTCTCTTCTTTGTGGTATGATGGCTCTAAGATATTGCGTTGACAACCTGCAATTGACACAAAGATTCAAAGTTCGTGATTGTTGAAAATGAGGATTGAATGCTTAATTTATAGATTTTTGGAGAGGATTGATTGAGAGGTGGAACTCAGGTGAGCTCACATGATGATTGATAGTTGAATTGCTAATTTGGAGGTGAAACGTAATAGATTGAATTGATAAATGAGTTAACTGATTGAGAAAAAAGTTGATTGAAAGATGAAAGAGAATGATTTGAGGAGAATTAATTGATGACAAAGAAAAATTTATTTAGAAAAAGCTAACTAGAAGATAGAAAAAGAATGATTGGAGGAAATTAAAGAAATGATGTAATTAATCAATTAATTGAAATAATCAATTAAATAGATTGAATAGTTAATTGATTGAAATATTTTTGGAAAAAAACAAAGTGGAAGATAGAAATAGGAATTGGAAAGATAATGATTTAATTAATTAATTTACCATGTGCTTGCACTTTGACTTTGATTTTCAATTTAATCTTTGCATGAGATTTAATTCAAATATTGAATTTATTTTAAATTCAATTTGTTATTTGAATATATTTAGAACTTGACTTTGATATTCAATTTGTTATTTGAATATATTTAGAACTTGACTTTGATATTCAATTTGATTTTGGAAATCATGCACATGTATTTGAAATTGATGAAATTAGAAGAATTAATGAAATTAGAAGAATAAACGAAATTAAATGAAATTAGAATTTGGGGATTGGGAATTAGAATTAGAAGAATTAATTAGCTAATTAAATAATTTAAAGAAACTATTTAATTATTTAGAATTTGAATTTAATTAAATAATAAAGATTATTTAAATTAAAGGATTAAATCACAATTAATTAAATAATTAATATTTAATTAATATTAAGAAAAGGGTTAAATGATTAATTGAATAGAGATAGAAATTGAAAATGAAATTATTGGTAAGATGAGGAAATATGAATTTAGAAGAATAAGATTAATTAATTTAATTAAAAAATTAAAGAATTATTTAATTAATTTAGATGAATAATTAATACATGATCAATGAGACATTTTTAGGTGTTTGCATTTGCCCCTCTTTGAGACAATGTTAGAACGACGTTGTTTCAAATAAAATGAAAAATTTATGCCCTAGTATGCCCCTGTAATGGAGGTTGGATGCCCCCTCAAGAGATTGTTTATGCATTAAATGTATGAATGATCTCTCGAAAAAAGAAGAATGTTAGATAGAAGAATAGTTAGTTGATTAGAGATAGAGATAGGTAATGTGAAGATGATATTGAGATAGAATATGAGAGAATGATCATTAGAATGAAATACAATGAAAGATGACAATTAAAAGCAATTGAGGATAATTGATATGAGATGATAGATTGATAATGATAGACTGAAAATGAAGACGATAGTTTTCACGAACTTGTGTGCCTTTATTCATAGCACAATATATTCATCATTGAGCCTTATTATGTAACAATGGAGCTTTGCACATCAAGGCATAAAGAACCAAGATGTAAAGATATCTCATTTAAGAAACAAACACGTAGCAGAAAAGGAGTGAACCTTCCATTCTGGAAATAATGCTAGGGGTCGAGGTATGTGGGGTAGTCACAAGCATAACTATCCTTCATGGGATACCTACTGAATGAACGTACCAACACAGACACCCACTAGAACTATTGCCCCTGAACTTTGTTGGTTCACACCACAAACAACAAACAAAGAAAAAGATAATGCCCATCATGGCTCCTCTAGTCACTTGTGGACATCCTTGAGTAGCATAGGAATATAATATGTCGCCAAATGATAAAAGATAAAGACTGACCCGAACAAAATTCAGCAACTATATTGATCTATGCCTTCGTTCTCAGTTGCTTGATATGATGGTTGATAATATCTTATCTTAGAAAGTTGTGGACCCTGTTTAAGACTGACCTATTTGATTTCGAGTGTATCCTCTTATGTTTAAGACAAGATAATGATCACTTGGTATGGATATTGATACGATTGATAAGACAGCTTGATCAATTGATTGTAGATGTTGATTAGATAGTTGTATCTTTGTTAACTTCGTGTGAAACGTTTGCTAGATATTTGCTAGGGTGTTTGATTCTTGCGAGACATTTTATTGCAAGTTTTTTGATTGATTTTTTTTATTGTTTTTGGTTTATTTTTTCAGGATCGTTTGTGAATGTTTTTGGTTGATTTTTTTAGGACTTTATCTCAATGTTTTTTATTGACTTTTTTATTATTATTTTTTGGATTGATTTTTTATTGTTTTTTGGATTTTGTGGATCGATATTTGAATGTTTTTGATTGATTTTTTAGGATCATATATGAACATTTTTTATTGATTTTTTCAGGATCGTGTGTGAATGTTTTTTGTTGATTTTATTAGGATCGTATATGGATGTTTTTGGTATTTTTTAAGACTTTATCTAAATATTTTTTATTGATTTTTCAACATCGTATATGGATGTTTTTGGTATATTTTTGTTTTTTCAATGTTTTTGATATTTTTTCAGGACTTTATATGATTTTTAAGATTTTTGTGTTTTTCACTGTTTTTGAATTTTGTGATTTTTCAAATGTTTTTGAATTTTGTGTTTTTCAAATGTTTTTGAAATTTTTCAGGACTTTTTTAGGATTTTTTTTATTTTTTTAGCTATGCCCCTAGTGTCTAGACCTGTATGACATGATGATATGCAGAATGAATGTGGAGATAATTAATTTTTGATATGGCCTATGTTAATGCAATATGCATGATGAATATGCATTTCCTATTCGAATAAGGATGACTGTGTTTGTTTACTATTTTGTAATACACCAATTGAATTGGAGGTACAAAACATTTAATAGATAAGTGGTCAATCAATCCTTAAGGTCCTTTGAAACATGTTGGTGCCCCAAAACACACTTCGTACTTGGTAGGTTTTTTGCACTGCCCCACAAAGAGAAACCAAGTCGAGTCCTCAAATCATACATGGAGAGGCCAATGCCTAGACTGTTTAGAATACTCTAGGACTTGGACCAAAAATATAACATTGATTTTATGATTATCCTTCTACGCTTTGAGCTCTGTAAAACCCGGGAGGGTGTTCCCTTAATGCTTCTAAAATCTCTGCACCACACTCGCATGTGACATTAAAACAAATCAGATAGTCTCACTCCTAAAAGGGGGCTCAACAAAGAGGGAGAATGCTACAGAGTGGCTAGGTCTTAGAGATCTTCAACCTACTTAGAAGTGTGAGATGACTTTTCAGCAAACAAAATCATACATAGAAAATGAAAAGATATTTTGATATTATCAAAGTTATAGCAAGTTATCGATAAGTTATGAGTGAAGAAATGTTATAGAAAACTAATTGGAAGCAACTATGAGTGTCTTATCCATTGGGCAACTGAAATTGCAGAATACAAGATAAAAATGCAACAAAAACCTTAATATAATAGCTAAAGATCTCAAGATAACACTGCCTTACAATGTATCTTGTTTGTCTATCCCAACCCAAAATATTTATCAGAATCCCTGTATAAGCCCCATTAGTTTGCAAATCCTATCCAGGTAGTTTAACTAACCCCTTAGGTCAGAGCGCAAGATACAAAAAATATGCATCACAACAATGCAACAAATGAGAAAAACCCTTGATCTTACTCATTCAAAACATAACAGAGTCATACATTGGAGAAAATGAATTCAGATAATACTTTCATTCATTTCATAAGCTATTTTTTGTTACAAATTATATTACATACAACTCCTTTAAGAACTTGCAACAAACTAGGACACAAAAAACCCATCTCATTTTCTATGCAAGTTCCTATTATAGCTTGCTCATTTCACCTAGGCCTACTATACATGAGCAAGGATTTGGATCTGAACTTTTGGACCAAATTTCTCGACCCCTGTCTCATGGCCATGATTTCCCTTTTATAGAAACAAGGGAGCAACAAGCTTAAGGTTAGAGGAGACACCTCTCACAAGCTTATAAGATCGCTCGTTACTTTGTTACAAAATATTCTTCACAGTCTCCCAAAAGACTATCCATGTTGGCATTCATAATGAAGTAGAACCAAAATTGTGAACTGCATTTTGGTAGAAACAAAAACCTTTGATTCATGCCACTATCTCTGCAGATGCTTCTAAATTGACCGTGAGATGCATCATCCTTTTTTTACAGAGCATTTCCCTTCGGGAAGGGAAATTAGATCTTGACAAGAATTAAAGTTGCCCCTAAAATAGAGGAGGACCTCCAACCTTCATGCCTAAGATCAGAGAGAATGGAAAGAGGAGCTCACAAAGGAAAACAAAGTGATGAGAAGGTGTTGCATCTTCCATGCCCATGCTGAGATGATCGGTTGCCACCCCAATCCTAGCCTTTTTCTACTCCTTTTCCTTTGTAAGACTCCTTCTTTAGCCCTCTACCAATGAGTGATAGAGGAGAGACGGAGGATGAGTCCTGCAGGGGTTGTTCTAATTAGAAACTAATTTCAATCCTCCATCGACTATAAGCATACTCATTCCCAGAGGAAATACATCCGGTATCACAGAGCTCAGTGTAATTCTTGGCATGATACTGCTCAAAGATCATCTTCATCTTCTTCAAAACCTTCTGAGAAGATAGTGAATTTTTTGTTCTTTCTACCAAGTGGAGACACCACATAACCGTATTTATAAATGAAAATACCTCTCTTGGCAGTATTCATGCATGGGAAAAAATCATCATTCCAATGCTTTTCTACTCATCCTACTAGCAAATGGATTCAGAAAATCATATCCATCGAATCAAGAATATCGTATGACTCAAACTGCCAAGTCACTGCCTTCTAACCAAGTTCAACTTACATGAACGATTTTGTTCTTGATTTCTTGACTACAAATTCTCTGCTTCAGAATCCTCATCTTGGATACTGAAGCTTCATCTTTTGAAAGTTTTTCGGTAATAATTTCTTGATTTTCTGCCTCACTGTGAGAATCTCTAACAATATGCATCCTATGATTTTTTTGATAGGTCCTTGATCACCTCGCTTTCAACTCATAAATCATCCTTATCCCTTTAATCCCTCTGAAGTCTCAATTTCTTTTTGTGGTGGCAATGAAAACTTGGAGATGTTGCCACCTCAGGCACTGCTACCTTTGTCCTACTAATATGACTCGACCCAACAAAACACCTCTCAAATTGACATTTTGAGAATCGGTTGGAATCCACTTGTCTAGACTTATCTCTGTTTATTCCATGTCGGTAGGCCTATTTCCTTCTGCCTTTACTTTCCTATGTGAACAACGATGAAATAGTCTAAATCACTTCTTTTAAAACTTTTTATGTTTCCACTGTTGATTTGTCTAGCACGACATATCGCACAATCACCATCGGTCAATATCGATATTGACCCTCCAATCTAGCAAGTGGGCCCGTTAAAACTTGACGAAGCATTGCCAAATCATCCTCGAGTCTCCGCTTTGTTAGCTATCCTTCTATCAGACTTGTTCAGCCCACCTGGGACATGTGGCATGATCTCATGATGTCGTAAACCTTAACCTCCTTGCATCTTTCATCGCGGTACTCTGAGGGTTGTCCGATCTGTTCATTCATTATGTGCAGCTTACATAGTCCACCCAATACTTATTGTTATTCGTCGAGCATTTTTTTGCTTGGGTCATAACATCTTCGTCCATTTGAAACATGTGCATATTCATGGTACCTTTAGTTGCTCGGTATTTAATCATGGAGATATAAGCCAAAAAATAAAAGTCGGACTTAGGGAAAAGAAAAGTTGCAGGAATAAATAAATGGTGGCCCGACCATAATACAAAAGACATAGTCTTTGAGAAAAATGAAAAGGCCAATAGAAGATAATGCCTTAGGAAAAGAACACGGTCCCCTTTTGATGGGGGAACAAACCCTCATGCTTAAATGAAAAAGGTAACGCGAGATTATAACAGGTTTGGGTTCTTTTACAACAAGAGATCATCCAGGAACACATGAACCTGAAAACTCTAAACCCTGAGGGTAAAAATAGAGAGAAATAGTGATTTAGAGTTACCCAAATCATGTCAAGAACAACACATTTTTGCATAGTCCGTTTCAGGACTATCAGAATATCCAAATTAACACACTTAATGACTAGGATTTACAAATGGAGATGCGGAAAACTTCTCCATTGGTTCTTAAAACTTTGATCTTCTTTTGCCCATGTGTTTGAAAATGAGTTAATTCTCATTCTTGTGTTCACTAAAGATGCTTAACATGCTAAATGACTAGCTATGTGGATTATCCTAACTTCAAAAGCGTCCTGAATAAAGCCTCGTGGCTAGCAAGATTTTAGAGCTCCCACGAGGTTATAGACTGTAATCTCTCAAATATTGCTCCATTGCTTGTAGGCGTCCATAACCATGATGTAGTTACTCGCATGTTCCCGTAGTCAAGCTTTTTTTCTTGGGCCCGTTAAAACTTGACGAAGCATTGCCAAATCATCCTCGAGTCTCCGCTTTGTTAGCTATCCTTCTATCAGACTTCTTCAGCCCACCTGGGACATGTGGCATGATCTCATGATGTCGTAAACCTTAACCTCCCTGCATCTTTCATCGCGGTACTCTGAGGGTTGTCCGATCTGTTCATTCATTATGTGCAGCTTACATAGTCCACCCAATACTTATTGTTATTCGTCGAGCATATTTTTGCTTGGGTCATAACATCTTCGTCCATTTGAAACATGTGCATATTCATGGTACCTTTAGTTGCTTGGTATTTAATCATGGAGATATAAGCCAAAAAATAAAAGTCGGACTTAGGGAAAAGAAAAGTTGCAGGAATAAATAAATGGGGGCCCGACCATAATACAAAAGACATAGTCTTTGAGAAAAATGAAAAGGCCAATAGAAGATAATGCCTTAGGAAAAGAACACGGTCCCCTTTTGATGGGGGAACAAACCCTCATGCTTAAATGAAAAAGGTAACGTGAGATTATAACAGGTTTGGGTTCTTTTACAACAAGAGATCATCCAGGAACACATGAACCTGAAAACTCTAAACCCTGAGGGTAAAAATAGAGAGAAATAGTGATTTAGAGTTACCCAAATCATGTCAAGAACAACACATTTTTGCATAGTCATTTTCAGGACTATCAGAATATCCAAATTAACACACTTAATGACTAGGATTTACAAATGGAGATGCGGAAAACTTCTCCATTGGTTCTTAAAACTTTGATCTTCTTTTGCCCATGTGTTTGAAAATGAGTTAATTCTCATTCTTGTGTTCACTAAAGATGCTTAACATGCTAAATGACTAGCTATGTGGATTATCCTAACTTCAAAAGCGTCCTGAATAAAGCCTCGTGGCTAGCAAGATTTTAGAGCTCCCACGAGGTTATAGACTGTAATCTCTCAAATATTGCTCCATTGCTTGTAGGCGTCCATAACCATGATGTAGTTACTCGCATGTTCCCGTAGTCAAGCTTTTTTTCACACTTGTACGCATGATATTTCAGTTATATATCATTGCTCTTTTTCCTTGAGATGGATATTTGGCATCACTTTTACTTTTTTATTTTATTTTCTTTCCTTGACTTGTAAGTAATGAAACCTACATGGGTGTGACAATTACGGCAACGCTAAAGTACAATTTAGATTTTTCACTAGTCATATGATCAACTAAGTGTCTAGAATGAATTAGAGATTTTTTTAATGTGTTTGAGATATAGCAATTGATAGATTTTGGGTTAACAATTCTCAAATAGTGAAATCATTACCCAACCATAAGTAAAGCGTCATCACAGGGTAGAGTTGAAAATGAATGACCTGAGGACCTCAAAGACTTCATGTCTGAATATCTAAGAAAGGAGATAACCCTTGTTTCTCTTGAATGCAAACAAATGAGAAACTTGGATAGTTTCCTTGTTTTATTGATGTTGATATATGTAAATGCAGGAATTTTGTGAATGTGATGCATTTGAAAAAGAAACTATATGTGATGCAGTTCTTTGAATAAAATGAGATGCAATGCAGAAAACAAAACCTAAACTAAGCCAACCCTTAGATATAATATTATTTAAGAGGCATGTTGTTCATAGGGTCAGGGAGTGGATCTCCCTCCATGGTAGCCAAATTATATGCTCCATTTCCTATGACCCTTGTTATGATAAAAGAACCTAGCCAATTAGGTTCAAACTTCCCTGGATTTTCACATTTTTCTAGGTTCCTTTGGTTCTCCTTGAGAACTAGATCTCCCACTTCAAAATTTATAGGGCGTACTCATTTATTGTAACTCCTTCTTAGTTTGTTCTGGTAACCTTTCAAATGATTTAAAGTAGTTTGTCTCTTTTCATCAAGCATTTCAAGCTCTTGTAACCTTGCAACTCGATAATCTTCCTCTGATATGATGTGTTTTAAGGAGACTCTTGAAGATAGTAGTTCTATTTCAATAGGTAATATTGCTTCTATACCATAGACCCATGAATATGGTGTTTCTCCTATAGGTGTGCATACCCCTATTCTATAAGCCCAAAGAGCGGGATTTAATTGGAGATGTTAGTCCCATCCTACATCAGTGACAAATTTATTTAGGATCTTTAATATTGTCTTGTTTGTTGCTTCTTCTTGTCCATTACTTTGTAGATAATATGGTGTTACAAATCTCTATTGTATTTGGAATTGTTCACACAATTCTCTCATTTCTTTATTCTTGAATGGACATCCATTGTCAGTCACTATGCAAATTGGAATCCCATACCGACAGATGATTTAATTAAGCATGAATTTTTCTATTTGCTTACCTATGGTATATGTAAGAGGGGTTGCCTCTACCCATTTAGTAAAATAATTAGTAGTCATTAAGATAAATTTGTGCACATTGAAAGAAGTAGGATTAACTTTACCAACAAGATCCAACCCCCATTGTGAAAATGTCCAGGGTGATGTCATAGTTTGGAGATCCTGTGCTAGCGCATGAATGAGGTCTCCATGCACTTGACATTGTCTATATTTTTGTACATATTTATAGGCATCATTTTCCATAGTAGGCCAATAGTATCCAATTCTTAATAATTTCTTTGATAGTGTTGGGCCACTTGGATGTGCACCACAAATCCCATCATGTACCTCTTTTAAGGCAAGTTGTGCTTCTTCAACATCAAGACATCGAAGAAGTATTCCATTAAGGCTCTTTCTGTATAATGTGTCAGCAATAATAGTGTGTCTGGATGCCTAGCGAATAAGAGTCTTCTTTTGATTTCTTGACAAATCAGGAGACATATACTGATTATGTAGGTATATATATCTCATTATACCATGGGGATTCAAGACCCACAATTACACATACATATTCTGATGAGGGAATCTAATATGTCGGTACCATCATTGTTCTACAATAAACTCGAACTAAGTTTCATTATTAGGCATGTTTAGGAGAGACCCTACTGTAGCCATGGCGTCGACTGCCTTGTTCTACACTCTTGGAATCTGTTCAAAAGTGATGTTACTGAAGTGTTCTTTGTAATCTTCTACCATTTATTTACATGGCATCAGTTTATCATCTTTTGTGTTATAGTCATCATTGACTTGGTTGAAAATCAGTTGTGAGTCACCATACACTTGTAATTCTTTATCCTCCACTGCATAGTGGTATGAAGTCCTATTATGAGAGCTTTATATTCAGTTATATTGTTTGTACAGAGAAAATTGATTCTAAATGACTTAGGGATAAAATTACCTTGAGGGGTGATTAAAAGAATCTCGGCTCCTGCTCCATGATTTGTGTAAGATCCATCAAAGTATAATTTCCAAATGGTAGATGTTGTCAATGTAAACACAGATTCATCAAGAAAATCCACTAGTAGCGGGTGATTGTCTAGCAAGGGAGCATCTTCTAGCTAATCCACTATAATATTCCCTTTGATTGCCTTTCTGTCCACATACTCTATGTAAAACTCACATAAAATCATGACCCACTTGACCAATCTTCCAATTAATGTTTCTCTTCTCAACAAATATTTGAGTGGATCAAAGTGTACTATAAGTTGAACTTTGTGACTCAGCATATAAAATCTAAGCTTCTGAGATGCAAAGATCATTGCTATACATTCTCGTTCTATAGGAGTGTAATTAAGCTCATATCCAATTAGGGTTCTACTTATATAGTAGGTTTCTCTTTCCTTTCCTTTATCATTGTGTTGTGCCAATAGGGCCCCAAAAGATGAGTGTGTTGTTGATATATATAGTAATAGGGGCTTTCCTTGAGTAGGTGGAACTAATACTGGGGTATTCAGAAGATAATATTTTAAAGCTTGAAAAGCTTCTTGGCACTGTTCTATCCATTTGAAGGTGACTCCTTCTCTGAGTAAATACTGAAATGGATGACATCTATCTGCTAATTGTGCTATGAAACTTCTTATAGATTGTAATATTCCTTGCAACTCTCTTAACTACTTGAGTGTTGATGGAGGTTGCATATCCATGATTGCTTTGACCTTTGCCGAATCTACCTTAATTCCTTTGTTAGAAACAATAAAGCCTAGAAATTTGCCTATTTTTACACTAAACACACACTTTTTGGGGTTTAATCTGACATTGTATTGTTTTAATCGTTCAAATATCTTAACAAGGACTTCAAGGTGACCTTCTCTTATCTATGATTTAGCTAGTAGATCATCAACATAGTCTTCCATGATATTGTGAATCATGTCATGAAATAATGTTGTCATAACCCTTTGATATGTTTCCCCTGCATTCTTAAGACCAAATGGCATGGCATTCTAGCAGTATGTTCCCCATGGATAGGTAAATGTCGTCTTGTGTTGATCTTCTAGTGCAATCTTGATTTGGTTGTATCCTAAAAACCATCCATCAATGAAAGCATTTCATTTCCAGCAGTTAAGTCAACTATCATGTCTATGTTAGGTAATGGAAAATCATCCTTGGGAGATGCCTTGTTTAGATCTCAGAAGTATGTGCAGATTCTTATGCCCCCAGTGGGCTTAGTCACATGTAATGGATTGGATATCCACTCTCCATAGTCAATAGGTCTAATGAAGACCACATCTAGAAGCTTTTGGAGTTCTACTTTTACCAGTAATGCAGTTTGTGGATGCATCTTTCTTATATTTTCTTTGTACTGTTTGATTCCTGGTAGCAATGGTAAATGATGTAAGACCGATTCTGGATCTAGGCCTGGCATATTTGAATAGGACCAAGTGAAATTGATCAGACATTGTTTGAAGAACTATATGAAATTGTCCTTTTCTTCCTGATTTAATGATTTTGCTAAGTGGATATTATGTATAACTTCTCCTTCTGCTATATTGACTTCTTCAATCTCTTCCATAAGTAATGATGAATTCTCTTGTTCTATAGGGAGGTTGTCTAACTTTCTTTTTCCATTGCAATCATTGTCATCTGTATCTTCTGACATAGAGGCATTTGCCTCTCCAAAGTATGTTGTTCTATCCAAGTCTATAGCAAATCCTGCCTTATGATCACCTTGTGGAAACCCTTCTCTGACACCAAAGAATTCCGCAATAGCTTCATCATTCTCAAACCAGTCTAGAGTTGGTTTTCCTTCTCACACCCAATCAATCAAATATGAATGTATAAGGGGTAAGTCATTGTTTTCTTTTGTTTTAAAAGACTCTAACAACATGCATACCTAGTTATTTGGATGACCTAGTATTCTTCATCATCAATGGGTGATTGGTTGTCATCTATCATATCTATTGCTTGTGGGTTGTCATCATGATCAGATAGGAATTCATAGTCATGAGAATCTGTCACACTTTCTATGTATGTTCCACTTTCTGAGGGTGTGTCACTTATCTCCTCTTATTCTTGTAATTGAGTTTATTGTAGATTTGGGGACCTACTTTGTGTGGTGGATACCCTTCTCAAGCCTGGTATAAGCCATTGCAGTCTTTCTTCATCTGACTCATTTGGTGGAGCTTGAGTTGTTTCCCTTGGCAAAATTATTGATAGTAACCAGGAATTAGGCTCATTTGTCAATGCTAAACCTGTTTTTGCTACCACATTTGCTTGTGCAGATGTTTCAGGTACTACATTGATAGATGATTTCGTATTAGTTTCTTGTAGAAGTTACCTCATATATTCACCATTTGATTCCATGCTAGGATATGTTGGTGTTTTCTTGCTTCTCTGAGATGAAGGGGGAAATACCCATGTTGATAACTGATTCTAAGGTATGTACTATGATGGTAGCCTAGGTTTGTTCAATATATTTAGTGTACATTGTCTTGACTCTGTTATCTTTCGTACATGTTTATATCCTAACCCTTGATTCTTTGGGTATTTCTGAGGTAAAACGGGTTCTAATCTTTCTTGCTTCTGTAGTCCCAAGCCTGTGGTACCATCATACCCATGTTTTTGTAGCATCTTGAAACCATTGCCATACTAATCTAAAGGTAACCTGGGTATCATGATGTCATTCTCTTCTCTATATATCTAGTGATTGACATCTGCATTTAGGGATTCTTCCTTTAAGTCTCCCCATCTAATGAATGAGCATGAATTTGAGTCCTTTACTATCTCTTTTTCTTTATCTTGTTTCATAACTTTGTTTTGAGGCTTCCCAAAAGACCTAGGAGAAAGAGATAATTGTCTAACTTTCAAGGTACTTGAAATGAAATATTCCTCACATCCAACATACTTAATCTGTAAAGAAGATGTTGTAGGTGTATTCTTTTGTATTTCTGTGATTGTCAATGACTCCATTTGTGTAGCGAGCGGTGTTGCTTGATCAATGAGTACCTGGTTATCCACACTTGCCTTTAAGTGGTTACAGTGTTGAAATGGGTTTGGGTCACCCTGTATGGTGATTTCAATGCCATTGTATGGAAACTTAACACATTGGTGGAATGTTGAAGGTACGACCTACATGGCATGAATCCATGGGTGGAATTAGAGCATGTTATACCCTAGTTCTCTATCCAACACTTGAAAGGTAACCTCTTTTGTGATAGGTCCTATTTGTACTAGTAGTGTGACTACACCTTTTGAAGGGGGTTATTCATCATCATATGCTTTGATGTTTATTCTCTTTGAAGGATCACTATGAAGTTTAGAATAACCCAATGCCTTGACTAGCTTTAGTGTACATATGTTAAGACCGGTGTTAGGACCCGAAGGCAATTGAGAGAGGGGGTGAATCAGTTGACTATTAATTTCAACCTAAATATAACTTAATCAAACTTGATGCATAATACTGGTAAACCAAACTTAATGTCGGTTGACAGTTTAACAGTTATTAATAGTACCGGTAAAGTTTAATACATGAAACAGAAAGATAAATGGCATCCACAACACATAACACAGATATTTGTATGTGGAAACCCTGTAAGGGGAAAAAACACAGTGGGAAACCTTACCCACAATCAGATGATACCACTATAGATAGTATGTGTGTACAAATGGGGTCTGCACATGCAGAAAGGCCAACTGCCTAGAGCTCACTACTCAATCACAAAATGGGAGTCACACTGACTACAATTGGATGGTTAAATCCAATGATAATGTACTGCTTAAAATAGCATCTTCATATGCTAGATTCAATACTGATTAAGCTCCGATTGTCTTCTTCATACCTTCCTTGAATCTTCAAATGATGTCTGCGTGTATAGCTCTGCTTATATTCGTATATACCTTATTACAATCCTTTTTCCACAACCATATTAATCTCACAAATGAGATCTTACATATATACCAAAACCTAAGACCAAATGTGTAGGTCGGCTCACTAAGAATATTACAATTAAATCAATTATAAATGAATCAATATGTGATGCATCATGTCGGCCCAATGCATTTACAATAATAGCCAATCAATAAATCATCTCCATAACATGTCGTGCTGATGTGGAATAGATAACGCTTGTCGGTCCATAACCTAGACCAGTTTTCCGGTAACAACAAATATGCAAGCTCGATTAGACCTGTAGTCACACAAATATGTCCAGCTTAATTAAATAAATATTCGCTATTTATTTGATTAAAAATCCACTAGCCATCAGTTAATTAAATTAATATTTAATTAATTCATCCCCAAACATTCTTCTATTAATTAAATAAATTATTCAATTTATTTTAATTCATTCATTAAACCAAATACAAATCAATTAAATAAATAAAATCTATTTATTTAATTAAATCCCCTTTTTCCTCTTTTAAATAAATTAAATAAAACATTTATTTAAATCATTATCCCCCCCCACTTGCATTTTCCTACAAATGCAACTTGCACACATTTATTGAAATAAATTAATTTTTATTTTAAATAAAATCCTATTTTCCCTCCCCCACCAAATCCACTTGCAAAATCTAATCCCCTTCTAGATTCTTCTAACCCCTTCCTAATTAGCCTAATCCATCCCCTAATTATTGTCACATTCCTAAGCAAAATGGAGTCACTTCTCAAAGACTCCAAAGTCTTTGAAAAGCATTTAATGCTTTGTGTGTTCAACAAATTAACCCCCAAAGTCTTCCAAGACCACTAATGGCTCTTACACGACCATTTATGGCTCTTACATAACCATTTATGGTTATTTCAAACTTGTCTCCCCAAACATTTATTGTTTTGACCATATTCATCCATTTCACATTTGCACAAGAGTTTATCCATTGGATAAAAGCTTTATTCTTTGAATAAAGAGTTTATTCATTCAACCAACCTTGACTTTAACTCCCAAGGTCATATCAAGCATTTAATGCTTATTCTCTCCCCTCTCAACCTATCTCACATTGACACTTGTCATCTTGGGATTGGGTTGAAAGCTCTCACATGGATTTGAAATCATTCAATCCTGACCCTTGTTGAGATTGCTCAATCTCAACCATCCATTGCTCCATTTTTCCTATAAATAGAGCCCATTTCTTCATAATCCAGATCCTAAAAACTTGTATGCATTTAAGCTATAGGCATTTTAAGAGACCATTTTAGCATAATTAACTAATATCTTGTCTTTTTGGAGAAAATCAATCATTTTAGCATCAATAGCATAGTATTAGCTTTTCATTTCATATTTGGAGCACAATACTACAATCTCAATCCTCCATAAGCATCCATAGTGCAAAAAGCTGCTGAGAGCTACACTATTTTGGAACTTGGAGAGGAGAGGAACAAGGGAGAAAGGAGCCAAGACCATGCTACAAGGCATTTGGAGATGTCTCATTATCTTTGTTTCTTTAGTTAGATATATTAGCATGTTTTTAGTGTCTCTCTTGGTATGCCTTTTTAGATTAGTTTTTGATTGACTAACACTAACGATCTTTTGGTTTTCGTGTGTTGTTTGTCATTTGCTAACCTTGTCCATTTAGGAGGGCATCAAGACCAATAACCAAATCACCAAAAAAAAGTATCCAAACAATGTCTTTGACATAACCAAGTAATCTCCAGATGATAACAGATCATCCTCAGTGTCGGTGAACAATATAACCTATCGGTGAACCAGATACCGGTGATTGTGCATAAGTCACTGAACATGTCGGTGAACATAACCAATGATCTCCAATGTTGATAAGTGTTGACAAGTGTTGACATCAATGACAAAACCAGTGCAACACATCCAAAATACCAACAATCTCCCCCTTTGGCATTGATGGCAACACAAGATGGAAAAACCTTCTAAGTGCCAAAGCAGAAATGCCAAAACCCAAAAACCAATAATCTCCCAAAGAGATCAATTTCAAGAAATAAAAATACATAATATTCTCCCCCAATGAATAATCTCTCCTTAAAAAATTAAGTGTTTTTCAATAGATATCTCTCCCCTTTTGACATCAAATGCCAAAGAAATACAAAAACCAGATACAATAAGTTCATAGAACCAATTGTTATAGCCAACTACTCCCCCTGAGAAGTAGCTCTCCTTCATCAAAGCCGGAAAAAGATTTATCTGTTAATTCCTATCGGTCTGATGCCATGCGCCAACTATCTAAGTCTCTACCGATGAGGGTATAACCCCAAGTTGCTCTCTGAGATATTCAAAAGTTTCCTTAAGCAAGGGTTTAGTAAAGATATCTGCAATTTGCTATTTAGTATTCACATAAACCAATTTCACTTCTTTCGCTTCAACATTCTCTTTCAGAAAATTGAATTTGATAGAAACATGTTTAGTTTTAGAGTGAAATACCAGATTCTTGGATATATCAACTGTTGCCATATTATCACAGTAAATGATTATAGGTTCTTTGCATTTTACCTTTATGTCCTTTAGCATTTTTTTAATCCATCACATCACTTTTTAGATTGTTTCTACATCTAGGATAAGCTCATCCTAAGAGACACATCTACGCAGGTTAAAGCTAGTTCATGAGTGAATCCTCTCATTGCTAGGTAGTCAAAATCTGTAACACATCTCAGATTTCTCTACACCTTATCACATCAAATCTTATCAAAACAAACAAGCAATTCAAAGAAGGAATTTCGGTTACATTTACCTTAAAGTGCTAGAGATCCCCATACAACACAATCCACTAAATCATCAATCCTTCATCAAACAACTCATCATCATCTTCAATCAACTTCAAAAAAACAAACTTGCAAACAAAATGGCTCAAACCCGATCACGATCAAGGCAACGAGAAATAGAAATTGAGGAAGAAGAGGACAACCTCAATGAATTTCAAGAAGCACTTGGAGGAAATGGGAATGACGAAAACCCAGGTACACCCACTCCTTCAACAATCGAAAGGGTTCAGCATAACCCTCATTTTAACAGATTATTTGATGAAATACTAAGGAGCAATGCGGATGCTCACTTTTTAAGACTCGCTCAAGAAGGAGCCAAACTCCCCTCTGACTTTGATCTTGCCCAATTAAGACAAGCATCAGAAAGACAAAGTCGCCATGAGGAGGAAAGAGGTAGAAATCACATCAGATATAACATCCCTCGAGGTAACCCACCACCTCCTCCAAATGAAATGGAGATGTTGCGGCAAAAAGTCGAGAATCTTGCCCAACAACTTCATAGTGGTGTTAAGACCAATCAATTCTCACTTAACGACATCTGTCCCTATCTGTTTGATGGGAATCTTTATATGCCACCCTTTCCACGCGGGTTCGAAACACCAAAATTCGAAAAATATAGAGGAAAGGGAGATCCCCGCGATCATGTCCGAGAATTTCATTCCGCTTGTCTCGAAGTCGCATATGAAGACACATACTTAATGTGCCTTTTTCCCCAAAGCTTGGGAGGAACAACCACATCATGGTTTTCCCGACTACCAGGTGGCATAAGAACATTTGAGGAACTCATCCAGAAGTTCCTATCTCATTACTCTTATAATATTGAACACGACATCACCATGGCTGATCTATGCAACACCAAACAAAAGCGAGGTGAATTATTCTCAGTATTCCTGCAACGATGGCGCCAAATGTCTAGCAGACGTTCTCTTCAGTTACCTGAACAAGAACTAGTGGAAATTTTTATTTCCAACTTAAACGAAGAAATGGAATTTTACCTGGATGTCAAAGATACAGATTCTTTTAACGATATGATCACCAAAGGTATAAAATGTGAAAGGGCACTCATCAAAAAAGGACTCATCAAAATCTTTAATGAACCAAAAGATGGTCCTCGCCCGCGCTTCAATAGCGATAAACCGAACTTCTGGAACAAGAATAAGAATATCGTCAACGATGGAGTTGTGGATGCTCGGACTGTCCAAAATGCACAACCTATGGTTCGATTTGCAGGACAAAATCCTCCACCTCAAAATAACACAAATGTTCCTCTTAATCAAGGTCGCATCACATCTCATGATGAACCAAGACCTCGTCCACAAAAACAAAAACGCACATACACTCCCTTAGGGGAACCCATTGAAATAGTGTTGCGACAACTCCTCTCTCAAAATTTGGTCACTCTACCTAAGGTATCAAACTATGAGCCTCAAGTCAAACCAGCATGGTGGAGAGATACTGAACATTGTGAGTTCCATCAAGGAAGAGGACACAAGACAAGTAATTGTCACCGATTGAAAGATCTCATTCAGGATCTTATTGACCAAGGAGAAATTGAAATTGAAGGGCATGACCCAAAAACAACCAATAATGATCATCAGATGTTCAAAAATCCACTTCCATCGCAAGATCAAAGGGGTCCTTCCACTTCCAGACGAGGTCCTGATACCACTGATTATACGCAAGCTGCGTATAACTACACTATAAATCACCTGTATGATGCCAGTGAACAAATTGCAACTATCACCTTCAAAAATCCCACCTCAAATTGCAATGTTGTTACACGTCGTGGCAAGGTCACCATCAAGGCAGCTCCACAAGGCACCACCTCCATCCCAAAGCAGTACAATCTTGTGGAACAATTAGACAAAACCCCTGCACTTATATCCATTTTGGAGCTTTTGCGTCTGTCACCATCTTATAAAACTATCTTGGATCAAGCAATCGAAGAGGCGTCAGTCCCTGCAAACCTGAATACGGACCAGTTTCAAGCCATGGTTGGAAATCTAAAGTCATCACCTTGTCTCACTTTTTCCGAAAGTGACAACTCTTCTTTCCAACAACCTCATAACGCCTCACTCCACATTGAAGGCTTTGTCAACCAACACAGGATCAAGCGAGTCTTGATCGATAATGGAGCAGGCCTAAACATTTGCACACTACAATTGGTCACAGCATTGGGATATGCAATAGAATCAGTGGATCCTCGCAAGAAGATCACCATCAAGGCCTATGATGATGCAGAGCGTTCATCCAAAGGAGCTGTGGTACTACCAATCCGAGTGGGCCCTGTGGTAAAGCACATCATCTGTCAGGTTTTGGACCTTCCTCTGCCATATAATCTATTATTAGGAAGACCGTGGATACATGCCATGCAAGCCGTTCCATCTACCTACCATCAATGTATCAAGTTCCCACATAATGGTGCAGAGATCACAATCCTCGGCGATGCAAATCCCTTTGCATTTTGCCATAATATCAGCCATCAACCAGAAATTACCGTTCCTAATAATAAAGAAGCCATTTCCTCCACATCATATGTAAATCCCGTCTCTCTTGCCAATTCAAACACCCCTATACCCAAGCAAGAAAAGCTTAAGATGAAAGTCGCAGAGGAAGGTCCTGGAGAATACAACTTGAGTCAGCTTTTTTGTGTGGGACAAATGCCCACTTCTCCTAGAACACATGGTAAGCCACAACAGTTACTCCAGCAACCACTAATCATGCCTGCATGTGCCTTAACGCCTTTTGTAGACACCTAAAACTGTCATGTCTAATTAAATAAATATTTTATTTATTTAATTACTTTAGCTTAATTCTTCTATTAATTAAATAAATCTTTATTTATTTAATTAATTCATTTATCCTCTTCTAGCCTTATTTCTCATTTAAATAAATACATTTATTTATTTAAATTATCCCTTTCCTAAATTAAATAAATATTTTATTTATTTAATTGCCCTACTTCTTCTATTAATTAAATAAATCTTTATTTATTTAATTAATTCATTAACCTTTTCTACACATGACACATGTCATTCATCTCTTATTTCCTACACTACCTACCCCTTTCATTATTTTGGTATTTCTTATACCTACCCTCTAATCCTAGCCGACCTCTCTTTTTACACCTCTCAATCTTAACCCTCCATTTTCTATTGTGTCTTCTATTTAAGGAGATGCTTTCTTCATTACCAAAAAACCCCTAAGGACTAATTTTGGAGGACTTGGCTACACTACGATCCTACTTGCAACCACATTCCGTTCTTTGTTGAGCTCTTGTGCATACAAAAATCTGAGAGCAAGCATATCAAACAAGATCAATGGAGATAGGAAGAATGGAGATCAAAAACCCTAGTGGACATGTGATGGTATAATCTTTGTGATTTATTGAGTTATTTTGCATTGTCTTAGGTTATCTTCATATGTTATGGTGGATCTTTGTTCATTGTTAGGCTAGGGTTTGGTGGTTGAATCCATTTTAGTCTTTCAATATTGTTGTTTATTGCTATCCATTTTCACCATATACATTTTGGCACGCCCGGTGGGACTCTTGTCCCTTTGCATTTAACATTTTGTTGCAGATTTTGCATTTTTGAAGTTGCAGATCGGACGATTTCGACGACATTTTAGGTTTTTTTCGCGTCTGCGAGTGTTCGGATCGCGTTTTTGTATTTCAGAGGCGTCTGTGACATATTTTATCGCGTCTGTGTTTCTGTCATTTTCTATTTTTGCAGGTTTCCGAAAGTCGCGTCTGTGATCCCGAATCGCGTCTGTGAACCCTCTGATCGCGTCTGAAGAATAAAAAGGCGTCTGTGTTCTGAAATCACGTCTGCGAATCACAGAACCGCGTCTGTGTCGGACAGACGCGTCTGTGTCTGGTATAACAGCGTCTGTGCATTCTGTTTTGCAAAATTTTTTTTTTTTTTTTCAATTCGGCTTTTCGGATTTTGTACTTAGGGTTTCAGATCTGGTTTATTTTTGGCTAACCTTTGCAGATCTAGCTAACCTGGTTTGTGCAGCTTGCTTTGGAGGCAAATACGTTTTTGTTGAAGGCCCCTTTTCACAAAGTCTTTTTGGGTTTTTCTTAAAATTTACCTAACTTGTGTGCTTGCAGGAAGGGGTTATCATTTGAAACAACCCAAACTACTAACAATTTTGTTGCAGGGCCTTAGCTAGGGTTTTGTAATTTTATTTGTGTGCCTTGTCTTCATAGCTTAGCAAACACTTCAATTGGTGCACTAAAATTGAACCATTGTCTTTTGTGTCTTGAGCAATAGGCTCTTTGTGTTTATTCTTTAGAGGGCCTGTCTTCCCGTGTGGTCATTAGGACTACTAGTGAGAAGAGAACGACCCAAGTGGTAGCAAAAGAAAAGCCATCTTCTTCCAAGCCACTATAATCAAATGTATTCATGGTGAAAACTATGAATAACGTGTGCTGATTAGTTCATACCGACACTATGTCTCCCCATAAACCCGTTTGATCAAATTTATTTGATCATTTGTAGGGCGTAACCCCTACCGGCTGGGAGCCTTCTGTATTTACAGAGCTGAAAGTGCCGCATGTATGGCCACACGAGCGGATGCCCTTACTAGCACCTCATTGTTTTAGATGCCCAAATCCTTCTAGTTGTTGAGGCAGGAGGTCGGACCTCTGGTAGCGGCCCACACACATACGGTTCTTAGTAGAGATACAAAGTTCGCCATGGGGAGTTTTCATGGGGACTGATGCTTGGCTGACCCGAGAAGTGAGTGCCGAGGGTGGAGCCAGTGAGGTCAAGCATCTAAGTATCCGCTCTGAATAGCGTAGCCTCGGGGGTAAAACCCCATGTGGGATCAACAATTATTGTCCTGGCCAGCCATAAGAATTGTGCTTGACTTATGATAAACACTCAAACAATCAAGACAAAACAGCAAAACATTGTGTCTTTTGTGTCTTCAAGTGTATGCAAAAACTTTTTACATCAAACAACACACTTTTTGGAGTCTAAACAGTCTGCAAACATTGGGTCATCAACACTGTGTCCTCTTGTCACGAAAAACAGTCGAAAAATCAGATTTGGTCACAGCAAAACAAATTCACAGATAGGAAAGATTGCACTAAGGTTACAGAAACGCGTCTGTGTCTGTTAAAACCGCGTCTGTGTCTGATAAACGCGTCTGTGAAGTACAGAATAGCGTCTGTGTTTTTATCAGCGTCTGTGTCGAACAGAGACACGTCTGTGTCTGGAAATAGCGTCTGTGAAGTATACAGGCGCGTCTGTGTCCACAATTGCAAAAATCTGTCAGTCTTAGCAAACATCAACAGGAAATCTCAGAATCACGTTTGTGTCAAACAGAATAGCGTCTGTGTCTTAAAACCGCGTCTGTGAAGTATACAGAGGCGTCTGTGTCAGGATTTGAAAAAAGTTTAACAGTCAAGCAAACAAAGAAATCAGTTTCGGCACACTTGAGCTTCCTAGGTTATCTCTTCAGGTTCATCTAGCATTCAGCCTGTTCTAAGGTCTTACACAGTCCATCATTGCTTCATACCTCATTTTACAGTCATACTTGTCTAAACTTGAGTCAAAAAGTCACTTGCTTGTCCTCACTATACTTTGTCAACACACTACATACTACAACACTTTGCTAAGTGATCCCTCATCAAGGTTTCTTACCTTTGGGTCTCATTTGGTCTTACTTAGAGTCAAGGTCAGCTTACCTCATCAAGAGAAACTATCCTCTCTTTGGAAGTCACACCTACTCTACAACATACATACTTGGTCTTACACTTTGGACATTGCAAGTAAACTTCAGATTCATTTACACTCCATACAACTCTTGGTCTTACACACCCTTGTCATTTTCGTCTAAGTCTCTCACATATTGGTCTAACACCTAGTTCATGGTTGAAACCCGTCTTCAAAAATCTAGGAGAAAAGCTAAAGAAGCTCAAGGACCCGTAAACATGAGTTCTTATGAGTATGACAATGATGTCTTCTACAATCCTGAGCACACTACATTACCAGACATGAATGTTTATAGACACAATCCAAATATGGAAAGCGCAAACGCTATACACAACGCTACACACAATGATAATGTGGACAATTCTTCAATACTATCAGCAGACATACAAGAATCTATAATGGATCCTCAATTCAATAGATTGGTTGAAGAGATAATGAGGAGAGATCGTCAATACTTTCTAAACATGATGGCACAAAGTGGAGCTAAGATACCACATGATTTTGACTTATCTCAACTTATGGAAAGTAGACCTTCACAACAAACTCAACCAAATAGTGGAGGACCAAATAATATGATGCCGGAGTCACCATCAGTTTTGCTTCAGAAACCAGCAATCCCACATACACAAGCTCAAATGCACGATACTTACACTCAAAGACCATCATGGAGGCCTTATGTTCAAACACATGCTCAAGATATAGGTCAACCAAGACAAATGGATACTCAAGGACTTCCTCAAAATTTTGACACAAGAAGACCTCATGCCAAAATTGGGGGCAACACAATGGAAAATGAAAGGCCCATTGAATATGGTTTATACACACAAAACAGATATGGGGTTCCTCAACAAGAAATTATGCCAAGTGCTCCATACATGTCGCAACAATATAGACCTCCATATGGACATGTCTACGATCAGTATCATCCATACATGCAACAAGCTCCTCCTCAAATGGGTGTTTCAAACATGGGATATGCTACAAGAAATCCATCTCCTCCCAAAAATAATTTGGAGCAACAAATTAGAGATCCACAAAAGAAAGTGGAAGACATGGGCACATCAAAACCCACATATACTATGAGAGATATATGCCCTTATCCCTTTGATAAGAGCATTCCAATGCCTCCGTTTCCTCCGCACTTTGCAACACCGAAATTTGACAAATATAGAGGGAGAGGAGATCCCAAGGCACACATAAGACAATTCTTCACAGCTTGCATTGAGGTAGCGGCAGAAGAAACATACTTAATGAGGTTGTTCCCACAGAGCTTAGGAGATCAAGCGATGGAATGGTTTTCTCAATTACCTCCTGGTATTAAGTCATGGGGTGACTTGGCAGAGGCATTCATTCAACATTTCTCTTACAACATTGAAACAGATGTCTCAGTTACTACCTTGTGCAATACGAAACAAAAAGAAGGAGAATCTTTTGCGTCATTTTTGCAAAGATGGAGGAACTTAGCTAGCAGATGCTCTTGTGAAATCCCGCAAAAACAAATGGTGGAAATGTTCACACAAAATGTTAACAAGGCTATTGGTTATGATCTCAGAAAAGCTTGTTTGTCTACATTCAAGGATGTCATTGAAAAGGGCCTAGCAACAGAAAGAGTCTTAATTGAACAAGGAGTTATCAAACTATTCAAAGAAAACAAAGAGGACTTTAAGGGAAAAGACAAACCAAAGTTTTGGAACAAGAACAAGAACACAGTTAATGATGGTGTTGTTGATGCCAATACAGTGAGACCAAAGTTCATCTTTTCTGGATCAAATTCTACCAACAATCAAGTGAACAATCAAACAGCTTCCAAACCACGAAGGAAGTACACTCCATTGGGAGAACCACTTGAATCAGTATTCAAAAAGCTTGTAGCAAACAAAGTGATCACGGTCCCAGATTTTCCTCCATATGAACCAAAGGTAAAACCGAATTGGTGGAATGATGATGAATATTGTGAATTTCATAAGAGCAAGGGTCACAAGACAAGTAATTGCCATCGATTGAAAAACATTGTACAAGATCTCATTGACAGAGGAGATATTGAGATTGAGGGACATTCATCTAACCAAGAGCATGAGGTGTTTAAGGAACCATTCCCAAAACATGACAAGGGAAAAGGCAAAGTCACAGATGATCAAGCCAATTACACCAGAACATCTTACAATTATGATTCCACTATTAACCACATCTCAATGGACAATCATATTTCTACCATTACTATCAAAAATAAAAATCCTGAGAATCCTCCTCAGCGACCTAAAATTGTCCTAAAAGGTGTGGGATCTTCATCCGAAGCTACCTCTGAATGTCATGTTACAACTCGTCGAGGTAAGATCACATTGCCAGGAACCTCTTCTAAGAATACCAATCTTCCGTCAACTAAGCCTGAGTACGATCTTGTAGAGCAATTAGGGAAAACACCCGCACTCATCTCTATTCTTGAGCTCTTACGTATATCTCCTGCACATAAAGCTGTCCTTGACAAAACCTTGAGAGATACTGCTGTCCCTACGGATCTAAACATGGATCAGTTTCAAGCCATGGTGGGATACCTATCCGTTCCACACTCCCTCACATTTACAGAAGCCGATGACGCCTCCATAAGTCAGCCTCACAATGCACCTCTACATATTGAAGCCTTCATACATAAACACCGAATAAAACGAGTCCTGATAGATGGAGGAGCAGGTCTTAATATTTGTACATTGAGCACCATCAGACAATTGGGATATTCTGACAAAGCTGTGAATGCTACAAACCAAATCACTATTAAGGCTTATGATGATGAAGAGCGCTCGTCCAAGGGCACGGTCATCTTACCACTCAGAATAGGGCCAGTAACAAAGGACGTGATTTGTCAAGTCCTGGATCTAGACCTCACGTATAACATATTGCTAGGACGTCCATGGATTCATGAAATGAGAGCGGTCCCATCAACATACCATCAGTGCATAAAATTTCCTCATAATGGAGTCGAGGTAACGGTCAATGGTGATCCAAATCCATTCATATATTGCAATAACTTGAGATCACATACTGAGATTATCATTCCCAGCAATCGTGAGGCTACTCCGTCTTCAGCATATATTGATCCTGAGTCATTAAAGCCCTCGACATCCAAACAAGGTGAACTTAGAGCCAAGTTTCAAGACAAAGGCATGGGAGAATACACTCTGAATCAAACAATGTTCTTACGACAAGTCATGAACTCCCCCAAGGAATATGGGCGACCACATCCAAATAAGCAAATCTCCATCATGCTCCTCAAATGGGATCCTACCGTCTTTCAAAAATGGGGCGAACTAGAGGAAGAAAGTTTATATAAAATGCTATATAAGGACGCTGGAGATGATACACATGATCAAATTATAATACCCTGTGAAAACTATGGTAAAGGTTTCAAAATTCTGCAGAGATTCGGGTATGATGGAAAAAGTCCTCTCGGACTACGCAAAGAAGGTGTCATGGAGCCTCTACAACCTGAGCTAACTACAAGAAGGGAACGCTCTAAGGGGCTTGGTTTTCTAAACCCCAAGATTCAACACAAGAAAACAAAACAGATATGGCGAGTCAAAGTGGCTGAAGTTCAACAAGAGGATAATTATTCCACAGACTCCAATGAGTGGGAATGGGGTTCAGACAAATCCTCCAGCGATTATGAACTTAATGAGACATTTAGAGAGCCAGATGAACCTACAGAGGAGGAGGAGTTTTACAAGAAATTCAGAGTTGGTCAAGAACCGACCCATAAGGATCCCGCACAAGCTTCGTTTCAGGGCCCTAGGTCAGGATCACATAGGATGAGGACACCTGTCCCTGAGGGTGCTACTAGTGATGATAATTTGGACTCACTCACGATCGACACTGATGAGGAGAGTGCCATGGACGACCTTGATGACTACCTTGACATACCTGAATATAACCACATCTTCACTATTAGCCTTGCGGATTCTAAAAACACTAAAGACCTTCCCCTCGTTCACCCCCAACTCATTGACTGGGATCAGGATGGACCACCACAGATCGATACATTTCAAAATGACGAAGCTATTGTTGATTATCTTGGCATTCGCGATGATCTTCCTCTTGGAGACCATAAAGCAGGATACGCCATAGAGCTAAATAACATGGCATACTTTGGTGAGGGTGTCGGGCCTTCTAGTCGCAAAAATGTGAAAATAAAGACAAAACAAGGGTCTTATGGCGAAAACCACACTGTGGCGCTCTCTGACTCTAAAAAAGTAAAAAGAAAGGACGTATCTGAGGGTGAAAACCTCTCTGAGGCGCCCGAAGATGGAAGGCTTGACATTCTCCCAGCATCATACGAGGAAAAATCATCCATGTTGGTAGAGGAGACTATAAAGACAAACATTGGTACAGCCGAGGTTCCACACAACATATTTTTGGCTCAATCATGGACAGAGGCCGAGAAAGCAAGGTTCATAAGCTTCTTTAAGGCACGACAAGTCAACTTCGCATGGTCTTACGCTGATATGCCTGGACTAGACCCCGACTTAGTAATGCATCATTTAACAGTCAAACCGGGGGCAAAACCAGTAAAACAGAAATTGAGAAAAATGCATCCACAGGTGGCATTATTAGTCAAGGCAGAGCTGGAGAAATTACTAGATGTCGGATTCATACGCCCAATTGATTATCCTGAATGGATTTCCAACTTAGTGCCTGTTAGCAAACCAGATCGCAGCATCCGAATATGTACGGACTTCAGGGATATCAACAAGGCTTGTCCGAAGGATGATTTCCCATTACCAAACATTGATTTAATTGTTGATCTCACAGCAGGCCATGAGATGTTATCTTTAATGGACGGATTCTCTGGATATAATCAGATCAGGATTGCACCTGAAGATCAACATAAAACATCATTCACTTGTCCATGGGGAACCTTCTGCTGGAATGTCATGCCCTTTGGGCTGAAAAATGCAGGTGCCATGTATCAACGAGCCATGACTACTATCTTCCATGATCTCATGCATGTAAAGGTGGAAGATTATGTTGACGACCTTTTGGTTAAATCAATAGACAGAAATACACACTTGGACATACTTTCAGTTGCTTTTGATAGGCTGGAAAAATACAAGGTAAGATTAAATCCAAAGAAATGTGTCTTTGGAGTAACCTCCGGGAAGCTCCTAGGATTCATTGTGTCTAAAAGAGGAATAGAAGTGGATCCAGCAAAAGTCAAGGCTATCTTGGACATGCCGCCACCCAAGAATATCAGTCAACTTCGGTCTTTACAAGGGAGACTCCAGTCCATACGAAGATTCATAGCACAACTTGCAGATAAGTGTAATCCTTTCCAGCACCTGCTACACAAAAACATTAAGTTCAAATGGGACGAGAACTGTCAACAGGCTTTTCAGGCACTTAAAGACTATCTTTTGAACCCGCCAGTTTTGATGCCACCAATTCCGAATCAACCATTGCTACTTTACATATCAGCTACTCCAACAGCACTGGGGGCACTACTAGCACAGCAAATACCTGACGGCAAGGAAAAAGCAGTCTACTATATCAGTCGCACATTGGTGGGATATGAGCTCAACTACACACCAATTGAGCGTGCATGTCTCGCTGTGGTCTTCGCTTCACAAAAATTACGACATTATATGCTCACTCACAAGACCAAGTTGATTGCCAGAATTGATCCACTAAAATATCTGCTCAACAAAGCTACATTTACTGGGCGACTGGCCAAGTGGGTAATGATTTTGAGTGAATTCGACATTGAATACATGGACAGAAAAGCAATCAAAGGACAAGCCATTGCAGATCAACTGGCAGATGCTCCCATGATAGATGATGTTCCTCTACAGTCAGAATTTCCAGATGAGTCCATTCTAACAATATCACCTGCAAAGCCATGGCAACTATACTTTGATGGCTCATACACACAGCACGGGGCAGGAGCGGGTATACTCTTTATAACTCCCCAAGGCGATTCTATACCAAAGTCATACCGCTTATCATTTCCTTGCACCAACAATATAGCGGAATACGAGGCATTAACAACGGGGTTAAGAATTGTAGTTCAGTGGAAGATCCAGGAACTTCGTGTTTTTAGCGATTCTCAACTTGTCATCCGTCAAGCAACTGATGATTATCAAACAAAAGATGAAAAGCTAATGCCTTACAAACAACTGGTAGATGATCTGAAACAACACTTTGCAAAGATAGAGTTTGAGCAGATACCAAGAGAACAGAATCGCGCTGCTGATGCCATGGCTACAATTGCTTCACTCATTGACCTACCACAAAATGAGACCTGTTATGAGTTCCTGGTTGACAACCTGCTGATTCCGTCATATGAGATCACTCTCACGGAAATGATATGTGTTGTTGGTCCTGAATCCCAGTTATATGGTTCCATATTCACATACCTTCGCGACAACATTTTACCTCCCGATTTATCGAACAACCAACGCCGCACTTTCATCCGCCAATCCTCCCGATACGTTATCCTAGCTGATATCTTATACCAACGAGGTCTAGATGGCACCCTCCTTAGATGTTTAGAGAGTGACGAAGCTCAGATTGCGTTACGAGAAGTGCACGAAGGGATATGTGGTCCGCATACTAGTGGTCCTACCTTGGCCAAGAAACTCATCAGGACTGGATACTACTGGCCTACTATGGAAAAAGATGCATATCAGTTTGTCAAGAGGTGTAAGCAGTGTCAAATTCATGGAGACCTCATACACGCACCAGCACAAGAACTACAGCCCCTTGCATCTCCTTGGCCCTTTTGTCAGTGGGGACTCGATCTCATAGGCAAGATTCACCCTCCTTCTTCCAACGGACATAAATTCATTATCACAGCCACAGAGTATTTCACAAAGTGGATTGAAGCTGTGCCTCTCACACAAGTTACTGGGAAACAAATCGCTACTTTCATCCTGAACTACATCATTTGCCGATACGGGATTCCTACTTCCATTATTACCGACAACGGGCGTCCTTTCAAGAATCAGGATGTTCGTGAACTCTGTGAGCGATTCCATATCTCTCATCGTTTCTCCACACCATATTACCCCCAAGGTAATGGCCAAGCTGAGGCGTCTAACAAAACAATTCTCAAAATACTTAAAAAGACAGTCGACGACGCTGGCCGTAACTGGCATGTCCAACTCAATCCCGCACTTTGGGCCTATCGTACCAGTGTCCGCACACCTACAGGAGCTACACCTTACTCACTTGTCTATGGTGCTGAAGCCATCTTGCCTATTGAGGTCGAGTTACCTTCTTTACGGGTCTCCTTGAGAAACATAATCAACGATGAAGACTACAGGGTCTCTCGCTTACAAGAACTAGAACTGTTGGAGGAACGACGACACACTGCTTTTAATCATCTCAAGGCTTACCAACAACGAATGAGTCGCAGTTACAATCACAAGGTCAAGCCTCGCACATTTGAGGTAGGTGACTTAGTCCTCAGAGAGAACCCCAAGAATCAGCAAGATAGAGAAAAGAAGGGCAAATTTGAACCCAACTGGCTTGGTCCTTACATCATCACAGCAGCATATGGATCTGGGGCATATCAGCTCTCAACTACAGAAGGTGAATCTTTGGAGGACCCTATCAATAGCATGCACCTTCGCAGGTTCTACACATAAGCTCTTTTTGAGTATCCTAATGCAAAAATACAAAAAAATCAAAAAAATTCAAAAATACAAAAAAAAATTATAAAAACAAAAAAATTGTTACTTGGTGAAAACCTGGCAAACAGGCGCCTTGTGACAACAAAAAAATTGCAAAATCCAAAAAAGTAAAGAGAAATAATTTCGTCCAACGGCGAAAACCACTTCGGTGGCGCCCTGGGCAAGTACCATGGTGAAAACTGGGTCACCAGCGCCATGCGTAGGGACTTTGCTCCTCCCTCTTTCAGGATTCCCTTTCATTCTTTCACTTCGCACACAATCACGACCAATTCACTCACAATAAACTTACCCATTCCCATCATGGCTTGTTATTGATCTACCCAAGATTGGTTAGCCATTCATAATAAATCAGATCCTATCTGTGACTACGGCCAATTCCTGCGTCTAGTAATGGGTGTGGAACTGAGAACATCACATGTTTCGAGGAGTACAGTTTCTTTCAGCTCTCTTCAGTCTATCCGCGCACAATTCGCAATAAAGCAACATTTTGCATCGCAGATCCGCAATAAAGTTCCATCTTCTCCACAATAAGGTATCAGTTTCATGGATTCAGTCAGTTTCCAAGGAGACACAGCAGCAACAATGGGCTTCAACAAAATCAAATCTTTTAACAGACTCAGACAACATATGGTTCAGTGTTATCTATCCTTTTTGTGAAAGTGAACATTGTGACCACAATCAAAATTTGACTTAAACAAGTGACAAGAGACACAAACTTGAGGACTACAGTGGATGTGGGTGTCGAGTCTTGGTTTTCTTTTGATTTTATCTTTTTGGTGACATGTCTTTTAGCTTTTCCGGGATGTCTTTGACTAGAGATTCTATCTCCAGGATGTCTTTGACTAGAAAGGCGAGGATGGGGTATCGTCACTTATTTGCATTTGCTGTCTGTGGATTGTCTTTTAGTAATACTATGACTTGTCCAAGGATATGAGGACACTGTGAGTCTAGTGTGAACTGGGGCATTCCTTGTTTGTGACTGTCTTATCTCCATGCAAACAGGTACAATGACTTTCTGGGCCGAACATATGCCTCGATTGTCATAACCTATTCTGCCATAATAAAGCTCAATGATGATAACGCACAAGAAGCTCTTTCACGTTCATATCTTCTGTCTTCCATCCCCCTTTCTTGATTGACTTCCATTGTCCTTCTCGAGTCCGCGTAGCCCGCTATCACATGACTGAGTATAATGACACACCAAAAACATGTGCATTTCATATAGTTGCACCTGCATCACCACATATAAGCATTTCATACATATAGATATTATAATGGCATCACATCCTGCATACAACACATGTTAGCACATCTCACATTTTCATTATATAAATAATCATTTGCATCACATACATTTTCATTTGCATCATGCATCACATATACAACGTAAAAGAACAAAAATATATGGCCTTGCATCATATAAGCATCCATATCATAAAACATGCATCACATAAGAACATCTCATCACACAAGGTACACATGCATATAGCTGCCGCAAAAGATGAATCATCTCATATATATAATCAATCAAATGTGTCATAATACAATGATGTCAAAAGAATCATATGGCTACAAAAGAATCACCCGCAGGTGTCTACAATCCAACAATGATACATCTACTGATACAATGGGAGCCCACTATAGCTATGAGGAACTCCCTCCCTCGGAGCCACCTCGCCTCGACGGAGTCTGAGCTGTAGATGGCCCTGCCCCTGGATCCCCCTGTCCCTTTGGTGGTGGTGGAGGCCCCATAACCCCACCGCTGGATGCCTGTCTCCTGCGGCTCCCTCCCGTAGCCGTCGCTGTGCGCGACGACCTCTGGAAGCTCCTAGCCCGCTGCTCTGCTGGCACGGCTGCATAATATAGATCCCTCCAGTAGGCGATCTCCTCTCCCGCTCGCAAAACATAGGCGTAGCCTGCCCCTGCATCCTCTGCTGCCCGCCTACCTGCCCTCAGAGCTGTCTCGGCCTCGGTATATCTCTGGATGGCCTGATCCCTCTCCCGCTCTGTGTCTTGGACCCTGATCCTGAGGTGGTTCCTCTCTCGAACCAAATCCTCAATCTCATCTGCCTGGCCCTGGCAGATCTCCCGCAGCCTCACCACCTCATCCTCCTCGGAGTCTCCGCTCTCCGCCCCTGCCTGTGGCTCCTCCTCTACAGGTGCCTGTCCCTGTGCCTCTGCCTGCACCTGTCCCTGTGCCTGTATAGGTACCTGTGGCTGTACCTATCTCTGTACCTGTGGCTGTACCTGTCTCTGTCCCTCTCTGGGACCCTGTGCTGCTGGCACCTGTAGGGGCAGTCCACCCCGTCCTCTCACCACTGGAGCTGCTCTCTCCTGACCTCCCTCCCTCCGAGGTGCTACCCGTCTCTCTCCCACCACTCCCCTCCGCCTCCGCCGGCCCCTACCTGCATCCCCTCCTCCCTCATCATCATCTCCTCCACCCTCTCCATCCACTGGCTCTGCTGGATCTGTCAACCTCGGAAATGGATGCTCTGCCCAGTACGCAGAGTACTCTGCGTCCATCCCTGCATCATCTACCTCTGGCCACATGTCCCATGGCATCGGCATCATCTCTGCTAGCTGCATCACTGCCTGATCATAAGATAGCAGTGGGCCAAACTGCACCTGATCTCTAACAGTACGGGCATACATACCCGAGCCTCGGGGCATCCTCTGAATCCGGCCATACTGCCTGCATACCCTATCCACCAGCTGTCTCTCTAATATATAGGGCGTCCGCCCAATCAGGTACCTGCTCCGGAAGGTGTAGGGTAGCTCCAGTGCATCGTCACCCCACTCCTCGCACCCCAGGTACGGCCTCCAGATCACCATATCAATGTCATCAATGACTCTCCTCCAGTGCTCCAATCTCCCAATCCGAGGCTGGGATGTGATCATGGCATACAAATGAACAAAACTCTGTCCCTGTCCTCTGCCTCTGAAATGAATCGGCCTCGTCACTGGAAGGTGCTCATAGGCCCACACCTGCAATAGAGTCACACCGCAGCCCAGCCCCACTGATCCGTGGTATACAAACTGATGCAGCTCATAGTACAAATGTGCTAGGACACATGGCCCCCATGCATACCTAGTGTGCTCTGCCATCAGCGTCTCCAAGGCCCCTCCCCAGCCCACTGCCAATCCTCGTGTGGCCCTGTCTGGACACAGGTATCCACTGATAACTCCCCCAATAACTGCCGGCAATGCCAATCCTGTGGCAGTCATGGTGTCCCAGGCTACATGCCCTGCTCTCATCTCCAACTCAGGATCCTGAAAAACCCGTCTCAAGGCCTCCCTGTCACCGTCACGGTCGTAGGGGATCAACTCTCCATCAATAGGAACATGTAATATCCTGTATACATCCTCCAGTGTCACTGTCATCTCACCCATCGGCAGGTGAAACGTGCATGTCTCTGAGTGCCATCTCTCGGCCAATGCAGTCAGCAACCCCATGTTTGCCCGAAACTCAGGCACATAGAGCATATATGTGAGACCCATCTCCTCAATGGAAATCATGTCCTGGATGGACAACTCTGGACGCAGTCTCTGAGTCGATGGGAATCTCTCCCGTGACTCCAACATAGGCAAATACTCCTGCAGTCAAGCAAATCAATCTTGTCCGTTATCGTGGCATTCACTGTTTATCACAAAATGCTACTCGCTACCCAAATGCATATGGCTATCTACCCTAGTGACACTCACTGTTCATCACAAAGTGTTGCTATTTATCCTAGTAGTGCTCACTGTTCATCACAAAGTACTACGTGTGTGACATTCCCTGTTCATCACAAAGTGTCACTCACATTCGCACTCCCTGTTCATCACAAAGTGCTGCTTATCCTGGTGCTCCCTGTTCATCACAAAGTGCCTTGATCTATCCTAGTCTTCCTAGAGGACCTGCTTGAGTGTATCCTCTCAGCAGCTTATCCAATCGACAGCGTATGTTCATCACAGAACTGTCGATTTGACCTAAAGAAATAAAACCATGCATTTAAACACATAAACGCACTTTTTCAACACACACGCGCTTTTAACTCATAAACGCGCTTATAGACTGCATAAACGCGCCTCTGCAACACAGACGCGCTTTCTAAACACAAACGTGCCTATGCCAGACATAAACGCGCTTTCTAAACACAGACGTCCCTGCATGACATAAACGCTGTTCAAAAGCACAGACGCTACTACATTTCACAAACGCGTCCGCATTCAACACAAACGCGGTTCCAGGCACAGACGCGCCTGGACCCGACACAGACGCGCCTGTTGGACACAGACGCGCCTGGCGCTGACACAGACGCGGTTGCGCGTTTTTGCACTTTTAAACTACCCTATTTCTAGCGCATTTATTGCTCCTAAACATGCATTAATGACAAAACTTGAAATGCGTGAAAGTACGAGGAGGTTTTCGGGTACTTACCGGCTCTCCTGCATCGGCTGGTCGCTGGAATCGGCGGACACGATCGAATCTATGAACGAATGCCATCGCTGCTGACTGCTGCTGCTCTTTTCTCGCTCTGCACTGTGATCTTCTATGGGTGTGGATGACAATGAGGATGTCTTTTGCCCGTGGTTTATCTTATAGCCTACCCTAGCCCTGCCCTTCATTTTCCCGAGTCAGTATTCCTCATCCCGTGACCTTGTCACTTTATCCAATCAGTCCATTCTTTCCCATCTTTCTTATCGCGAGATTGTCTACAATCTTTCCAGACTTTTTCATCCAATCTCTCGAGGGGGCATATCATTCCCATCCTGGGGCAACTCTGTATCAGTTCATCTTATCTTCTTTGAAACAACGCGACAAGCCGCATTGTCTCAAAGAGGGGCAAAATGTAGACACCTAAAACTGTCATGTCTAATTAAATAAATATTTTATTTATTTAATTACTTTAGCTTAATTCTTCTATTAATTAAATAAATCTTTATTTATTTAATTAATTCATTTATCCTCTTCTAGCCTTATTTCTCATTTAAATAAATACATTTATTTATTTAAATTATCCCTTTCCTAAATTAAATAAATATTTTATTTATTTAATTGCCCTACTTCTTCTATTAATTAAATAAATCTTTATTTATTTAATTAATTCATTAACCTTTTCTACACATGACACATGTCATTCATCTCTTATTTCCTACACTACCTACCCCTTTCATTATTTTGGTATTTCTTATACCTACCCTCTAATCCTAGCCGACCTCTCTTTTTACACCTCTCAATCTTAACCCTCCATTTTCTATTGTGTCTTCTATTTAAGGAGATGCTTTCTTCATTACCAAAAAACCCCTAAGGACTAATTTTGGAGGACTTGGCTACACTACGATCCTACTTGCAACCACATTCCGTTCTTTGTTGAGCTCTTGTGCATACAAAAATCTGAGAGCAAGCATATCAAACAAGATCAATGGAGATAGGAAGAATGGAGATCAAAAACCCTAGTGGACATGTGATGGTATAATCTTTGTGATTTATTGAGTTATTTTGCATTGTCTTAGGTTATCTTCATATGTTATGGTGGATCTTTGTTCATTGTTAGGCTAGGGTTTGGTGGTTGAATCCATTTTAGTCTTTCAATATTGTTGTTTATTGCTATCCATTTTCACCATATACACCTTTCATCCTTGGAAAGAGTCAAGAGGAAGAAACACAAGATGAGGACCTAGCGGAATGGATCTATAAGGATCCCATCACCACTAACATACCGCGAGTTACACTTCCTATGGAACAATATGGCAAAGGCCTCCTCATTATGCAAAGAATGGGATATGATGGTCAGAGTGCTTTGGGATATTGCCAACAAGGACGACATGAACCTCTGCTACCAGAATTCAAGCCCAAAGGTAATACAGGCCTAGGCTTTGAAAAAGAAGTCCTTCCTAAACTCAGATTCAAAGGAAAACCCGGCAAACCATTTTGCCCACCTACTGCAAAGAGGATACCTTTCATAATCAAAGCACCATCAAACATTATCCCCACTGCCCCATCGAGGCTCACAACCCCACCACAACCATCTACAATACCAATCATCCCACCAAACGAACCAGTAATCCCATCAATAACACCAATAGCAGCAGCAACTATATTGGAACCCGCAGCAGCATCTATGGCACCAGCCATTCCAACAGAAGCCACCGAGGCAACACTGCCGATACTTCCAGTGACAAATCCTTTAAACCCCATCACGGTTCCTGCAGCACCGATCACCACAAAGATACATAAACCAATCACACCTGTCGTGTTCAACTCCAAAGACATCCCAGTATGGTATAGCAATCGGATGTTGGAAAGTGATTCAGAGACCGACTCACATGAGTGGGAATTTGATTCTGTACAGCTTAATACTTCAGATGAGGAAGACACATCACCACCTCCACCATGCAAAGACATCCCTATTTACGGAGAAGCACAGATAAAAACCACTTGGGTTCCTGAGCTGGAAACATCTTCCACAGACCCTACGTCTCATCCTACGCCTGATTCTGACAGGGAGAGTACCATCAACGACCTTCACCACACTGTCTTAACCCTCACTGATACCTCTAACGAACTTAATCTAATCGATGAAGTAATGCCCATTATCCACCCTGAACTCATCAAATGGAACCAATCAAATCCCCCATGTCTTGACCTCTTCCAAAACGATGAGGCTATCATTGACTTTTTGGAATTAAGGGATAATCTACCAAGTGGGGATCACAAAGCTGGATTCGCCATTGAACTTAATAGCGCAGCATACTTCGGGGCGGATGCCAAACCTTTCAGCTGCAAAAATATAACAATAAAACATGGATCTTCCAGTGAAAACCACACTGTGGCGCTGTTTGATCCGACAAAAGTAAAAAGAAAGAGCGTATCCAATGGTGAAAACCTCTCTGAGGCACCTGAGGATGAAGGGTTTGACATCCTCCCTGCTAGTACACAACAGGAACGATCAACAATTCTTATCGAGGAAACCAAAGAATATAATGTGGGGACTCCTGAAAACCCTCATATCATACATCTGGCATCTCTTCTCACTCTAGAGGAACAGCCTCAATTCATAGAGTTCTTCCAGAAGCGTCAGATTAACTTCGCATGGTCATATGCAGACATGCCTGGGCTTGATCCTGATTTAGTCATGCATCACCTCACCGTCGCAGAAGGAGCCAAACCTGTCAAGCAGAAGCTTCGTAAGATGCATCCTCAGATTGCCGTGCTAGTCAAAACAGAACTCAAGAAACTCCTGGATGTTGGTTTCATTAGACCAATTGATTATGCAGAATGGATCTCCAATATTGTGCCTGTCGGCAAACCAAAAGGGGGCATCCGCATTTGTACTGACTTTAGAGATCTGAATAAGGCATGTCCTAAGGATGACTTCCCCCTACCAAATATCGATATCATAGTGGATTTAACAGCAGGACATGCCATGCTTTCACTCATGGATGGCTTTTCCGACTACAATCAGATAAAGATCGCACCTGAAGATCAACATAAGACAGCCTTCACATGTCCCTGGGGCACATACTGCTGGAATGTAATGCCTTTTGGTCTAAAGAATGCAGGAGCGACCTATCAAAGAGCAATGACCACCATCTTCCATGACATGATGCATACTATGATGGAAGATTATGTGGATGACTTACTAGCAAAATCACTTACTAGAGATGGACATCTCCACATCTTAGATAAAATCTTTGATAGACTGGAACAATACCATGTTCGACTCAACCCAAAGAAATGTGTCTTCGGAGTGACCTCCGGGAAGCTTCTAGGATACATTGTCTCAAGCAAAGGCATTGAGGTCGATCCAACAAAGGTTAAAGCAATCATGGACATGCCACCTCCAAAGAATATCAGTCAGCTAAGAACACTACAAGGACGGCTTCAATCCATCCGCAGATTCATTGCACAATTGGCTGATAAGTGTCACCCATTCACACACCTGCTACACAAGAACATACGCTTTCAATGGGATGACAAATGTCAGCAAGCATTTCAGGCACTTAAAGACTATCTCATGAATCCACCCTTGTTGATGCCACCAGATCCAAGTAGACCGTTGTTACTTTATATCTCAGCGACAAGTACAGCATTGGGTGTACTACTGGCACAACATAATGCAGAAGGTAAAGAGTGTGCTGTATACTACATCTCTCACACACTGGTTGGCTATGAACTCAATTACACACCTATTGAGCGAGCTTGCCTCGCAGTAATCTTAGCAGCCACTAAACTGAGGCACTATCTGTTGACACACAAGGTACAACTCATCCCAAAGATTGATCCACTCAAGTATTTACTCAGCAAAGCAGCATTGACAGGTCATTTGGCCAAATGGGTAATGATTCTAAGTGAATTTGACATCGAATATGTGGACCGTAAAGCTATCAAAGGTCAGGTCATTGCAGATCAGTTGGCTGATGCACCTCTCATAGGTGATCATCCTCTCATTTCCAATTTTCCAGATGAAGAGATATTCATGATCACAGAAGCGCAGCCATGGAAACTATATTTTGATGGTTCATACACTAGGCATGGCTCGGGGGCAGGCATTTTGTTTATCACACCTCAAGGTGATAGCATCCCGAAGTCTTACAGGCTCACATTTCCATGCACAAACAACATAGCAGAGTATGAGGCTTTGATCACAGGACTCAGGCTAGCCATACAATGGAAATTAAAAGAACTACAAGTATATGGCGACTCCCAACTGGTCATTCGACAAGCAACAGATGAGTATCAGACCAAGGATGATAAACTCATGCCATACAAACAAATGGTGGACTCTCTAAAGACATCATTTACTACTATCACTTTTGAGCAGATACCAAGAGATCAGAATCGAGCTGCTGACGCTATGGCTACTATCGCATCTCTCTTAGATCTTCCACAGAATTCAACACGCTACGAGTTCTTGGTAGAATAGCTTTGGATCCCCGCTTATGATATCCCTGAATCCGAGATGATATGTCGCCTTGTCGGTTCAGAATCCCCATGGTACGGTGAGTTCTACACCTATCTCCGCGATCACACCCTTCCTCCCAACCAATCAAATAACCAACGAAAAACCTTCATTCGCCAAACTGCTCGATATACCATTATTGTTGAAACTCTATACCGACGTAGTCTTGATGGTACTCTCCTTCGATGTCTGGAACAAGGTGAGATAACAAAGGCTTTGGAAGAGGTACATGAAGGAATTTGCGGGACTCACTCAAGTGGTCCATCACTAGCCAAGAAGATCATGCGAGCTAGATACTATTGGCCATCTATGGAAAAGGATTCCTACTACTTTGTCAGGAAATGCAAGAAATGTCAAGTTCACGGTGACCTGATACATGCACCAGCACAGGAACTACAACCAATCACAACACCATGGCCTTTTTGTCAATGGGGCCTTGACCTTGTGGGTAAGATTCATCCATCTTCATCCAATGGCCATAAATTCATTATTACCGCCACCGAATATTTCACCAAGTGGATCGAAGCTGTTCCACTTACCCAAGTCACCGGCAAGCAGATCGCCTCATTCATCCTCAACTACATCATCTGCCGGTATGGTGTACCCATGTCCATCGTCACAGATAACGGTCTTCCTTTCAAAAATCAGGATGTCCGTGAACTTTGTGAGAAATTTCATATCCAACACCGCTTTTCCACCCCCTATTACCCACAAGGCAATGGTCAGGCCGAAGCATCCAATAAAAACATATTGAGAATCCTAAAGAAGACAGTTAATGATGCCGGTCGTGATTGGCATGTTCAATTGAATCCAGCATTATGGGCATATCGAACTAGCATTCGAACCCCTATAGGTGCAACTCCTTATTCATTGGTCTATGGTGCAGAAGCTATCTTACCTATTGAGGTTGAGATACCATCATTACGAGTTTCCTTGCATAATCTCATTGATGATGAAGCATACAAAGTATCCCATCTTCAGGACTTAGAGTTACTTGATGAGAAGCGACAAGCTGCATACAATCACCTCAAAGCCTATCAGCAGCGCATGAGTAGAAGCTACAATCACCGAGTTAGATCTCGTACATTTGAGGTAGGTGATCTTGTTCTTCGCAAAAATCCTCGCAACCAACCAAATAGAGAACATCAAGGCAAGTTTGAATCAAATTGGCTCGGCCCATATGTTGTCACTGCTGTATTCGGGTCCAGGGCATATCAGTTGGCTACATCAGAAGGAGAACCGCTTGCAGATCCAATCAACAGCATGCACCTCAAACGGTTTTATACCTAAGCTGTATAGAGCATCAGGCTCCCCTACATATCAAAAAAATACCAAAAACATTCAGAAAATGTCCTGAAGAAAATACAAAAACATTCAAAAAAGTAAAGAAAAATCATGCATCCAAATGGTGAACAACCACTCCGGTGGCACCTTGGGTAAGTGCGATGGTGAAAACCTGGCAAATAGGCGCCACTCATAAAGGCAATGGCTCCAGTATCTTTCAGGCTCGTTGCGATCACATTCATGCACACATACATCCATCCATCCCAACCATGGCTTGTTATTTGATCTACAATTAAGAAAGTACTCCATGCGTCTAGCATCCCACCTTTTCATAGTCAGGTCTACAAACTGGGGGCAGTACCCTTACCCTAGTGATGGAAGTGGATTCTACATTATCTTGTATATCATTACGCTCTTCATTCAGGCAAACAATACAAAATCCAAAAACATCGACAAAACCATTGAAAAATCACACAAAAACATGACAACACCTTATACATACCCATCCATGCAGATGCCAAAACAAACATTGACACTACTCACACACTAACCACTTATCAATCAAACCAAAACAATCGACATCAACAATCCAACCTGTCTTTAAAATAAGGATGCATCCTTCCTTACCAAAACAAAGACAAGATGACATTTTCTTTGACAAGAAAATTATGTTAGGCTATCAAATACTTGGTTGATTTATGAGTACAATCATTTGTTTATCTATATCGGGATCGTGCAGCATTATTTTGTATCGTTTGCACATTATTTCCGATGAAGTTCTGGGGCATGTACTAATGGTGTCTACGTGGGAAGTTCACTAAGCTATGTGATCATAGGCAAAAATACAGTCATAGATCATTACGGCTTGCTAACTACATCGTATACCTCGACCATATGGGCATGAACCATTACCAAGGATCCATATTCTTTATTCTTTATGTATATATACTGTTTGGTTGTAGGTACAATGCTCATTCTTTGGTTCCTCTTCCTCCAAATTGGATAAAGGTTTTATTTTCTTAGTACGGTATGAGCTTGTCTCAGGATCTGATCAGCCTAAGATCAAGGAGGACGATCCAAGTCATACACGAAAGGAGATAATCCTTGTCTGTTCCGCAAGCAATACTCTGGTCGACTTGATCCCTTATATCAAGTCGCTTGTATTAACTTGCTATATAAAAATCCATGAAAGGAATACTTAGGTCATCTTGAATCATTATGTCAAGATGCTTGTATTCTCTTCCAACATTTTAAAGCTCAATGATGAAAATAGAGCACTATGGATCGTCATCTCATCTCATCTGTATATATTGCATTTCGTTGCATTCCACCCATCCATACATTCATAATAGCTACATATCATGCATACATAGTCATAATAATGCATACTCTATTTTCCTCTTCTTCCATAGGAATGAGTCATAGGTTTTCCATTTCTTCTATCTAACATTGAACCCCCCCCCTCACCCTCCCCATCTCGATAATCAGCATCACATACCCTACATCATTTCTCAATCAACCCAATCAAGCCATGTTCATCACCATCCATCTCTAAATAGGAGGGATTGTGTTTCCTATCCTAAGTCATCCAATAAGCCAAGCAAGTTACTCTGTCTGCACAGGTACATTGACTCACACACACCTAGACTATCAACAGATACTCTGATCAAGTATCTTCGGGTCTCAACAGCTAATCGATTATGGTAATCCTAGACTACATCAGGCATTTATCATAATGACCTAGTCTCAACGGGGTTGCCATGATTCCCCACAACCATCCATCACATGCACACACCATCAATTGATCAACCAATCAAACACAATCACATCGGACAATTACATCAATTGTCTAAGTCTCAACGAGTATTTTTGTTTCATATACCTTGACTTCATCGGGCAATTGCATCAATTGCCTAAGTCTCATCAGGTCACTTTGCTTCACTTACTCAGACTTTATCTTGTCCAAGCAAACAACTGGCATCAACTGTCATGCTTTGACTTGACTGGGGCAATTAAACCGATTGCACCAGATTGTTCAACCAATTTTGATCACTTGTATAGCATCACTCGAAAGAACAACCACCACATTTTCACTGTATCTCCTGCATGACCTAAGGGTACTCACTGGCTTGATGTTTCTCCATTTTATCCTCGTTTTCTTCTATTTTTCACCCACGTTGCTAACTTATTCTTTTCTATCACCTCGCCAATTTTCATTCTTTTTCGAGAGATCGCCCGGTTTTTCAAAAAATTTCGGCCCATCTCTCGAGGGGGCATACCACCCATTAAATTTACATTTTATGGCGCATTTTTTCACACCTATTTTTCTTTATTTGAAACGACGCGATAAACCGCACCGTCTCAAAGAGGGGCAAATGTAGTCACATAAATCTGTCCATCTTAATTAAATAAATATTTCGTATTTATTTGATTAAAAATCCACTAACCATCAATTAATTAAATAAATATTTAATTAATTCATCCCCAAACATTCTTCTATTAATTAAATAAATTATTCAATTTATTTTAATTCATTCATTAAATCAAATTCCATTCAATTAAATAAATAAAATCAATTTATTTAATTAAATCCCCCTATTCCTCTTTTAAATAAATTAAATAAAACATTTATTTAAATCATTATCCCCACCCCACTTGCATTTTCCTACAAATGCAACTTGCACACATTTTGAAATAAATGAATTTTTATTTTAAATAAAATCCTATTTTCCCTCACCCACCAAATCCACTTGCAAAATCTAATCCCCTTCTAGATTCTTCTAACCCCTTCCTAATTAGCCTAATCCCTCCTCTAAACTTTGTCACATCCCTAAGCAAAGGGAAGTCACTTCTCAAACCCTCAAAGTCTTTGATAACCATTAAAGGCTTTCAACCTTCAACCACTAAATGGCTCAAAGTCTTTGATAACCATTGAAGGCTTTCAACCTTCAACCACTTAATCCCCAAAGTCTCCAATAACCATTAATGGTTACCTCAAACCCTCCCACATGGTTAAAACATTTGTTTTGACTCAACCTCTACCCAACCCAAGGGTCTCATCAGGCCATTAATGCTTTGACCATGATTATCTCTTAAACATTTGCACAAAGGTTTATCCTTGGATTAACTCTTAATCCAGTGGGTAAGCTTAATTTAGACTTGACCCTTAGCCTTTAGATAACCATGAGGTCTTCTCAGGCCTTTAATGCCTCCAACCTCTTCTCTCAACCCAACCCTATGTTGACACTTGTCACCATTTCATTGGTGCCAATTGTGCACATGGATCCCCAACTTTCAAACTCAACCCTTGATTGAATCTTTCAATCTCAACCATCCATTGCTCCATTTTTCCTATAAATAGAGCCCATTTCTTCATAATCCAGATCCTGAAAACTTGTATGCATCTAAACTATAGCCATTTTAGAGAGCATTTAGCATAGCATAACTAAATATTGTCTTTTTGGTTAAAAACATATCATTTTAGCATAAAAATAGCTTTTCATTTCATATTTGAAGCTTAATATTAAATCTCAATCCTCCATAAGCATCCATAGTGCAAAAAGCTGCTGAGAGCTACACTATTTTGGAACTTGGAGAGGAGAGGAACAAGGGAGAAGGAGCTAATATCGTGTTAAGAGATAGTTGGAGATATCTCATTGTCTTACTTCTTTAGTTAGATTCATTAGCATGTTTTTAGTGTCTCCTTTGGAATGCCTTCATGTTTTAGTTTTTGATTGATTAACTCTAACATCTTGTGTGTTTTGTGTTGTTTGATCTTAGACTAACTTTGTACCATTTAGGAGGGCATCAGTTTGAATTTCCCAAAAACTTCTGATTTCTCCCTGAGAAAAGTAACCCAACACATTCTAGAATAATCATCAATGATTAGCATAAAATATCTATCTCCTTGTAAACTTCTAGTTCTTGCCAGACCACATAAATCAATATGAATTAAATCAAGAACATTACTGGATTTCTTTGGAATTCTCTTAAAATTTGCTCTAACTTGCTTTCCAAATTAACATTCTTTACATACCGGATTGTGAGGTTTTACAATCTTAGGTAAATCCCTTACTACCTTAGTAGTATTGATCTTCACAATGCAATCAAAATTTACATGACAAAGTCTTTTATGTCATAACCAGCTTTCATCAATATGTGCAATCAAGCATGCTTTCTCATTGTTATTCAAATGAAAGATATTACCTCTAGTTTGATTACCGGTTGCAATTTCCAAACCAGTTCTACTCATGATTTTGCATTTACCATTCTTGAATTGTAACTGAAATCCTTTTTCAACTAATTGGCCGACACTCAAAAGATTATGCTTTAAACCTTCAACATAATAAAGGTTGTCAGTATTGTGCTTACCATCAAAAGATATAGTGTCTTTTCCTCTGATCAAATAGGTTTTATCATCCCCAAATCTTACTAGACCTCCATTGTATTCTTGAAAGGTTAAGAATTTACTTTTATCACTAGTCATATGATGTGAACATCCAGAATCAATGATCCATTCATCCTTTTCTTCAATTTTTTCTGCCAAGGCCTTCTCTACTAGTTGTACAGTAGGTGCCAGTTGATCTTCTGTTATTGCAACAAAAGCCCATCCATTATCTATCGGTTCCTCATCAGAATCATCAGTAACTCCTTCATCATCATAGTAACATGATTTGTCTTTATTTTTCTTAAATTTGTATCTCTGATATTCAGGGTTAGGCTTGTATGATCTTTTAGCTTCTTCTTTCAATCTTGCATGTCTATCAGGATACCTAGATGCCATATGACCAGTTTTATTGCAGTTAAATCATTTAAATGGTGCTTTACCTTCATACTTACTTCCAACTGGACCTTTAGGCTTTTTTCTTGCAAATAGTGTTTCAAACTCTTCCAATTCTTCATTCTCTCTTCTGATTTCTTCAAGTTCTCTTGCATAAAGTGCTTTCCAATCAGATTTCTCAAATGATGATGATGCTTTGAAGGCTAAATCTATCTTAATTGTACCAACAGGACCAAATTCCTCAAGTTCAAAAGCTAAAAGTTTTCCAACCAAGGTATCTCTAGATATTGATGTATTAGGCATTGTTCTCAATTCATTAATAACAATTAATTTCATTTTGTATGCCGATGGCAATGCTCTTAAAACTTTAGAAACAATTTCATCTTCACTTAAGGATCCTCCACAACATTGTATATCCAAAACAATTTCATTAACTCTTTCCATAAAAGCAGAAATTCTTTCATCTTCTTCCATTTTCAGATTTTCATACCTGACCCGGAAGCATTCCAATTTTGCAATTTTGACAGTTGTATCACCTTCATTCAATGTCTCCAATTTGTCCCAAATAGCTTTAGCAATAGATCAGTCTGATAATCTCATGATTTGCTGATCTGACAATGCGCTCAAAAGTGCTTCTCTTGCTTTGCAATCATTCTCTTGATCTTTAGCCAAGTTAGGAGGATTGGGTTGACTATGTGTAGGACCAATATAGCCATTCTTTTTAACATCTCATATGTCTCTTCCAATGCAATTCAGATGTGTCTCCATTCTGATCTTCCATATGCCATAGTTAGTTCCATCAAGCTTCGACTTGTCCTTCCTGAAATAGTTTGTTGTCATAGAATCTCCTCAATCTGTTAAACTTCTGCAAAAAGAGGACTTGGCTCTGATACCAATTGTTAGGACCCGGAAGCAACTGAGAGGGGGGGGGGGGGTGAATAAGTTGACTATTAATTTCAACCCAAATATAACTTAATAAAGCTTGATGCATAATACCGGTAAACCAAACTTAATGTCGGTTGACAATTTAATAGTTAATAACAGTACCAGTAAAGTTTAATACATGAAACAGAAAGATAAATGGCATCCACAACACATAACACAGATATTTGTACATGGAAACCCTGTAAGGGGAAAAACCATGGTGGGAAACCTTACCCACAATCAGATGATACTACTACAAATAGTATGTGTACAAATGGGGTATGCACATGCAGAAAGGCCAACTGCCTAGAGCTCACTGCTCAATCACAAAATGGGAGTCACACTGACTACAATTGGATGGTTAAATCCAATGATAATGTACTGCTTAAAATAACATCTTCATATGCTGGATTTAGTACCGGTTAAGCTCTGATTGTCTTCTTCATACCTTCCTTGAATCTTCAAATTATGTCTACGTGTATAGCTCTACTTATATTCGTATATACCTTATTACAATCCTTTTTCCACAACCATATTAATCTCACAAATGATATCTTACATATATACCAAAACCTAAGACCAAATGTGTAGGTCGGCTCACTAAGAATATTACAATTAAATCAATTATAAATGAATCAATATACGATGCATCATGTCATCTCAATGCATTTACAATAATAGCCAGTCAATAAATCATCTCCATAATGTGTCGTGCTGTTCTGGAATAGATAACGCTTGTCGGTCCATAACCTAGACCAATTTGTCGGTAGCAACAAATATGCAAACTCGTTTAGACCAATAACCAAATCACCAAAACAAAGTGTCCAAACAATGTCTTTGACATAACCAAGTAATCTCCAGATGATAACAGATCATCCTCAGTGTCGGTGAACAATATAACCTGCCGGTGAACCAGATACTGATGATTGAGCATAAGTCACTGAACATGCCGATGAACATAACCAAAGATCTCCAGTGCTGATAAGTGTTGACAAGTGTTGACATCAATGACAAAACCAGTGCAACGCATCCAAAATACCAACAATTGGATCCTCCATCTATAAGTACTCTTCTGACTTTCGTCTTATGTATGTATGTAAGCTTCTAGATGTAGTGGATTATTATGGAAAAGTTTGTGACTGGTAACATCTCGTTCTGTGAAAGCAATACGGGTAACATCGACTAGATTTCCTACCACGGATTGGAAAGCAGTTTTCATGTATATCTCTATCAACTACTAAATCTTGAAGCGCTTTATCTAGGCTAGCTTTGTGATTTGGTGATAAACGTAGTAGCTCAAAGAGTGATATTTGGGTTGGATTTTCTTCAATTGCTTAACCACATTATAGGTCCCTACTGTTGGTGACTGGTTTGATGGTGTAGCGTCATAAAATTGTGACCTTGAAATTTTTGACTGCATTTCACTCTTCACATTGGCGAATGAATCCCTAAGCCTAACTAGAGACTCGAGACATGCTCATACCACTTGAAACTTGCATTTTATTGCACCCCGCATTGCCTAATCTCACTTCCTATCTGAATTAGGGTAGGACAAGGGTGTGGCGCCCCTGTCCTTGCCCTATTTTGGGCCCCCTCCATTCAAACCCTTCATTGGGCTTTTCAATCATGAGCAGGAAAAAGTTTTCCTATGTCGGCCTAAGAGGAAAAATCAATTAAAACCCCTAATTGGCAAGTATATAAGGAGCATTTTCCCATCCGATTGACAAGAAGTAAGTTGATGATAAGCGAAATTGATCACAAGCAAAATCAAGCGTTCAAGTATGCAAGAATTTCTTTCAAGTGTTCAGCATTTCAAGTCTCCTTTCAAGGCTAGGTGTTGCATTCAAGTCAAGGATTCAACCATTGAAGAGGAGATTTCTTTCAACATTCAAAGTATTCAACTTCACATATCCTTTCAAAAAACTCTATCAACACTTCAATTGCATCCTCTCTAGAGGTTAACTCTACTTCAGACATTTCCTTTCATTTACTTGCAAGTATTTTTCATCATTTGGTTAATTCCAAATCGGGGTTTGACCTAAAGGCAAACCCCCAATCCCAATAACATTCCCTCTCTTTTTTGTGTGCAGGTTGCAGGTGCGCAACTGTAATAGTAGGTTTAGACTTCATTTTGAAAGATGGAAAAACCCTTTTCGATCAGCGGATTTTTCGGAGGACCAAGTACACTTTCAACCTAGTCCTGATAGCTTTCACTCAAATTTGCAAGGGAGCTTCATCTCAACATTTTACTACTAATTCCAGGTGCACAGTTCATCCCGCATCTCTATCTCAAGATATAATTATTTTTTTGTCATCTTTATGATTAGTCTCAAATTGCTTAATTCAACTTATTTATTTTAAAAGAGGGTTACTTTACTTTTCAAATTCATTATCAATTCACTTAGAATTCAATCTCTTTCCATTGAGATTGGATCTAGTGAATTTTACCCCCTCTTTTAAATGTAATGTGCATTAGAGGTTGAAGAGAATCATTTGTGAAACTTTCACAACTTTCTTGAGGGTAAAGCTTTCCACTTGATCTCCTCATCACCCTTTTCACACACTATTACATTTTGGTGAACCCGACGTCTTACATGCATTAAATTCAAAATTATTGCATATTTTTCATTTACAAGTTTAATTTTCTTGCAAAACTTAGTGGTTAATTCATTCAAAACCCTAGTTGTTAAAATTGAAATTGAAATTGTGTTTTGCAAAAAATTCTCTCTATTGTTTTAGATCTGAAAATTGCATTGCTTGTCAAATTCAATTTCTTCACTGTCTTGTTCAATTTGCAAATCAAATTTACAAAATTAAGTGGTTAATTGTTAAAACCCTAATTTTCAAAAATCAAATTGAATTTGTGCAAAAATTGGATTTACATTTAATTTTCAAATTTGGAACTATTTTTTCAGATTTGTCTTCTTGCCTAAAATTCAAATTTTCAATTTCCCTCCTTTTTTCAAAATTCAAAATTTTAAAATTTAGTGGTTAGGTCCTAAAACCCTAAAATTCAAATTTACTTGGATTTTGTGTAAATTTTAATCAATTTCAACCAATCTGAGTTTTTCTAAATATTATTCAAGGTGGCCCTATCCATTAGGTTCGACCTTTTTCAAATTTGCAATCCAATTTCCTATCTTTTTCAAAACCCTAATAGGGTCTTATTTTGACATTCAAACCTTAAATTCGCCTATCTAAACTTCGTAAAATCAACCAATTTTTCTTGGGTTAGCTCTAAAATTATCGTAGCTTTCATCCCTGAAAATTTTTGAAAATTTTGGGCGAACCAAGTGCACTTTCAACCTAGTCCTTGGCTTTTTTCCCGAAATTTTGAGAGACTATTATTACTGTATTTAATTGCTTAAATCCAGAAAAGTGGCTAATTTTGTTGAGTTTTGATCCCTCAAAAATAAAAAATACTTCCCAATTTCAACATCACAACTCTCAAGGAAACATTTAAAATTAAGTGGTTAATTATAATCTGCCCCGATTTTAAAAATCTTAATTTTGTCAATTTTAATTTTTAAAATTAAGTGGTACCCCATTGGCCCTAATTTTAAAATTTCAATTTCTTTTTATCATAAATTTTCTTGGAGATTGTGTCATTTTCTTCTTTCCACAAAGTTCAAATTGTATAATCATATTTTTTTTGGATTTTTGCATTATTCAATTTTGCAAACTTTGTTCTCAAAATTCAAATTTTCCCTCTAGTGCATGAGTTTTACTACTAATAGTCCTACCTATACTATCCCCGTTAGACGAAGCATTAGAATTAAGGCTTCCCAAGGTTTCATACTCGAAGAGATGGAGCCTAATTTGGGTGACTTCTTCAATGAGGAGAATGTTAATTCTTCCCATCCTAATAACATCCCTATCTACCCATTTGATGATTCCAATGATGAAGAAGAAGCTTTGACTAGAGTTTCCATAGATCAACTTTCAAAATTGGACAATCAATTTGACAACTTTCAACAATGGATGTCCCAAGAATACCCTAATAGTGAGGCTCTTCTATTAATTGAAGGTCTAAAGTGCATGATTCAAAGTGATAAGAATGGAATTGATATATTGCATGGCATTGCTCATATTGTTCATTCTAATGTCATGCCTATAAAGAGTTGTGTGAGAACTTAGGTTATTCACAACCTTCTACACAAATCAATCATTCTATTCCTTTGACCACTTTAATGACTAGCGTTCCTACTTTCACTTCAAACATCATGGCTACATCAACTCAAAATGTCATACCTACAACCACTAGTCATGGGGAAAATCCCTCTTCCTCGATCAATCCTCCATCTTTATTTATGCCTTCAATGAGTATTCCTCATCTCTCAACCAATCAATGTGACACAAGGGGGCAATTCATCCAATCATTATATCCCTCCTTTTAATCTCTCATTTCCTACTCAATCATCACCTATGCCTAATTACCATAGTGTTCCTTCACCTTATTCACAATCAATGCCTTCTTTCAACAACATCACACCACCTTCTCAATCAAACATGTCTAACATAAATTCCTCAATCGAAGCAAACATTAATAACCTTGATCAAATTGTGTCATCATTGCAACAACAAATTGCTTCTATAAGTCAATACAAGTTTAGTGTGGCCACGTTTGATGTTGCGAGCCCACTTTCTCTTGATATTGTTAGAGTTGTCCCTCCTAAACATGTTGAAGTCCCTCAATTGAAACTCTATAATAGAAAAGGTGATCCTTTAACATATGTCAAGACATTTCAAACTTTGTGTACTGACGTTGCTTATGATCAAAGAGTGCTTGCCAAATTGTTTACTAGAACATTAAGAGATAAGGCTTTACAATGGTATTTCTCTTTGCCTTCCTATTCTATTACTTCTTTTTAATAATTTTAAAATAACATAGGTCCTAAAATCACTTTGACTAATTTAATGCATTGTAAACAAGGTGTTAAAGAAAAAGTGATTGATTTCATTGGTAGATATAAGCATTTGTGTTCTCAAATTTCTTTTCCAGTGCTTGATAATAATATTCAAAGAATTTTCATTTCTAATTTACAAAAAGATATTAGAGACAAACTTCTCCTTTCTGAGTTTATTTCATTTCCATAGTTGTGCACAACACTTTACAATTATCAACTAACTTTGAGTCAACTAGAGCAATCTACTTCTATGGCTCTGAGTGATAAGGGTGAGAGTGTTGGCCATTTGGAGGAATTGATCATGTGTTACATTGATGTTTTGTCATTGATGTCAACACTAGCTGTTTGGATGCTTTATCGGTATCCTTCTGGTCCCGATAAGCTGTTTGGTTTCTAGTTGGATTGGATCATTATGATCTGGTATGCTCTGGTATGTTTGGATTATGGAATTGGCTTATTCATGCTACTCAGATTCATGTTCAGTTAGTTGGTTTTGATCTGGTGATCGGATGCTATCTTGTTTTGCTAGTAAGTTTGGTTCGTGGTTCTGGATAGGGTTTCACCGACATAGCTTTAATGAAGATCTTTGATGATATGCATAAGTGGTGTTGGTGTGGCTTCTAGTGGAGATTCAGTATGTTGATGGTGATCTTGTTCGAGACTAGGTGGATTGGGATTATTGTTTTATCATGTGTGAACCTATATTGGGTCCCGGTTTATCTAGGTTATGGACCAGCTTAATGTAATGTGTGGATTGGACCTATCGATGCGTTTTCGAGATGTATTATGGGTTGGATATTATTTGTTTGGTCTCTGGCCAACATGTTTTGTAATTATGTAATTGGTTTATTGTCTGGTGGCCAACCTGATTGTTTATGGTTGAGGGTTTGTATATATATGATGTAAGATCTCATTGTAGATTATAATGGGAATGGGATATGGATGTAATGAGCGAATAATGTAATAATAATTCAAGCAGAGGATTTGGTTGATCATTGGTGATCGAGTTGAGTTTATGTAAGAGGATTTAGTCCTCTAGTATTGAGTTTAACGAGAACTGTACTCAGGCATAGGAGATGTTATCTTTGCAGTTCATTCCTTCTTTTGGATTGTAGTTTGGATTTCTATGTAGTTAGTGAGACTCCTTTTGTGATGAGCAGTGTGATCTAGGTTGTTCGCCTTCCTACAAGTGCAGGCCCCTCAATTGTAATTGCATACTTACTGCAGAAGTATTATCTAACTGTGGGTAGGCTTCCCACCGTGTTTTTTCCCTTTACCGGGTTTTCCATGCGTAAATCTTGGTGTCTTGTGGATGGTATTTATTCTCTGATTGTTGCTTATACTTAATTGGTTTATCTTCTATTTCGGTATTTGGTTTATGCATTCCAGTATTGATATTTTGGGTTTCGGTATTAAAGTTTTAATTGCTTAAGGCTCTGATAATCTGGTGACAATTGATTGCCCCCCCCCCCCCTCTCAGTTGTCTTCCGGTTATTTGAACTGCCTAACAATTGGTATCAGAGCTCTGGTCCTCTCTGTAGAAGCTTAACCGTTTGAGGAAGATCCTATGGCGACTAACAGTTCAAGTTCATCTAGTTCATCTGGAGCTATCTATTGGAGAGATATTCCTAGGCTTGATGGAATAAATTACAGAGAATAGAATATTCGGATGGAGACTCATCTGATATGTCTTGGCAAGGAGATTTGGGAGATCACATAAAATGGCGCAACCCCTTATAATCCGGCATCTAGCAACCCTCCTCCAGAAAACTTGGATAAGGAGCTTGAGAATGATTATAGAGCAAGAGAAACCCTCTTGTGTGCACTTCCTGATCAGCAAATAACGGGATTAACTAACAAATCATTTGCAAAAACTATATGGGACAAGTTGGAGACTCTTAATGAAGGTGGCCCTACTGTGAAGATTTCTAAACTTGATGGTTACCATGTGAGATATGAAAACCTGAAGATGGAAAAATATGAAAGGATTACTGCATTCATGGAAAGGGTAAATGAGATTGTTATGGGAATTCAATGTTGTGGTGGAACTCTGAGTGAAGATCTAAGAGCATTACCACCAACTTACAAGATGAAGGCTATTGCAATTAATTAATTGAGAGTAATGGCTAATACTTATGTCAATAGAGATAGCTTGGTTGGGAAATTGTCTTCTTTTGAGCTTGAAGAATTTGGACCTTCTGGAGCTATGAAGTCTAAACCTGCTTTTCATGCATCTGCATCATCAATCGGCAAGAAAGATTGGAAATCTTTGTATGCAAAGGAGTTGGATGATATGAAGAGAGAAGATGATGAATTTGAGCAACTTGAAGCCCTATTTGCTAGAAGAGTACCTAAACGATCGATAAGAAGTAAGTATCAAGGAAAAGAACCTTTTAAATGTTTTGCATGTAATAAGATAGGTCATTTGCATCTAGATGTCCTGAAAGGAATTCAAAATTTGAAGAGAGAGCTAGAAGATATTTTAAGCCTAACCCTGGATATCAGAACAAGTATAAGTACATGAAAAACAGAGATAAATCATGCTACATAGCAGATGAGGAAGGTGTGACTGATTCTAATGATGAACCGACACAAGACTCTGCTAGTGGTTCCAGCAATGGAAAGGAATGGGTGTTCCTGTCTATCAAGGAAGATGTTCTGCCACTGAAAGAGAATGTACCTGAAGAGAAGACACTTGCTACCAAAATTGAAGATAAGAGTGAATGGGTAATTGAGAGTGGATGTTCACATCATATGACTGGAGATAAAAAGAAGTTTCTATCTTTGCAAGAATTTGATGGCAATCTGGTTAGATTTGGAGATGAAAAAACATGTATGATCAAAGGAAAAGGGACTATATCATTGGATGGTAAGCACATGCAATTGGTGGATAAGGTATTTCAATTACAGTTCAAGGATGGAACATGCAAAATCATTAATAGATTTGGTTTGGAGATTGCAACTGATACTCAGACAAAAGGTAATATATTTCATTTGAATTTTGATGAGAAGACATGTTTGATTGCACAAATTGATGAGAGTTGGCTATGGCATAAAAGGCTATGTCATGTGAATTTTGATTGCATTGTTAAGATCAATTCAATTAAAACAGTTAGAGATATACCTAAGATTGTGAATCCCTATAATCCGGTATGTAAAGAATGTCAAATGGGAAAATAGGTCAGAACCTCTTTTAAGAATTCTTTTAAGAGTATACAAGAAAAATCTAATGATATTCTTGATCTTATTCATACCGATTTGTGTGGCCCTGTTAGAGTTAAAAGTTTCCAAGGTGATAGATATTTTATGCTAATCATTGATGATTATTCTAGAATGATATGGGTTACTTTTCTAAGGGAGAAAATTGATTTTGAAAAGTTTAAAATCTTTAAGGCTAAAGTTGAGAAAGGGACAGAATTGAAGATTAAATGTTTAAGGTCAGACCATGGTGGAGAATTCACATCCGGCGAGTTTAATAAATTTTGTGAGAAGCCTGGCATAAGGAGACAATTTTCTGCTTCCTGGTCACCTCAGCAAATAGAGTTGTGGAAAGGAAGAACAGAACTATCTTGGATGCTACTAGAACAATGATGATGGAAGCTAGTCTATATCATATCTACTGGAGAGAAGCAGTGAGCACAACGGCTTACACATTCAACAGAGTACATATCAAAGGAGAAACCGGTAAGACACTTTATGAATTATGGTTTGACAATACACCTACAGTTAAGTATTTCAGAATCTTTGGTAGTAAATGTTATATCAGGAGAGAATTTGACCAAACTAAATTAACAAAATAAGGAATGCAATATACAAGCACAGTTATAATTTATGTTATATCAGGGGCTAACTAAATAGTTAGCAGCAGTTACAAATGTATTTTGCGTAAGGAGAAATCTTTAGTGAAGAAGTGAGCGGTTACCAGAAAAAAAAAGACAAGGAATTTACATCTTCATCACAGCAGTAGATAGTTACCAAGGCCCTCTGCCATACCACCACCCAAGCAGTTTCCCTGAATCAGGAAGAGGGACAGTTACTTTAAGCAAACCTTTTGCCACCACTCGTTATAATGGCTGGCGACAACATCTTTCAAATACAGATTTTTTTCTAGGTTTGGAGGTTTTTGCTGCCTTTGGGCTGCAGCCTGGAGGGGGCCTCTTCTATTGTATGTTTCCAGAAATGCACGTTTGCACAATGAAGAATTAGGAGATATAAGACTGTGTTGTCATAATATTGATCAGATCTTTATGTAATTGCTCTGTTTTTCCTAAATTATATTTATTCAGTGTTGTATGATCTTTCTGTCTTATTCTTTTTAGTCTGTTGGTTTTTTAAAAATTGAAAAGAGTTTAACAAGTTGCAGTAAATGATTCATGAGAAGAGTTTTAAATTATTGGGCAGCTGTTGTTATAGCTGTGGATGTGAATATGTGCTATAATGTAATCCAAAGAGGATAACTAAATTGGAAGAATACACAAGACAAAGGGAAACAAAAGACCAGCAAAAGGAAATGTAGAAAATAGAGAGTTTGAGTTGGAGGAGTTATGATGGATGTTGGAGAAACATGGGACATGTAATAATAGGAAAGCAAAAGAAAATTGTAGCAAAGGTCTTGAAGGGTTGTGAGAAAGCAATGAAGAATGGTGAGGATAAATATGCACCTTGTGACAAAAAGCCATATAAGTCTAGGATTCACCAGGGAATCAAATTGTTAGAACAGGAGAAGATCAAATCCCTCAATGAATGGCATGTGAAGATTCTGACGGAGAGGAGATAGATAAATGGGATATAATTATCAATGGGATGAAGATGTTGAGTTGTGCTATATCGAAGAGGAGGAAAATATTGAAGATTACAATGTGAGAAGAGAAGAGTTTGAATATTAGGGTGAAAAGGAATGCAGCCTATCGCAAAAGGAGGTCCAAGATGATGTAGTGATGGAAGCAGTACACAATAGAGATGAACCTGCAGCAAAGATGGAGATCTTTGGGAGCCTCATATGTAATAATGCTTCATTGGTTTTAGAGAACACAACCAACAAGAAGCAGCTAGAGGGATGTTTTGAAAATGCAATATGAGAGAGGAATATCATCTCTTTCTTAGAGAAGAAATGAGAATGACTGAGGGGAGAATCAAAGGCATAAACATTTGTCATATAAAGGAGGAAGCATCTATGAAAATTTATATTCCCTTAACTTTGATTTTTATTTCTTGTGGCTTGTGTGCAGGTGCAATAAAAGGTTGGACAAGCAATGAAAAGAGCCATGATGGCTTTTAATGGAGGAGGACCATCAGAAGTGGGTCTAAAGATGTGGTCTCATAGAGGGGCTTTATGGACTACTTTTATGGAGCAGGGTGTCTCACGAGACAAAGAAAAATGCTACAAGATTAATTGGAATTTTTTTTTGATATACAGCAGCCTTTACTTTTTAGTTCATAATTTTAAGTATGCATTTGGGTGGGGCTAGAAATTCCCCCCGTTAGTTTATGAAAAATTTCTGCCACTTGTCAATCAAGTGAAGTTTTTACATTCCTACCAATTAATTTTTTTATCATTTTGTATTTTATAGACTCTGTTGAATTGAAAATGAAAAATAACAAGATTCATGAGACCATAAGTACTTATAAATTTTGGAACTTAAACTTTCAAGCTTAAGCTGCACTAACAAATTCATGGAACCACCTGTTTCAAACTACTCTTAAAAAATCTCAGTAAAAAATCTCAGTAGCAGCCACTGAAATTTTTTTAGGAAGCCCCCTCTGTGGAACTGCAGCCTAAGCTCTGGGAAAAGAGAAAAATGACATTTTGCTAGAGGACAATTTATGGTTCAACAAGTAGTTGGAAGCAAAAGAAGAAACGATATCAAAAATTGCTGAAGTATCAAATATGGTGGAAGGTCGATTTGTGATCTTATTGTTTGGATCAAAAGGATGGTTCTACCATCTAACCCAAACTCTTACCTAGATGTTTGAAGTAGTACCATCCTAGGAAAAAAAAGCAATCTTGGATCACCTTAAAAAACAAGCGTTTTTAAGTTCTTAATGTTTTAACTTTCTTAAAGTTTGTTGTCAAATAAACTAGTTTTGAACTGGAAGGTCCAAAATTTTGGAGAAAGGGGAGAATGATATAAACCATTCTATTGATTCACAAGGCATTTAAGACTTCACCACAGCAATAAACACTAAATAGTTACAAAGGCCTTTTGCCACTTGGTGGCAGCCGTCCTACCACACCAGTGGTTACCCTAAATTAGTGGGGGAATGGTCACTTAATTCATACCTTTTCTCACCACTCACCATGATGGTTGGTGACAGCATTTTCAAATACAGAATTGTTTTTTACTAGGAATGGAGATGTTCGCTGAGAGCCGCAATCTGGAGAGGGCTCTTCCACTGTATGTTTCCACCAATGCATGTTGCACAATGGAGAGTTAATTGATAAGAGATATAAGACTATGCTGTAATAATATAAACCGGATCTTATATAATTAATTGCGCTGAATTTTAAAAGATATTTATTGAGTGTTGTATGTTTGTTCCGTCTTATCCTCTTTTGTCTGCCGTGTTAGCTTTTTTATCTAAAAGAGTTTAACAAGTCGTAAATCATTATCAGACATAGAGAAGTGTCTGCATAAGAGGCAATAATAGACTTAAGAGCATAATAAGAAATATTTCATCTCCTGAACATTGAAACTCAAAGTATATTGCTTCGACTCTCTCCTTTCAGGCTATCCAAACATGCCTGGTTTCATCAGCCTCCAGTGATCACTGTTGTTGACATCCTCCATTTATATGGCATCCAGTGGCATGCAAACTGAGCTGAACACAACCTCTAGAAGCTTTCTTAGAAGCTTTTTTTCATCAACTTGTAAAAAATCCTTTTCATCCAGCAGCTAGTGTAGAGTTTTTTTTTTCTGAATACAAATATTGTTATTTAACTGAACAACCTTGCTCTCTCAGAGCTATGCATATTCCTCCTCACAAACACAACTACATGTGGACAAATTCCTGTCAATAACCCAAAAAAAATGGCAACTTTTTTATAGCAATTGTATGGCAAGCTCAATCCATATACATCCGTTGCCATACAATGAGCTCCTCTTGTTGCATTAGTGTTGTCATTGATGTCAAGAAGATTGTTGATCTCAAGGTGATTAAGTCGTGTTAGAGTATTTGAGAACAATAAAGGACAAAGTTTAGTAATGATTGGATAGCTATCTTTATGTAACAGTGTCAGTGGTTCCTATATGTCTAATGCATTTGTTGTGGCCTGGAATTCTAAGGTTTGCTGATCAGAGACTGTATATGCATCCAGTTGTAATGTTGACGTTTGTGATACCGCATTCTACCACAGTAAAGTAATTTTGTATGCGGTTTGGAAGATAAGTAAGGGTATACATGACAAATATTCCAGAGTTTCAGAGGTTTTGCTCCTGCATTCAGAAAGTTAGAGATGACTGAGTGTTCACAATGCTAGTTCACTGACTTTGCAGAAAGTTTTGTTGGATGCGCTAGAGGAAGGTAGCGTGCACCAACTGGAAGAAGCGTGTGAAGGTAATTTGGGACCAATTGAGTTCAATATGAGAAATGCATAGTGTTCTTACTCCTAGTGTAACGCATTGGTGTTAGGACCAAGCCATCTATACGTTTGAATTAAGGATTTTGTCCTTGGCCCACCTGTGGGCATTGAAATTAAGTTCTAGGCAGACATAAAGGTGTAAATAATATTGGAATGTATATATAATGCCAATCAGTTCCATTCCAATGTGGTTGTTGTGGTGGAAGTTGTGCAAGTTGTGTACTTAATAAAGAGAAGTATATATATTGCGAGCTGTGAAATGCAGTAATGCTATTGATATTGCTTAAGTTTTAAGTATGGAATTTAAATCTGGCATATACTGATTCACCCCACCCCCTCAGCATATCTGTGTGCTTAACACTTTTTGACCAACCGTCAATCTGTCCTATGTTTCCTCGCCTTCTAAAGGCGTGACTAAGTTCAGCAAACTGAAGTTATTTTTTGTAGAGCTATCTTTGTCTGCTTTGGAGAATCTATGTTTTAGAGTTTTTGAACTCTTCCCCTTCTGGATATTGTATAGAATGAACTCTCTCAGACCTTTCCTTGTAACATTTTGGACTGACGGAAATTTTGTAAATTCCAAAGAAGGATCACACTATCAAATTATGGATCTCACTTTCCCATCATGTTGTTAATTATGTTTCTCGATGGACAGGGAAACTCTTAACTAGATTACCTCACAAATCCACTACAAAGCAAAATCCAGATTGGTAGATAAATGTGTTAGAGCGAAAAACAACAATTGATAAATGTGGTCTTTTATATTTAATCTGCTGAGTAAAAAGTATAGGATGAGAATTTAGCAGAATTACACCCAGTATTAAATCATGTTACAATCAGTGTTAACATTTTTTCCAATCTACGTAACCTCAGTATTACCTGCCAGTTGGATGTGGTGATAGTAAACTTTGATTGCTTGAATTTTAATCTCGGCAATTTCTTCTTACTGTCCAATTTTAGATGGTGCATGTGGGGCATCATTTGAAAACAGAGGAGTTTGACAGTGTATTTTTACTTGTTATCTCACCAAGGTGTTGATGTTATTGTAGATTGGGTATTCATCACCAACACAAAGTGAGATTATAAGCAGTATTGACCTAAGTCTTTCTGAGGTATGTTTTTCAGGCCCTATAGTTGAAGTTGTAATTACAAGTCAGTTTGATTGCTGATCTTAGTTTTACATGCAAAACAAGATCTTAATGGGATGAACAGATATATTCAAAAGCTGATTTCTTTTTAACAGTTTTCTGTATTTGGGTCGCTTTCAAATGTTGGGGCAATGCTAGGAGCAATAGTCAGTGGACACATAGCTGATACCATTGGACGAAAAGGGGTGAGTAAGCTTGGAATGCCACTATATTAGATGCGTTCTTCTTCTCTCAAGGACATCCCTCGACTTTCAATTTTTTCTTTCCCCACAAATTCTGATTGTTTCTTTACTTTTTAAAAACAGGCATTAGTGGTGGCTGCAGTACCCAATATTATTGGATGGATTGTCATCACCTTGGCACAGGCAATTTTCTTTACTCATCAAGAGTATCAAAAATTTTGAAAATAAATCTAAGGATTCTCAGAAGTGATTGCTATCCTTTGGTACAATTCACTCATCTGTGACATGTCTGTTTTTGGTTGCAGAATGCTTCATTACTCTATTTGGAAAGATTGTTGACAGAATTTGGGGTGGGAGTTATCTCATTCACAGTAAGTTAGGCTATTTTCAGTCAAGCTTTTCAAGAAGGAAAACCTATAACATGCTTTCTTGGTACTATTATTAATGCTAAAAATTGGAGTCATGATTAAGCCATGGTGCTTTTTACTACTGCTGCCTGACCTTTAGGTACCAATATATATTGCTGAAATAGCTCCCAAACACTTGCGGGGAAGTCTTGGCACAGTAACACAGGTAAATATTTTAGTACTGAATATTGTCTCATAGATTTAAGAATCTTAGCAGTGACTTTTTGTGTGGCTTTCTGTGGTACAGCTTTCTGTTTCAATTGGCATACTGCTAGCGTATCTTTTTGGACTTTTCCTTAACTGGAGGTCTTTAGCAATTGCAGGTATACGACCAAGAGTAATATAGCTCCATTTCAAGGATTCATTTATGTGCTCATTTTGAAATTCAGATTACGTTTTGTTAGAGATCTTGATCTCTTTTTGATATGTGGGTTCTACAGGCATAGTGCCCTGTGCCCTATTGATCATTGGGCTCTTTTTTATCCCAGAATCTCCTAGATGGCTGGTGAGTTCTAACATTATATATTCATTACTGGTAATGAAAAGATATTTAGCATTTTGTAACATCAAACAGCAGTTCCAGAAGATTCATCATTTCAAATGTATGCCTGTTACTGTGCAGGCAAAGAAAAAAAGTCCACTATATGAAGATTCATTGCAATCCCTTCGTGGTTCTGATGCTGATATATGTTTTGAAGCAGTTGAAATTAAGGTGCCAATTTGTTCTTTCATTTCTGGCATATGTGCACCTGGGTTTTAATGAATAATGCCGCCCGAAAATTGTCTTTGTTTCCTCAAGGGAATTACATTTTTAATTAACCCAAAACTCTTCCATGAATAAGAGTGTTGTAGAGACTAACAATCAACAAACCAGTGTCAAATTGTCTGAACTACGTGAACGAAGATATGCACTCCCTCTGACTGTAAGTCTTCTCACCCTCACATCTGGGAAGTACATCAGAAAGAATATATTATGTCTTTTGACTTTAATGGTGAGTATTTATGATCTTAACTTCACACCATCTTTTGTTTTGTCAGATTGGCATTGGGCTGCTTTTATTACAGCAATTGGGAGGAGTCAATGGCATTATGTTTTACAGCAGCTCTATTTTCAAGTCTGCTGGTGAGTGTAATTATATATATACATATATATTAAGAAATTCCAGGGTACATGTCATTTGTTCCAGTTTGTACAGACTAATTAAATTCGAAGGGTTCTTTCTTGGCTATTTTTATCTAATGCATTGTGTACAGAGTACAGACTAATAAAGTAGATAGAAAGTTTTAGTCTACATGGCTGAATTTCTTCAAATATAGTTGCTAATTTCAAGTTTCATTGTATCATGAAAGGAATTTCATCGGCCAATGCTGCATCTGTTGGGCTTGCATGTATTCAGGTTTTTTCTTAGTCCTGAAATTAACTAATTGTCATGCATGATCCAAATTCAACTAATGGTAATGAACTTTATTAATCTAAATAATCTTCGGATACCATTGAATAGGTCATCATGACTGCAATTACTGCATGGTTAATGGACAAAACTGGAAGACGGATACTCCTAATTGTAAGTATGAGGCCTATTGCAAGCCTTTGCTACAATAGGTTGGACAAGTTGCATTGTGATCACTAAAAATCAATCAAAATTCATTGAAAGGAATTAATATGAATTTGTTTTGAAATGGACAGATCTCCTCTGGAGGAATGACTATATGCCTTCTCCTTGTTGGTCTTGCCTTTTATTTTAAGGTATTCTTTTTTTTTTTATCTCGACACTTTTTGACTTATGTATTTTGGAATATACTCCTGTCATTCTATATGGTTGACTAATAGATATGCAATTTCATGTGACTAGATTACAGATATTATCTTGACTCTTTGAGTCATTCATTTGGAATATACTCTTGCTATCTTATATGGTTAACTAACAGAAATACAATTTCATTTGACTAGATTACAGATATTAAGCATCTGAATACATCTTTTATAATTATCACCTAATTCATAATTTCGTTTCCCACAGCTAATTTCAATGTCTTGGTTAATTTGCAGAACCAACTCTCTGGAGACTCAGCTATGCAAACATTCTTCAGTGCTTTGGGATTAACTAGCCTCCTAGTGTGTTTGGAATAGAACTTGGCAGGCATTTCATCTTGAAAATTTTGTTTCACATTTTCTGCTCTGATGCTTTTAAGTTTCCGTCATAGACATTATTTGCACCTTAATGACTGATTAGGATTTTTTCAATGTAGGTCTACATTATCTCATTTTCCATTGGTATTGGACCCATTCCATGGATTATTATATCTGAGGTATCGTGCCTTCTTTGCTAAGCATCTGTCCTAAGGTTTTAACCCTTAAAGAAAAATCTTGTGCAACAGAGCAATCGAATCAATAATTACAACACACTGATTATATTTGCCAAAATTCTTCTTTAGTATCTTCTTAGTGCAAGTGATCTAATGTATTGAATATTGTTTTAGCTGACTTCTTTTGGTTCTTCATACTGGCAGTGTAGCAACTTTGACAAATTGTTTGTCATCTTGGATTGTGACCATGACAATCAATATGCTTTTAGAGTGGAGCTCTGCAGGTATTGTCATTTCTCTATAGAAAACAAATAACAAACAATATTTAAATCTTCTCATTACTGAATCATTAAGACTTATATATGAAAATATTGATGCAGGAACATTTCTACTTTATGCTTTTATTAGTGCTTTGACACTAGCCTTTGTTGCATTGCGTGTACCTGAGAGCAAGGGTAGAACATTGGAGGAAATTGAAGCTTCATTCAGATAAGGTCAAGATAGTATTATATACCTCTTCATTCACGATCATTTGCAACCCTTGGAGTTACTTATGATGACAAGATCTCTTGAATGTAGAAGATAAAGTTTTAATTCAGAAGTTAATGTTTACTACCAGTACCACCTATGGATTGCCGTTGTATAATTAAGATTGTATATTACAGAAGTAGAGAAATCTGGCATGCACTACTTCTCAATCATTTTGAGATATGATAATATTTTCGTCCTCGAGTCATTTGTAATATAAGAAATTCCCTAATTTCAGTGGAGGATATAAGACAAGTTTTATATCTTCATTGTATCATGCCATCTTGCCAACCATCTTCCTTGAGCTTCAAATTTTGAAAAAGCTCATTGTCAAATAATAAGAGATAGAACAAATAACTTTTGAAATTGATTTGTTAGAATTAATTCAATTTCTTTATGGTTCCAAGTCATCCTTCTTAAATTGCGCTTTTTGTCTACATATTAATATGATAATTGATGTTGATTCTGTATGCATGTCTTCATCTTCTCGGATAGCTTTTTGGTCTTTTTGTTAGATTGGATAAAAATCAACATTGATGTATGAAATTAGAAACCCATAGATGATCACAATTAGTTATACACAGCTAACATCCCTCACCTCGATTCGTTGTGGGTGGGAGGCTAATGTTGGTGGGTTACGGACCCCTACTATTCTAATGGGCGTGGAAGTTGAGAATCTATCTAACCTTTTAGAGTAGTAGGGGTCCTCAAGCACACATGAACTGCAAGAACTATTGCTTCATGAACTGCTTCATGAATTGTTGCAAGGTGTGCACCCTTGGTCTCTTTGTGTTGTGCAACGCAATGTTCGGGTTTGTGACATGGCTTAACCAACTCTTGTGGATTCTATAAGTCTAGTGGTTGTATCGGACATTAACGAGTCAATCTTTTGGTGCAACGAAAACCGTACTTGTAACATAAACACCCTGGCTAAGAATAGTAGGGCACCATTCCCACCCCGTAGGGGTGGGTGGGGCTCAATTAGTTGTGGATGGGAGGCCCCTACTATTCGCTAGGGAGTTAGTAGGGGTCCAGAGAACAATAATGGAAGGGGGGGAAGGGGGAAACTATAGTTCGCCCTGAAAAATAGTAGGGGTGAATTCTAGTGGTGACAGGCTTTAGAGTAGGGTTATTGTAGTGAATGAATGTCGAAAGCATTAGTGGAACAAACCTGCATACCCTTTAGAATAATAGGGTGAAATGATGAACGTTCACGTTGCTAAACACAGTTATGTTAAAATAGTAGAAATCGTATCCTATTTTTGAGATAAAGTTTAACATACCTTATCTTATTTAATATTTATGTTTGAAATTGAAGAGGAATTAATATGCAAGGTTTTCATGCAAGGGAACAATCTTTAGGATGACAGGTTGATTTGTTTTGCACAAGATCATTTCCTTCCACTTATAATTTATACACTTTATATTGGCAAATTAATGCTCAGACACTTGATGATCATTGTTTGTTACCTATAGCATCAAGAACGGCTATGTTAGGGCCCTATGTGGTACATGACTTCTCATAATCATCTTTGTTATCGGCTCTTATTAATAGGAGTAAATGAACATTCTTTTCATATTTGTAGCCGGTTTTTCCATTTGGTTTGATTTCTCTTGGAGTCACCTTGGTTGTAATAATATTTGTTATCTTCATGATATTAATGATTTATATGCTCTGTTATGAGAGCCGAAAATGACTACTAAACAGAATACACCTGGTGCCAATAAAAATAGCACTCACCAATATCCATTGGTTCTCAAGATGCTGAACATCCGTGTGTGAATTCTTACAGAATGCGGTGCACATGGGTCCACATGGGTCCATGATTCATAGATAGGTTTTATGCATCTCTGTGTCTTCAAGGAAAGTAAAAAGATCTCAGCTATTACGTAATGCTGATCTTGTATATATTAGAATTAGATTTAGTGCAGAATCTGAGTGTGCATAAGAGTGAGATGTAACTAGCATGAAAGGTGTGCATTTTTGTTGTGATTTCTCGCTGTTTCTTGCTTCTCCTCTAAGACAGGCATACCTCTGAAGAAAGTAAGGCCATTAAAACTATTGAAAAGAGATTTGTGACTCCCCTACATATTGCTTGGCCTTAGATTCGGGAGATGACATCTGAGAGTGAGAAAAAACCTCCAAGCCTGTCTTGAAGTATTACCTTGTTTGTGTTATGCTTCAGACTTCTGCCAACTATAACAAGTGCCTTGGATAGAAAACTTGTGTACCATTTCATATTGGTAACAAAGTTTGGTTGCATATAATAAACAGAACGTTTTAGAGACACTCGGAAGGAAATCAAACTGCTTTGCTATGGTCTGGATACAATCATCAAGCAACATGAAGACAATGCTTTGGATACTGATCTTCTAACTGCCCTTGGTTCATATCCTCTCTTCAATGTCACGTTAATGAAGCCTTGTTTGGAGCAATGTATTCATCATGATGAGCATCTTGTGTAGCTTGATTCAAATTGCATAATCTTAGTGGACATAGATTAGATTAGCCACTTCAAGCTTCCATAATCCATAATGTTCAATAGACAAATATTGTCACGTATAGGTCGGAACTTACAAGAGGACCTTGTGTACTATCTTAACACATTTTATATGCACATGACTGTACATTGCAACACAACCATAGGATTTGTGACATACCCCTAAGACTATGACGTGATTCAGATTCAATACAATGGTAGTTCGCTATCTTGTGTACTGCCTCATCCTCCACTTGTACTGAATATATATAGCCTTAAATAAAAGCTATTGAGAGCTGGCTATCAATAAATAATCTAGCTGGGTTGCCTTGTCTTCGTAACAACATTCTATTGATAGGCATTACAATTACAAGCCTCTTATTTGTGTATCCATATCAAAGTTGTATAGGCCATTGCATTAAAGGGCAAAATCAAATTATAGCATGTTTACATTGGCCTAATATCGAGAATAGGGATTCCAGTGAATTTTTCAAGCCCTTATGACAAGCATACCTCTGAACAAATTAAGGCCATTAAAATTAAAGAGACTTACAACTCTCGTAGATATTGCTCTGGCCTTCGTTGCTGATTTTTTAAAGCTCAGGAGATCTCACTAAAGAGACAGCAAAAATCCCCAAGCCTTCTTTGAAGTGATTCCTTGTCCATGTTATTCCTAGAAAACTTTTAACAATTATAACAAGTGTCGCAGTCAGCAACATGCCTGTGTACCATTCCTTATTGGTGACAATCAGCAGGCAGCCTGAACTTGAAGACAATGTTCTGAAGATTGATCTTTTTACTGCCCCTGTCTTGTACACTCTCTTCAATGCGAAGTTTTTTGAACTTTATATTCCACCTCTTTTGGAGCAATGACTTCATCAGGTTAAGAATCCAATGGAGCTTGATTCAGGTTGCATAATTCTATTGGCAAAAGACTGGAATAAAGACTTCACAGGTTTCTAGAATACATAATGTTTAACAAACAATGGTTGTGAAGATAGGTTGGAAACTTACAAGAAGACCTTGAACTTCTGCATTTCCCAAATTAGTACAATTGAAGTGCATGAGATAAGTTTTAACAAAACATATTCTTCACCTTGTTCAGCAAATTTGAGATTATTGGTTTCTGAAGAGGGTAAATGATTAGTGATCATGTACAAAATCTTCAAATTCCTCAACAATCTCAAAAGCTGTCATTGTCTGTGCCAATTTCCAAATCACTTTTGGCATTGTCAACTGCATCAAACTGAACTTCACCACAGGTGCCTACTCAGGAAGTAACATTTATGGAAATCTCTAAAGTCTGCATTGGTGAAAGTTTCAATCAAGTCACATTTGATCTTATGCTTACATTATTATTAGTATAATTGATAGACTATTAGACATAATTCATGATGTTTGATATTTGGTTATTTTGATTTTTAAGTGTGATTGGTAAAATTAAATGGTTAAATTCAAATGTATGAAATAAAATTAAAATTAAAATAAAGTTAAATTATGATTATGAACTTAATATCTTGTACATGCTTTGAATATGGTTATGGTATTGACCACTAATGTAAATTTGAGTCCAAGCTAATGCAGGTACATGTCAAAGACGAGAACTCTTAGTAAGAATATGCATGATGGAACCCAATGCACTTGCACACACTCATGTCGTATATTCATAATTGCATTTGGGATGTTTAAGGTTTGGTTTTTTTTTCAAAAAGTGAATGAATGCGAAATATGACTTTTGTTAAATTAGTTTTAGCAAAATTGTTTTTTTTTTTTTTTAAAGTGAATTGAATGCAAAATATTATTTTTATGCAGAAGGCATACCCTATATGAAGTTTTCCACTCACTTTGTGAAATCAATGATTTAAATTTGAGGAGAAAGATGCAAGACTATAGAATTAATCACATATTTAAATTTATATTAATTTTTAAAAAGATATCTTTTATGATAAAAAATTAAAAAATATATATTTAAATATGATTGATTAAAAACAAAAAGTTCATAAAGGAAAAAATCTAATAAGAATATTTTTTCAATATTATTTATTTTATTAAAATATTCTATCTTGTTTTCTAAGTTTCTAAAAAAGAAAAAGTAGGAAAATAAATATATTATTAAGTTTCTACAAAGAAAAAAATTATATTAAAAAAAGTAATTAGCTTTATTCTAATTCATCTTTTCCTTTTTCTTTTATCTAAAATTTATTTTAGTTATTTACGTCTTTTTTATGAAATTACAAATAATAAATAAAAATTATTAAAATTAATTGAATTTATATTATCCAAATGTTAGTTATTGTAGAATAATCAAATTTTGAATTAAAATATTTCTTTTATTACTATTTTCTTTGATGAGAATATTTTTAATGTTACCTTTTTTATTAGATATTCTATTTTTTAATTTATTTTAATCTTTGTACTTCTTTTTTTTTTCAAAATTATTTATTTATTAAAATTTAATTTTAACTATTTATGTCTTCTTATGGATTTAGAAATAATAATTAAAAAATATTAGAATTAATCTAACTTGTATTTTTGTCTTTAGAGTAATTAAATATTGTTTACTATTTAAGTTAAAATCTTTAATTTAATAAAATATTCTAGCTTGTCAAAGGCATGCCCTATATGAAGATTTCCACTCACTTTGTGAAATCAACGACTATAGAATTAATCACAACCACATACTTAAATTTATATTAATTTTTAAAAAGATATCTTTTATGATAAAAAATTAAAATATATATATTTAAATATTATTAATTAGAAACAGAAAGTTCATAAAGGAAAAAATCTAATAAGAATATTTTTTCAATATTATTTATTTTATTAAGATATTCTATCTTGTTTTCTAAGTTTCTAAAAAAGAAAAAGAAAAAATAGGAAAATAAATATATGTAATTAGCTTTATTCTAATTCATCTTTTCCTTTTTCTTTGAATTGTAAAATTGATTTTAGTTATTTACATCTTTTATGAAATTACAAATAATAATTAAAAATTATTAAAATTAATTTAATTTATAATTATTTGTATTATCCAAATGTTAGTTATTGTAGAATAATCATATTTAGAATTAAAATATTTCTTTTATTACTATTTTCTTTGATGAGAATATTTTTAATGTTACCTTTTTTATTAGATATTCTATTTTTATGCCGAAGGCGTACCCTATTTGAAGTATTTGAGTTAGCTTAAAAGATCAACGGTGGGGATTCTGCAGAAACGCGCAAAACGATCTAAATAATCTGGGCCATTCATTTTCGTCGGCAGTTTTACTCCGGAGATGTTCATCGTTCCCGTGTGGTATCGAAAAACTATGTCCCTCACGCGATGGCTTCTACTATACATTATTTTATGCGCCAGTGAGAAATAGCTCGCCTTTCACCTCCCATTCCCATAGGGCATTGAAAAAGGATTGGTGGGTCCAGAAACACGTCGAATGGAGCCCACCTACAAACCCATTCAACCAACACATTTTTTGCAACTCCAAGGAAAGCCTGACACGTCCAATCTAGTAACCACTAAGAGCCCTAGCTCAGCACCGTGTACATGAGGGTGTCTCTCACTAAACCAAAAAAATAACAGAGTAAGTTAAATAATATCAGGCGCAAGAGCAGTCCCCATAGGTGACGGGGTCGAATCTCCAGGTCTAAAAAAATCCATGACAGACACCCTAAGCTTCACACAACTCAACGCCATGGCAATCATGATAATCTTCACAGCCCGTTGTCTCGTAACCCTCCAAGACCTTCTATTATTCTTCTTCTCGACAATATATATCCTGATCATGTCCAAAATTGCTTCTCTTGCAATCACCGTTGCAACTTCAAACCCTCCCAAGCCAGTATTTTCCCACAGTTGCCTCTTCGATTGCTACGTCTCGCTGGGCACCGCCGTAGGCTTAGTTTTCCCTCTGGTTTACATTTTCGGCGGCATTGTAGCAGGGCACAAGGCCGACGTTTTGGCGACGGCACCACATGTTTTTTTTGTTCTCTACATAGATTTTCTGGGAGAACGTGACGTTTAATTCGCAGAGGCTTTCGCTGCCTACCAGCGCTTTCGTCCCTAATTTTTTACAATACGTGTAGGGTTTTCACCATTTTCAAGTGGCTAGAAACGGAATTTGGGAAAGATAGGGCGGGCAAGCCATGGAACAATTACGATCGGGCTCTTGATGTGATGAATCTCGTGTTTTGGTGTCAATTTGTTTTGTTTTTTGCTTCATGTTTATCTACCCAAGGCTTTCAGGAAGTACTACTATGAAGAAGAAGCTTCTATAAATGTTGTGAAGGATAAATGACAGTAAATGGTCTGGTTTTGTAACTATGTTTAGTGATTATTGAAGAAAGAATGATGCTTATTGTAAAGAAATATGGCTTTGCATAAATTGTTTGGGTTAATTAATTAAATGTAATTAATACTATTTTACTTGTTTATGTAGCCTATTGTTGTTGGCTTTTGTCTAGCCTTAATCTTTTTCATTTATGTCATAATTCAATAGACTTTTATTCACTAAAAGAATAATTATTACATCAAGGCATCTCATAATATGAAATGACCAAACCTGGTTTGTTGAATCAACGATTGAGCCTCTTCCACAAGCGACGCAAGACCAATTGAGGGACATATGTTCAAGGAAAGATGAATAGGAATCCGATAATGAAACTATGAAGTTGTTGTCACATTCCTCTCCGAATGTTGAAATTTACATTGCACAACAAATAATGGAAGCAATGATATGGATTGAGGAATGGTAAATAAAAATGGAGTGATCTCCTATCACCAAGTCATAGACTTCCCATGCCCTGTCTTTCCAAATATAGGTTCCCAACAATAATACACAGAAAACATTGATGATAGAGGCACTACTTCTTGCCATGTTTAATTATGAAGATCTTTGAATCTCATATAGAAGCCTAATAGCATCAACAGATTAAGTTGTAATTATAGCTTACCCACTAGAAGTTCTCATCACCAATTCCAAATGAGAAGAATGCAAGCGTTAAAAGTTGTAATGAAACTCTTCTTTTGCATTACAGTGCCCTTCCAATTTGGACTTGCATAAGAAATTTGCATACATCATTATAGTCACCTACTTGTTTTATTCAAGATTGTTCCTTTCTTGTACCTATCTCCTTATATTTATCTATCCCTTTATATATCTTTATATCTCCTTCTATCTATATTACTCACTCTCTCCCTCTCTATCTATTGGTCTCTCTCAAGTATTCATTCCATCTCTCCTACTCTATTATCTCCATGTCTCCCTCTCACTCCTCTCTCTATCTATTTCTATCCATATCTTTCTCTACCTCTATTTCCCTCTCTCTCTACCTATCTCTCTCCCTCTTTCCCCCTTTCTTCTCTTTCCCTTTCCTCCCCATTTTCTCTCTCCCTCCTCTACCTATCTCTCTCCATTCCTCTCTATCTGCCTCCTCTATCTATCCCCATATCTCCCTCCATATCCCCTATCTATCTCTTTATTTATACCTCTCTCTCCCTCTCTCTTCTCATATCTCTCTATCTATCTCTCCCTCCTCCTCTCTCTATCCATCCATCTCTTTCCCTCTCTTAATTCATATACCTATATATCTATATTTAATTGCCTCTATATCTCCATCTCTCTATATTTTATTTCATCTCTTCATTTATCCCTATCTTGTTATCTCTATATCTCTCTACATCCCTATATCAATCTCTTTATCTACCTCTCTCTAAATATCAGTTCTCTCTCTCTCTCTCTCTCTCTCTCTCTCTCTCTCTCTCTCTCTCTCTCTCTCTATCTACCTCTCTCTAAATATCAGTTCCTCTCTCTCTCTCTCTCTCTCTCTCTCTCTCTCTCTCTCTCTCTCTCTCTCTCTCTCTCTCTCTCTCTCTCTCTCTCTCTCTCTCTATATATATATATATATATATATATATATATATCTTTCATCTTTATCTATACTTGTCTTCATTGCTTTATTAGTCCTTCTCCTCTCCATATCCCTATCTTTCTTTCTCCAACTCTTTGTATTTGTATCTCTCTACCTCTATCTCCCTATCTCTCTCCCTATTCCTCTTTATCTCTCTATATCTCTCTTTTATCTATATCAATCCATCATTCCCTCTCCCTCTCCCTTTCCTTCCATCTCTCCTACACTATATCCACATCTCTATTTCTCCATCTCTCTATCTTCCTCCCACTCCTATGTATATCTTTATCTCCATTTCTCTTCATTTCTCTACCTCTTTCCCTATCTCTTTGTCCATCCCTTTATATCTCTCTCTATATCATCATCTATCTATATCTCTCCCTCTCCCCCTACCTATCTCTCTCCCTTTCTCGCCTTCCCTCTCTTTATCCTTCTTTCTATCTCCCTCCTTCGCTCCCTGCCTCCCTCCCTATCCCCTTATCTATTTGTCTCTATCTATCACTCTCTCCCTTTATCTATCCCACCTCTATATATCTATCTCATTGTCTCTCTCCTCTACAGTCTCTATATCTCCTTATATACCTATCTCTCTATCACTCTAGATATCTCAACATTTATATTTCTCTTTGGCTCTCAACTTCATATTACTCTATATATCTCTATCACTTCCTCTCCACCTCTACCCCTCCCTCTCTATTTCAAGATCTCCCTATCTCCTCTCTCTATCTCTTTATCCATTTGTCTCCCTCTTCCTATCTTTCTCTATCTTCAATTCAACCTCCACATCCCTCTCTCCCTCTCTATCTCTACAAATGTCTCCCTCTCTCTATCCATTGATCTCTCTCCCTCCCTCTTCCTAGACCTCTATATTTGTCTATTTCACTCTCTATCTATATCTCCTCAAATTTATTCTTCAATCTCTCCTTCCATCTCTATCTCATTATCTATCCATCTCTCTACCCTTATGTATCTCTCCAATTGACCTCATGTACAACACAAATGTATGCAAAATATAGACCAAAAAATTCCCTACTTGACATTCCACACCTCTTCGGCGTACCCATTGCACACCAAAGTGCAATTGCTAGTTGTTAAATTAGTTTTAGCAAAAATTTTGCATTCATATGCAACTCAATAATAAGGAAAGTTCATTCATATGTAGAAAACAACTATTTTTTTTATATGGTATCCTATGAAAGTTTTAGACTTTTTGGTTGGTGCATGAAAAGCATTTTAAGTATGAGGAAATTAAAAAAATTAAGTGTGAGCAGCAGTTAAAGTATGAAGAGAAGTATTTTAAGTGTGAGCAGCAGTTAAAGCATGAAGAGAAGTATTTTAAATGTGAGCATCAGTTAAAGTGTGAGGAGAAGTATTTTAAGTGTGAGAGAACAACATTTTAAATGTAAAAAGCACTTAAGGTGTGAAAAAGAAAAAGGAGTTAGCATTGTCTTTATAAGGAATCAACTCTCATGCATGCATCCAACCAATATTTCTTTTGGGGGTTTATTATTAGTATCTCATATGTATTAAAACCAAAAAAAGAAAGCAAATTTTGGGCATGATGATACACGGAATAATCAACTTTCTTTTAACACAATTGAACCATTATTTTAGATAGAGGTTTTTTATTGGGTTTAGAAGGATAGATTGAGGAGTTTACATAGGTATTATGTCTGAGATTTCCAGCACTCTCTAGAGTTTATTTACATTAGATTTTTAAGCATTCTTGAAGGGTTTTATTCGGGAGTATTAGTTTCAGATTTGGAGATTGATTTTCCAATTGGTTGGAGGTTTATAGAGGAGCTGAAACATCGTTTCCAGGCACTCTTCAAGCAAATATCAAATCAATAAAAAATTAATTTCTCCCTTGTTTCTTATTATATTCTTGAATTTATTTAATTTTGGAGTGCAAATATGGTTTGAAATAAGAAAACTAAAATTATGGGTAGATATTCATTAGTTTTTATTTTCCCAAATTTATGTATATACAAGAGTATATACATATGTGTGCATAAATGAAACCAAACAACCTTGATGCTTCAAGCATTATGTGAAGGGAAAACGGGCATCCTAGAAAAGACATCTAAGATTAGTATGCACATCCAGCATCAATTACAAATGCACACTACTATCAGGCACAATTTATTTCTCACATTAACCCTTAGAGGAAAGTAATTGCAATTTAAGATCTTGCCAAATCAAACAACAGTTTCAGCAGTATGCAAACATCCTAGAGAAAATCCAACAACATAACCCCTGTAAAAATGAACTCCTTTATTCTTTCAACTGCTCTAGCAATCCTTATATTTATAGAGCTTACAATGCAAAAACAAATAACTTCCCAAAAGCGTACACATTCAATGTATCTATGAATGTAAATAGAAACTTCCTTTTGCATAACTCTTGCATAAATAATATTTAATAAAAATATTATTTATTCCATAAACATAAATCATCCAAGATGAGATAAACAAGCCTTTTGCTAATTTGGAAGTTCCCATTTTACTCCAAGCCTATCCGAGTGGAAGATTTGGTCCCATTGAGAATCTTTCCAAATCCGTGCTCAAAGGGAATGAGAAGCAATCGCCACGTGTCGCATGGAGGGGGCTTTAAAGAGCTCCAAAGAAAAAAAATTCTCCAAAGTTCCTTCCTTGTGCCAAGTGTCACAATTTCGCTTTATCCTCAAAGCTTGTTGCAACCAACTTGCCATCAAGCTCCGCAATTAAGATTTGCACTTTGGAAACTTAAAATATTCCATTATATAAATAAAATCAGTACACAAGACCATTAAATTAATTAAATAATTCCATCGGAACTCCTAAGGTTGAAGCACCTTAATCCCAACAATCTCCCACTTGACAAAGACCTTACAAGAGTCATCTCATCATAAGATTTACACTGCTCTTAGCTCTTTCCATTAATGTATAGTTCATTTTTTTTGCTACCCCATTTTGTTGGGGAGTGTAAGGTGTAGTCTTTTTCCTAACGATTCTTGCATGTTTGCAAAACTCATCAAATCCCTTAGAGTGCATTCACCCCTATTGTCAGATCTCAATGCTTTTATCTTATAATCTGATTGTTTTTCAACCAATGCCTTAAGGTCCTTAAACTTAGTGAAAACTTCATATTTTAAATGCATAAAATAAATCCAAGTATATCTTGAGACATCATCAATGAAGGAAACATAACATTGAGATCTATTCAAAGAGTCAACATGCACTGGACCACATACATCCGAATGAATAATTTCTAAAAGTCTCTTATCTTTATTAACTCCTTTAGGAAATGAAGATCTATTTTGTTTACCAAACACATGGTTCTCACGAAAATCACTCTCACTAACAGAATAATAAAAACTCTTCTAGAATGGTCTTAAGACCTTTTTCACCAATGTGACCCAATCTATGGTGTCACAACATACATGCATTTCCAGTCCTAGTTACAAAATATGAATTACAATGTTGAAGCATGTAGCTTAAACAAAGTCCCTATCCAATATCCTTTGGCAATTACCAAACTTCCCCTTACTAACTTGCAACCAGACTTATTAAATGTCGCATGCATTTAAGAATCATTTAATTTAGAAACTGAAAATAAACTTCTTGTAAGATTTGGAATATGTAAAACAGTATCAATAGAAACAATTCTCCCATCACTGAAACACAACTCTACCTTTCCTTTGCCAACAATCTTCACTGAGGTGTTATCAACAAGAAAAACTTATCCTTCATCATATCCTTTATACTTAGAAAACCACTCCTTGTGAGAGTCATATGGTAGGAAGCCCCTGAATCAGCAAACCAAGCATCATTACTAATAGAGTTAGCTTAAATAAACATAGCATCAGAATCACTATCATTTGAGGACTTATCTATGGAAGCTTCAATACCCTTTTTCTTGTTTCTACACTCCTTCACATACCCTCTTTTACCACAGTTCCAACACTAAACTCTACTCTTTTCAGGGGTCTTAGAACATCCTTTTGATTTATCCTTATTTTTATCCCCTTTAGCCCTTCTTCAAACATGTAAGGCATCTTAGGAGTCAACATTCATGGTCTTTCTCCTCATTTATTTTGAAAGAATTATGGGAATCACAATGTCCATCTTAGGCTTTGCACCACCACTACTTATAGCAACAATTAAATTTTCCCAAGAATCAAGCAAAGAGCAAAGTAGAAGAATACATTTATCTTCATTTTCAATACCAACATCTATTGATGCAAGCTAACTTAAAATCAAATTAAAAGCATTCAAATGTTCAACAATAGCATCACCATCCCTCATTTTCAAAGAATACAAACGTCTTTTCAGATATAGCTTGTTAAACAACCTCTTAGTTTGATACATATCACCTATTTTCTTTCATAACTTGTATGTGGTGTCTTTTGTAGAGACATTCAAGAGGACGAAGTCAATTAAACACAACCAAATGGTTCTTTGTGCCTTCTTGTCTAACTTTTTAAACTGATCATCTATCAAGGTAGAATCCTCTAGTTTATTTTCATTTTAAATAGGCAACCACTGATCTCTCTCTTCTAGGAGATCCTCAAATTTCAGCTTTCACATCTTGTAACTAGTGCCATTGAACATCAATATATTGATGAGAGGTGGAGGCTATGGTATACAACCTTTCTCATTTACAAAAAAACCCATAAAACAAAAGCTCCCACTACAACAAAAAATCTTCAACACTTATAGAGAAAGGCAACCCTCCCTCAACGGAATCATTAGCTCTTATACCAGATGTTGTAAAACAAGGTGAAGAAAGCTTTCAATATGAACTTTAAATGAAAATTATTGCAAATCTAAAACTAAGATTAACCCTTATCAAAGTGATTATAGAATATAAACAAGAACCAAAAAACCACTACACATGAAACACCAAATTACATGGAGAAAGTCTTTCAAGAAAAAACTCCACCATAGAAAGAGAGGCAAAAATATTATTAATCCAATGAAGAATACAACAACAATACACTTCTATCTAGACCTTTGTAAAACATGGCAACGCTTCGCTATCCTAGAAAATGAACAAGACTAGATGAATAGCTCTAGCTCAAGGCCCTAATTTATACAGATTTGTGAGGATGAATACAACCATGGTATCACCAAACAACAAGCTACAAAACCACCTAGAAAAACTCATGCCTATTTCCTTGATTTGAGTCAAATCTATCCAAAATAGCAACTTGCATATGCTTTTATAGTTGTCATAAGGCATCTCATCCATGTGCACCTTTTAAAGGATTTTGTCATAAACCATCATATGTGTTGTAATAGAATCTTATGACATCTATCATAACCATCATAGATTCTCTTACAACCCCTAACAAGTTTCCAAATACCTCAAAATAAAAGATTCTAAGAGGGGACTCCTACCTATTTTGTCATTTTCGTAGAGTACAAATGATTAAAGTAACTTTCCATTTACATTGTCTCTTTCATCACCATTGATTAAATGATTTAACTTCTTTGACATGGTGAATAATATGTGATCATGAAATAGTCTTCAACAGTCTCATAAGACTTTGTGAACGCAATACCAAAATGCTCTTTGACTAAAGATCACATCTATTTGCTGCATCCATAAGAATATTAGGCACCACAACCTTTCCCATGTCTAAAAACCATCCATTCTTTAGTGGAAATCTTGACAACCATTTTTGTACCAATATTCAAACAAAGACCAACCAACAATGGGTATAATTATGTCTCTAACCCCTCCCCATTCATCAACGAATTTCTCAGTGATTCCCTTCTTACAAGAGATAGTCGTAGACTCCTTAGTTGAGCCAGGACATTGAACAAACAAATCCTCCTCGAAACCCCTCTTGCTTCCAAATGTGCTGACCATTTTTGTAGCTTAGGATATCTCTCTAGGTTAGGGTTTCTCTGAAAATACAAACAACTAACAATTCACCTCAACAATTAGATCAATTATAATTATAGTGATGATTTCAAGCAAATTGACGGAGAAATAACTCGATTTTATACTTACAGACCGCTCGCACCAAAACCCTAGTTCTTCAAATTTCATTACAGAGAGTTGGAATTGCTTGAAAATTATGTCTGCAATCCATTGTATTCATCACGATGGTCTTTTTCATATATTTATTATATGAAAATGAGCATAAAATCGATCGAAAGTGATCAAATCACCATTTTTTGCAGTAGTTTGGCAAATGAAACAGGAACTAGTCATTTCCAAGTTTAAATGAAAATTACTGATTTGGGCGGAACACAACAAGATCCATGGCTCAGATTCAAACAATTAGATTAAAAAAGAAAGCATTCACTTGAATCTAGTCTCAACTAACAAGAATTTTCCATTGTAAACCACAATTTCTACCTGGATGTCATGTGTCAGCATATCCCAACAGCGCAAGGCTAAACGAGACCTAGTCCCACTATGATATGTGGTGTTAAAGCACATGAACACGACTCTGAGAGATACAATATATTTGGAGCCCGCAATAGCGTTTAAGACAATGCAAGCTTAGATATAGCCATTGTTCACAGGGTTTAAGGACCAAAGATCAATAAAACTTAGTAGGGCTCCACCGTAAGTATTTGAGAGATATCGAGAACCTTGAAGACCATTCTGACCTATTATGTTTTGTGGAAACATATTTTTCAAACTTGATACGAAGTCTATCCTTATTGCATTGATTTGGTAGTATGACTCTATGTGTAAATCACTTTTGTTCATTATAGTCATGCCCTTTAGCTGAATCACTTCCATTAAAGAATATTTTTAACAACCTTCTAAGTATTTATCTCATTTTACATACTATTTGGTATATAACTATCATTTTACTCGAAAACATTGTCAACCACTTTTACTTTTCCTTTGGGAGTTTCATTTATCGAAGGCTAGGTTATGCAAGTAGCATCCATTAGTAGGATCTTGACTCAATTTGAAGGTGCCTTTCATCCTTTCATGATACCATTAGGACTATTATAAATTCTTGTGCTTGTATTTAAATTTTCAATATTTTATTCGTTACATCTCTACTTTGGCTAGGTCATCTCTACCTCATCCATGTTCTCACCTTCAATCAGTTCTTGCACTCATTTGCACTCAAATTTTCGTCAATACATTAGTTCATAAAAACCATAATCATAATCAAAAGTACTTGCATCATAACAATTCATCTATATTTAAATATTAATATCATGCATTATTAGTAATCACTTCTAATTCTCATTCATGTACACACATTTATCAATAAATCAAAAATTGGGATGTGACATGATCTTCCTTATTTTATTTTTTCAACTTTGTTGCTTATGTCAATCCCAAAATAGAGGCTAACATTCATACCTTTGTAGTAGATTATTTCATCGAGTCACCAATCAATCAAAAGTCACAATAGAATATACATATATCAATTTGTAGGCTCTCACAACTTCCTATTCAACTTCTTTCCTTTGATTCACACAAATATAAGAACTAAGAGTGCATGATTGTGCAGGATTGAACAACAAGGTAAATTGACTTTAAAATGTTTCCTAAGTAAGGTTCTACACCCAACCAAAAAAGTTGAGTCTCATATAAAAGCAAATATTTTATGTTTTCCTTCTCTTAATCACGACTTATTTTTACAACATGCTCTCTTGGGATATTTTACTAAATAAAAATCTACAAACACCTCCCTAATAATCATACCTATTTCATGACCATTTAATACTCACAATGGTCATAAAAATGCCTATTCACTACCTAATAAATGATAAAGTCTTATGATGACCAAAATCAAAATACATATGGTAAAACACACAATATGAATAACTATGACTTTGTAAAACTAAATACTCATGCCTAACCACTTCTCCTCGACATCTAAGTTCCACACAACATCCACCAAACCTCTACACTTTTCAAATGTTGTGCAATATGATCAAATAGTTTCACATCAGGTTGTCATATTTGTAAAGTCATCTCTCCTTATTGTTGTAAAAGTAATGCCACTCTTATGGCTTACATACCCTTAAAATCTTTAACGCGATGTAACAAAAAGACTAGCATACTCAAGTGCCCAACAATAGATATGAATGGAGTGCCTTTATCATTCTCATGGAGTTCACTACATTCAAATGTTCATGCATAGGAAGAAATAACGCTCTGATGCCATATTGACAATGACAAAGCCAATAAAAATAACTTCACTTCACACCATTATTGCAAATAAAAAAAATATATTCAATTAGGTCGGATTTACATCATTGTGGATTAGCTATAGTCTTTGTTTTTCTTGTGAAACTAATCAACTTACTCATGAGAATTACTCCCAAGAGACTAATTTTTTTATTAATATAAACTAAAAACTAACCAATAAGTTAATGTAATATCCAACACAAACCACACTGCTAAGATAGTGAAAGTGGAATGACTTTCCAAAAGTTATTATGCTTTGTTCACTTTTTAGCAATAAAATAAGATCTTTGTTTGAAGGTCACCTTCAAACAAGGGTATTATACCTTCAAATAATGACAAAGCACCTTAAAATAAAGGTATCCTTCAATGGAAGGTATTCCTTTGTTTGAAGGTGCTTTATTTTTCAATTTTGAAGCTCATTCAACCCAAAATAACAACAAAAACATTATTTGAGAAGCATATATGTGCACTTATAAGCTTCCCTATGATATGCAATTTGCTCAACAATGGTGAATGATTGACAGCATGCAATGGTAATAAGGCCTCAATAGATGATGAAAATTGTGTGAAAAATGATTCAACGTATTTTGAAATATTAAAAGATAACCTAATTATGCGATAATTCTAAACCAATCATGCAAAAAATGAACTATCAAAAAATATGTTGTGTTATAATGTTTTTGATGACCTACTATTCTATAATAAGTGAACCCCATTTATATTCATTCATAATGAAAACAAATCAATACTATATGTAAAAGTTGTAGAATACAACCTCACAGAACCCAGTGAACACCTGTATGCAAATAACTTGCCACAACAATGGAAGATTCACAAAACACAAGGATTGCTTTGAAAACCTAGAGCAAAAGAATGCAATAATGATAATCAGATTGGTTAAGGAATACAAAGGGATCAATCCTTATAAAAGGAGATCAAACCTAAAAGGTAAAACCCTAAAAGCAATTAATAATTAATAATAAATTAATTATTAATATTCCTAAGTTTAGCTTCCTAAATTTAGCTTAAGTGAAATAGAGAAAAGGTGGCTTAATTATTAAATCATTGTGATTTAATTAATTAAGTAAACCAATACCTTTACTCTAACACCCCCCCCCCTTAAGATGAAGTTAGGGAGAAGCTAAAAAACAACTAAGAACTATATGCATGAAAGCCAAAATGGGTCCCGACAACAAGGCCTGATGAGGTACCCAAGTACAATGAAATCTCTGTAAAATGGAGAAAAGGGAGAAAACCCTGTGGGAACAAAACTCCTCTCCAAGAAGAGATGAAAACTCAAGTGAAGGACTAAGAAGCCTCCAAACAAGAATGTTCCAAAAGATAGGAACAAAAAAACGAGCATGAAGAATCACTGAAGCATGAAGAAGTTGCAAACACTATCATCGAATGACTGCTATGATACTGAAATAAGAACCTCCTCTGAAATAAAAGATGATCGGGATCAAGAAGACATGAATTTGCATGAGTGTCTTGAATGACACTACTCGAATCTGAATCAGATGACAAACACGAGCAAAACATATGGAACTCGAAGATATAGATGGCACAAGTACCAATAGTCTGAAGAATTGATCAAATGAAAAAATAGAAGGTCGCCTCCAGAAATAAGAATGCAAGAGTGTCCATATGGTAAGTATTCCATCTCACTGAAATGCATGGGTAACCAGACACTACATACGCCTAGTACATAGGAACAAATACTAAATACATAGCTCACTCCAATGCAAAACCAAGGAAGCATTAGCGCCAACAGTAGAAACCCCCCCATAATGCTGACAAGGGAGAGGTATGACAGGTACACTTTCAATCTGAAAGCCATAATGTAGTCCATGAAGAAGAACCAAGAACATCTAATCGTGCAGACATGAAAGTACAAGCAAATACAAAGGGTGTGCAAACCAAGGCACACACGTATGAGAAAGGTATGAAAGCAAACAAAGGCAAACATCAAACCCCCATGGTACTTTATATCATAGTGCAAGTACAATAAGGCATAAAACTAGTGTGCAAGATCCCATAATACATGTGCAATACAAAGGCACTTTATCTCAATGCAATTATAAAATCACAAGTGCTTACAATGAAAGCTCATAATGTCAAAAAAAGACATAAAACTGGAAATACATGAAGAGCAGCCAAAAAGAGTCATCCCACGCAAACTAGAAGTTTCCACGAGCTCATATGTCCAAGTAATTCACCAGAGTGTGAAAACACAAAAAATTGAATAAAATGTACATGGACTAAAATCTGGAAAAAGTGCATGGATGGTTGTGAAGAGATCTAAAACACTGTTCCAACGCCATTGGAATCGCGAAAAATGAAGAAATTGGTGAAAAGATACGAGCTTGGGACTGCAAACAATACCTCTGACTTCAAATGATTGTAGAATGTACGAGCACCCAAAAAAAAAAAGTGGTGAAACCCACAAATATGGAAAGTACACAAAACCAACTTTCCAACGATATCTCGTTTGTCAAAAAATGATATCGTATGCCTAAATTATGGTCAAAACAAAAAAACCCCTCTTTTAGGACACAAAGAGGGTCACAGGGGACTATGCAAGCCATCTGTACCACTGACGCCAGCGCTGATGGATGGTACTTTTGTTGCAAAAGGTTTGCCCTCTTTTTTATTTAATTAAAAAAAATAACCTTCCTTCAAAAAAAATTTTGCACCCCCAAAATATTTTAACAAAAATATTTATGCATGATGATTTTTTTTTAGCAGATTTTTTTTGAAAAAAATTCTGACGTAGGTACTGACACACGTGCAGGCGGTACGGTCATACAGATTTGTGTGCCTCGTAAAGTGTGCCAATACAAAATCACCAAAAAAAATTCTGAACTTCGATTTTGATGATTTGACAAGCAATTTAGGGGTTTTTGGGCCTTCTGAGCGCGATGGTGATCTTTGTTTTGTGTCAAAGTGCCCATATTCTTCAGCTATCCCCATATTTTGTCTCGATTTATGTGCCCTCAACTAAATTGACCCATACAAGCAAAAAAACAAATTCCCTCAGAGGTCTCTGATGCCCAAATTGGTCGAATTATATATGAAAATTCATTGTATCATAGCCTACATCTGCTACTACTTGTTCCTAATTTTTCAGAACTTTTTTTTGTGATCTAGGGGCACCTTTTTTTAGAGCAATTTGAGCACAAAAGCAATACAATCCTTATAAAAGGAGATTATGCAACCCTAAAGAAACCCTAAAGGGATAATGTGTATTTAATAATTAAAATAATTATTAAATACCTACAATATTATTAAATACCTAAGTTTACCTTAAGTGTAGAGGATAATAGACTAATAATTAAATAAATAATTATTAGCTAATACATGATAACTCTAACACCCCCCCTTAAGATGAACTTAGAGAGTAGCTAAAAACAACTAAGGATAAAAATGCATGAAAACAAAATGCATGAAACTAACCATGGGTCCTGACAACTAGGTCTGATGAGGTACCCAAGTACAAAAGATCTCTCACAACTGGAGAAAAGGAGAAAACCAAATAGGAAAAACTCCTCTCCTAAAGAGAGAAATACAAGTGAAGGATTGAAGAAGCCTCCAAACAAGAGAATGTCCCAGAAAAAAGGAACAAAGGATGAACATGAAGAACACCACTGAAGCATGAAGCTACAAACACTTTCGAAGAATAACTGTCGATCTGAAGAACCTCCACTGAAATAAAAGATGATCAAGTAGAGAAGACTGTAATATGTTTGGGTGCCCTCAAATAACACTACTTGAATCAAATGGCAAACAAAGGCAAACAACTGAACTTGAAGATACAGATGGCAAAAATACCAAAGTCTGAAGAGCTGATCAATCGAAGATGGAAGGTTGCCTCCAAAAAAGGAATGAAAGAGTTTCCATATGGTAAATGATCCATCTCACCGAAATGTATAAGTAGCCAACCACTGCATCTGTCTAGTACATAGGAACAAATACTGAATACATAGCTCACTCCAACAAACCAAGGAAGCATTAGAACCAACAATCAACAGGAGAAACCCCCCCATAATGTTGACAAGGGAGAGGTGACAGGTACACTAAAACTGAATGCCAAAAAAAACTGCATGACAAAGAACCAGGAACATTGAGAGTGCAGAGGAAAGTACAAACACATATAAAGGCTAGTGTCGTGGAAGGAACACTCACTTGACACACATCATGAGGCTAATGTAATGGAAGGAATACTCATGTGACAAAGGTAGATGGAAAACAAAGACAAACATCAAACCCCCCATGGCACTTTATAATGGAGTGTGAGTACAATAAGGCACAAGATGTGCAAGATCCCTAGCATGCAAGGCATAGTGGTACTTTATCTCAGTGTGTTTGTAAAAAAGAAAATGCTTACAAAAAGATGTATGCAATGCTCAAAGATGACAAAAGGCTTGAAATACATGAAGAACAACCAACAACAAGTCATTCCACACAAACGAGAAGTTTTCATGAGCTCGTATGTTCAAGTAATTCACCAGAGTGTGAAAACACAAAAAACTGAATAAAATGTACCTGGAGAAAAATCTGGAAAAAGTGCATGGATGGATGTGAAGAGCTCTGAAATACTGTCCCAACGCTGCTAGAATCGCGAAAAATGAAGAAATTGGTGAAAAGTTATGAGCTCGGGACTGAAAAAGGCACCTCTTAACTTCAAATGGCTATATAATGTACCAGAAGCAAAACTAGGTGATGAAACCCACATATCTATAAAGTAGATGAAACCAGATTTCCAATGATATCTCGTTTGCCAAAAAATGATATCGTATGCCGAAGTTATGGCCAAAAGAAAAAAAAAAACCCTCTTTTAGGGCACAAAGAGGGTCACAGGGGGCCATGCAAGCCATCCGCGTCATGCTAACGTCAACGCTAATGCATGGTACTTTTGCTGCAAAGGGTTGAGTTTTTTTTAATTAAAAAAAATCTTTTAACATCCACCAACTTGATTTTTATTTTATTTTTTAACAAAAAATTTAAAAACCTAGCAATCAAAATTTATTTATTTTTACCAGAAAAAATCATATCCCAGATGCCCTTGTCACCGAAAATAGGCAAATTCTATATCAAAATTCATGGAATCGGCCTCTAGAAGCCATCCGTGATGTCCTTTTTTCCCAAATTGCTCCAAAAAATAGGTGCCCCCCTGGATCACAAAAAAAAGCTAAATTTTCAAACCCTCACAGATCTGGCCCCGTGAATCAAAAATTTACAAACAAAATGTCAATTTTGACTACTTGACATGTATCAGATTCAATGGTGAGGTCCAAATCAACCCAAATTGCATAGAAGACCTGTTATAGGTAGAATCTCTCAATCTGAAGAACAAAAAAGCATCAGGTTTGAAGCTCTGATACCATGTGAAAGTTGTGAAATAGAGCAAACCTCACAAAACCCAATGAACACCTATATGCAACTAATTTGTCACAACAATAGAAGATTCACAAAACACAAAGATTTCTTTGAAAACCTAGAGCAAAAGAATGCAATAATGATAATCAGATTGGTTAAGGAACACAAAGGGATCAATCCTTATAAAGGAGATCAAACCTAAAAGGTAAAACCCTAAAAGAAATTAATAATTAATAATTAATTATTAATATTCCTAAGTTTAGCTTAAGTGAAATAGAGAAAAGGTAACTTAATTATTAAATCAATGTGATTTAATTAATTAAGTAAACTAATATCTTTACTCTAACACTACATATAGCAAGAGACGTATTACGTCAAGTTCCTCCCAACAATGTGATTGTTTGTGTTAGTCTAAAGATTTCATTAGTGTTGCTAAAGAATTGAGTTAGAACTACAAAGAATGATTTGTTTACTAATTTGTTAGAAATCATTATTTTTTTCAAATAATTTTAAGATTATGAACTATTTTTAAAAAAAATATAGTTTTTGAGTATCAAAATCCCAAAAGATGGTACACCAATAAAAGTATACAAATGGGAAAAATCTAAGTACAAATATAACCAAATAATTTAATATATTAAAAAATATAATGAAAAAATCATATGTAGATGGTGGATGAATTTAAATTGGCAAAATAATTGCAAATTGTTAAATTGTAGGTAGAAATAACTTTCAAATTAAATTATTTTGCCAACATGTCACATATATAACACTATTCACTTGTCATTCAAAAGATTAACAGGCTTAACAATTTAACCACCAAATTTTGAGCATTACATCTTTTTATAAAAAATAAAATGACAAATTAATTTTGAATGGCCAACTTTCAAAAAGCAACCAATAAAAAATATAAAAGAAAGTCAAGATATGACATATACAATAGTGATATGTCATTCAAGTAAAAAATACAATTGACATTTGATTGATGAATTAAATGCTTAAAAACATATCATTTTTATTTTTGCCCTTTTTCACCGTGTATCAATTTTTGCATCTATAGTTGAATACACACAAGTGATGTTGAATATTCGAGCAACTGAGAGGGGGAGATGAATCAGTTGATAATAAAAAATTAAAATTAAACTTTCATTCATAGATCTGAAACAACTAGCAGAATTAATCAAAATAGATAAAGCATGAAAATGTATGCACATAACAAATCAGACACAAAGAACACTAGAATTTACATGGAAAACCCAAGAAGGAAAAAACCATGGAGAATACTAATTCTCAATATAGAAACACCAGTTAAGGTGACATCGGTTAAGGTGATTTTTACAAAGGATAGCTCATTGCCAAGATGATCACTACAGGTGGGCTCACTACCCAGAAAGGCTCATTGCCTAGAAAAAGGCTCACTGCCGAAGAAAGAAAGATAAAAGAAAATCAACCACTAAAACACAATCTGCACTGTCGGAACTGCTTCCAGTAACAATTTGCAACACAACAATTACACATCAACTGGATTCTTTCAATATCGCATGTCTTCAACATAAAAAGCCATACCAACTCATCTAGATCATACCCCTACATATATACTGTCTCTAGAAAAATATTATCCTCTAAGTCAACCAAGACAAAGATCTAAAGTAGGTCACCACTAAACATTTCGGTGGTGGGAAGGAATGAGAAGTGGACCAAATCACAATATTTCTCATCGAACACATCAACACATTACATACATCGCCAAAGCAGGACCCAAAACATTATCCACATGCTATACAATTGTTGTTACACAGCCTTAACGTTTGGACCAAAAGCCTCGACTTCTGGATCAATCTAGACCTAAAAATAGCACCAAGTAGTATCAGCAACACATATTCTGAAAAGCCACTGAGACATCTAGGAAATCTCTAGATGCCCAACAACATCTCATACAAACACTACTGCTCAACATACCACATTCAAACCTAATCCAAACCATAGGATTTGACATCAATGACAACATATAGCATAATGCTAACAAGTAATCTTCATATCATTTTTTTTTTAAACTGGTTTTTGCCCTTACTTTTCTAATATAAACCAATAGAAAGACAAATAAATGACATTATATGAAGAAATCTAGATTAAACTATGTATCAAATTTTGAATTCAAAAATATTCATATCAATCAATTATGGACTATGGAAATCTTTAATGCGTTTAAATAAATGACATTTTTATAATCAATTAAAATATAAAATTAAATATGGGAAAGAGTCATTGCGATACCACCTCTATGATGATGCCTTCCGACTTTTAGGGTTTCTGATGCCTTGCATAGACATGGTGATGTCTCCCAATCGTGACAATGCTCATTTGAGTTTTTGGCTCCTGCTTCTGGCAACTCGCGTGGATTTGAGCAAGACCTTTTTGTTCCTTCTGTGGGTGGCTTTCATCATGTTGTTTTTGGTCTCTTGCAGGGCGATGATGTTAACTGTAATTCCATAAAAAGTGGTGTTAACCAGCTTGGGAAGAAGATTCCCATAAGGATGCTTATTTGAAATGGGTGGAGGAGAAAAGCAAGGGATTTATGGGCACATGGATTAGCTAGGAAGGGGTCCCGCCCTTTTTTCAAGGTATTTCGGCTATTGACATGCCAACAATAAGTTTTGATGCGGAAACCATTGATGAAGTGAAGGAGAATGAATTGTATTTTGCTGAGATGTGGTCGATTGGGCGGTATCAAGGTTTTTGGCCAAGTTTGGTGGAACTGCATAAGTGGGTAACGAAATGTTGGAAGCCCATTTTGGATGGAGATGTGTAGATCTACCCTAGAGCTAGAGGTTTTTTTGTAGTGGTGTTCGATAATGAGCAAGACAAGAAGATAATCTTGTGTGAGCATCTTTGGAGCTGGGAGGAGAAGCATATTCTTTTATTGAAACCTTGGTATCCTTCTTTCAACCTTGCTATGGAATCTTTCGATTAAATCCCAGTATGGGTAAGACTGCCTAACTTGCCATTATAGTTCTAGTTTGAATCTTGTTTCAGAGCTATAAGAAGTACTTTAGGGAAGTTTTTGGAAGTGGATGTGGATTATATGGAGTATTTGCACACCACTTATGCACGCATCTTAGTTGGGATGGACCTGTCCAAAGCTCCTCTTGTTGAGTTATATCTGAAATTAGCAAAAGGGATCTAGGTACAGCTAGTAGAGTATGAAAATGTCCCCTTTAGATGCAAAAGATGTTATCAAATAGTTCATATGGCTGCTAAATATGCTAAATAAAAATATAATGAATTGGCTACATGGTGGAGGGAGGTATCCCCTCACCACTATTCGGTGGAGGAGGAGGATACAACCATTCATAAAGAGGGAAATAGTAAAAAAGCTAATAAAAATACTAAATAAAAGCTAAGTCAGAAGGAGGCTAATAAACTGAACATGACCTCCTCAATTTCAAAAGATACAGGGCACTGTAGTTTATGAACATGAACAATGCATTTGTTGGTTGTGGCTCTGCAGTAGGAGAAGTTGGTAGTCATGTTGGCTCACTTTGTGCGGTGGGAGATAATGTGGTTTCATCTTGTGAGTTTGTTAGGGTGTCACAAGGTGTTATTGAGAAAGGTGATGGGTGGATAAAGGTGCAGGGGAAGAGGCATAAGAAAGAAATGAAAGAGGGTTCGATCAATTGATTGACTCGGCCGATTATTTCGATTGGAGCTTAGATGAAGATTTTTTGTGTTGACTTGTTGATGGGTCTTTGCACTCTGGTGCTTTGCAGTTTAGGGAGGCGACTCCTTGGTTGTAGCCCCACCAGGGTCGAGCCAGGATTAAAACCCAGTCTATAATAAATAAATATACTTTTACCAATAATAATAATAAAAAAAAAGAAAATTAAACATAACTAGAAGAATTTTCTTCAAAAAAATTATTTCTATACGATGATTGATTAAATTATTGAAAGAAATTGAATACAATAAATGCATGAATATTTCTCCCTTGACAAATTAATAATATGAAACATTTCTTTTTAATGATATGATAGTATATTAAAGACATGTTTGATTGATGATTTAAATGCTTTAAAACATATCATTTTTTAAAGAAAGAAAATTTTAATTTTTGTCTTTACTTTTTCTAATATAAACTGATGGAAAGACAAATAAATGACATGATATGAAGATTTATAGATTCAAAAGTGTATCAATTTTTGCATCCATAGTTGAATTCAAAAATCTTCATATCAATCAATTATAGATTGTGGGAATCTAATGGGCTTAAATAAATGACATTTGTACAATCAATTAAAATAAAAAATTAAATATAACTAGAAAAGATTTCTTCAAAAAATGTAACTCTATACTATGGTTGATAAATTATTGAAAGGAATTGAATGCAATGAATGCATGAATAGTCCATCTAATATGAAGTTTAGCTTTAACCCTTGGCATATGAGTATTCCTCTCTTGAAAGGAAATGAAAGGATCTTTTATAGTCCACAATTTGTATATGCGTCTACAAACAAGGTGTACATACCCTACCCCTTTGTGGGATTTGAACTTGTGACCTCTCTTTCAATCTCCACCACTAGACCAACTCAGTTTGTACACTACCGACCTAATATGAAACATTTATTTTTAATGATATGATAGTATATTAAAGACATATTAGATTATACACTACCACCTAATATGAAGCTTAGCTTTCGCCCCAACATACTTAGGTTTTAACACTACCCATTCCTAGATGTTTTCATGGTTTTATAGAATTCTACAAAAAAATCAAAAATACCTTGAATAACGATAAAATGTGATTCAAATAATACAAAACCCCAAATGGCCGTAACAAAAGGGTTTTCCGATCTAGTAATCAAAATGGCTATGGGAGTGAAAATTTGCACCCCCATAGTGTATTTACAAGGGCCCCACCTTGTAATACATATACAATATGGGGTGCAAATTTTCGCCTCCGTAGACAACACCCTTACCCCCCATAGTGTATTTGTATTACAAGGTGGGGCCCTTGTAAATACACTATGGGGGTGCAAATTTTCGCTCCCATAGCCATTTCGCCTAGTAGGGAAGAGGAGCAATTACGTGTGCAAAGACCTAAATGTGTGATAGGTCTTAGGCGGTTTGGGGCCCACAATTGTCCGCCTAACCACCCAGTACCTGTCGACGTGTGTCCCACCACATGTTCAACATTGAACAAATAAATAATACCATTAAACAATAAGATGAATTAACCATAAAGTGTATCTTTTGCATTCAAAATATAAATCTTTATGTTCACACATAAACATTTAAACCATTCATATTGATTCGAATAAAAGTTTTTGAGTTATGTCAAATAAGATCACGTTCCTAATAAAGGGACCATGATAAAAACATTAAAGTTTGTATTAAACATTAAAACGATAACATGTTGAGCCTAAATAAGCTGACTTGGAGGCAATACAAAATGACATGACAACAACCACACGCCATGTGAGCACCCATGGACACTGACGTGGCCAATCAAATGTCACTTGATGGTCAAAATTTGTCCACATCCGTGTCAGACCACGGGACCCTTTCAACACCTTTCTGCATCCCCCATCCCGTTTGTCCAGCTCAAACTAGGCTGATATGGTCGCTTCAGCACCGTTACCGGTCATATCACCTGCATCCATCACAACGCTTGTGTAAGGCCACGAATTGAACAACAAAAACAATCAACTCCGACATAAATAGGGAAATATGGAGATTCAAATTCAAATTCAACACAATAGGTAAAAAAATTAAAGAACTTCGATTCAAATTCAAATTTTCAAACATAATTCATTCAGTGAGTGAAAGCAAGAAGCAAAGAGCAAGAAGACAGAGAAAGAGCACGTTGCAGAGGTGCAAGAAGCCACACATTCAAGCAAAGAATATGTGTTTTGTAAGTATTTTTCTTGTTCACAATCCACAAACCTCTTTTCAATTTACATATAACAGTGCAATATATTCTTAAAACCCTACATGACAGAAAACCAACCCTCAACGGCTCGAATGAAATGACCTTGAAACAGAAACAAACATAAAATTTTGAATTAGTTTAACAGAAACATCCAAACACAATTGAACATCAAACAACAATCTACTTACTAATTTAGTAAATTTACAGATATTAAATTTACTAAATTTCCACAAGCCATGATTGAATTACATTACCCGCTTCTAGATTTGATTGTCTATCTCTTTTTTACACCAACGTTTCTGATCACACTTTGCAATCCATCATCCTGTAGAAGGAGAGTGCCCAGAGATGTTCAAATTAAATGCCCCAATTGACACTCTCCTTCATCCTGATGGTGGATCACAGGGTGTGATCCAAAACGTTGATGCAAATTATAGAAGCATCAAATCTTATATGGTGACATGATGTATACAGATGTGTTCAACTATTAGGTGACATGATATATTTTTATTGTATACCATGATGCAGATGACTACGAAGAAGTCACAATGATACATTCTAGACATCAAACATGGACACAACTGAGTGTGGATGTCTCAAATAGAGATGAACACTATCAAATTGTTCAAAATTATCAATACAATATGGAAAATTATTTGAAGGCCCATCACACACTAACAGCTCAAGGTGTCATTGCAACCCTCACTCCAAATGTTTCAAATTATGACATTACAACTTACCTCTGTGAATATTTTGATCCCTTCTCGCAGTCACCTATTCCACCCATTGAATGTCCAGTTCAAATCCCTTATCCACGCATTCATGAACAACAAGAATGGATTGTGAAGCATTCTCATATTGTCGACCAACTCTTTCTCTGTCCAAACCCCTGTGATGATCATCTCTTTCCCACCCTGTTGTCTTTCTATTCTAAATTATTCAAGGTGAATCTGGAATCATGGCAAACCAACTATCTAAATAGGTTTTTTTATAAAACTATGGACCACAAGTTCGTCAAAGCTCTGCTACTTTGTCATGGAAACAAACGCTTCGAAGAGTAGTCAATGAACATATTCCATCATGGATTTTTACCAAAGTATGCATTCACCCTCATCATGGTCAAACTAGGTTGCATTCTAATTTGCCTTGTCGACTATACAGTCAACTAATTCTTTGGAAGGAATCCATTTCAGATACACCACCACATCTACTCGACCTAGAAGGTTTCGCCCATGAATCCCTGCCAGACTAAGTTTGCGCATGTACCTCTAAACCCCTGTTGTCTAAGTTTCCAATAAATAATACATTTCCACACACATGCCCATAAAAGATATCATTTCACATAGGGAACCATACTTCTACTGTTTAAGAATTACTATCATCTTACACTATCTTGTCATCCACTCCTTACTTGCACAACAGTGCCATGTCAAGCATCAAAGTTAATATCGTTCAACAAGCTTCGACTTACAACATCACTTGGTTAGTTGGTTTCATCTCAATGTAACCTGTATTGTACTGTATATATGTTTGCAGGTTACATTTAAAATTACAAAAAAATTCCATACATACTGTACAATTCATATTGATCTGTATATTTATCGTGGAATTACAACTAACGTACAATTTATTATTGTTCTTGTAGATGAGGAAGGCAAATAAGATGACTACCCATGGTGCAAAGAAGAGAGCATCAACAAGGTTGCCATTACATAAAAGAGGTGTGAAGATCCCAGTTTAGCCATAGACCCCACCTCCTAATGTAGCTGAAGCAGAGCCTATACCCCCATCACCGGATAATCAGGAACTAGAACCTATCTCGCCGCCCACAATGGATGTTTCCGTTCCTTCAACTGGAAGGAATTTTACAAGGCCACAAAATTTGTGGTCGGCTTCGGCCATGGAGGGTGCAATCCATGTTGTAGAGGAAAATGACATGTATGTCAGGGGAGTGTCAAAGAAGTGGGGAATCTCAATTGCAATAGTGACAAAATGGTTGGGTGGACTAACAATAACGTTGAAGAAAGCTCCCCCAACCATCCTCACTACTGAAGAGGAAGAAGAGATTGTTAAGTGGTGCCAAAAGATGGTAGCGGTTGGTCATGGCCTCGAGATTCTGAACTTGAAGGCATTTGTGGCATAGAATTGTGATGGTAGACCCAACCCTTTCAAGGATGGCATGCCCGAGAAGTCATGGTGGGCTAGTTTTAAAGACTGACATCTAGAACTCACCTTGCAGATAGCTGAAGGCCTTGACAAAGATAGGGCACTCACTCTGAGATTTGTCGTCGTTGTTGCTTTCTACGAGACATTATCAAAGGCCTATGCAACAAATCTGTATGGTCCTCGTCGGATTTGGAACTGCGATGAAACCGGGGTTATGGTAGGAAGGAATGGTGCTATGAGGGTGCTTGTTAGGAGAGGAAGTCGCAAAGTCTCATACATAATCCCGAAGAGCCAGGAATGGATTGCGATTTTTTGTTGCATGAACGCTTACAGGCAAATCATCCCAACTTCTACTTGTTCAAAGGGAAGAAGCACCTATAGAATTACATCGTCAAATGTGAGTCGGGTGCTTGCATGGCAGCACAGAAACACGCATGGATGGCAAAGGAACTATTCCTTATTTGGATGTACCACTTTGTGTGATCTATTCTAGGGGGTGTATCGCCCAACAACATGCACTTGCTTATATTTGACAACCATGATAGCCATGTTGCAGTGACAACCATCCAAGAGGCAAGGATGTTGGGTATAGACTTGCTCACATTGTCGGCTCACACCTCTCACAAACTATAGCCACTAGATGTGAGTGTCTTCTCTCCATTCAAAACATTCTTCAAAATAGAAAGAGTGGCATGGTTGGAAAGGTTTCCAAATGTGGAGATTAGGAGGGCAAAACTGGCAGAAATAGGAAGCAAGTCCTTAAAGAAGGCATTGACAGTTTCTAGCATCGTAGTAGGCTTCATAAGGACAGGGATATGGCCCATCAATCCCGATGCCCTCATGGATGACATGCAACCCAACACCACATTCAACATTCAAAATGGCGAGGATGTTTCAGCTACGCAAAACATGTTGATCCTATCCAGTGTTGATGTTTCAAGTGAAGCTGTTGCAAAAAACATCATTGAAAGAGTGACTAATAGTGTGGAAGACAGTCTTTCTCTTCCATCAAAGCGAATAGCACTGACATGGGTGGCCGACGGGGAAATGGCTTTAGAGTTGACTTGGAAGGGGAACATCAAGACTCCACATTCACTTTCCCTTCACCACCTGCAACTACCATGGAAGATGTGGTGCATTACTATGTCGATTGTGGCATATTAGATAGCCAACCTCATGCAGAATTGACACAACAAGATACCACACAAGACACAAAACAAGTTGGTAGTGAGGAAGACGAGAGCCTGCTATCCCAAGTCAGTGAGATAGACCCCTCTCAACAGGAAATAGGATTGTCAATATTTTTAAAGCTGCCTATTCACATTGTCAACAAGACGAAAGGGAAAGGTGTTAATGATGGATTGCGGTTGAGTTATAATTCATAGTTGATTACATCTGATGAGTTCATGTAACAGTTAATGGTTCAAGAGGTGAAGAAGATGGAAGAGGAGGAGACCAAAGAAAGAAAGAAAGAGCAGGCCAAAGAGAAAAAGGCAACAAGCATATTGGCAAAGCAGAAGAAGGAACTGAAAAAAAAACAAAAGGAGATATTGCGTAAGGAAAAGGAAAGGCTGAAAGAGATAGAGAAGAAGGAGAAGGAGGAATGATAGAAATGAGAGAAGGCTTTAAAGGATCAGGAGGAAGAGGAAAGGGCCATCAAGAAAAAAAGAATGATTATGGCAAGAAAGAGGATGCTAAATAGTCCATCAACTCCATCGAGTTCGTTGCCAGAATGATATCCCATAATGCAGGACATGTTGAACACAATGATCCCCACCTTTTGACCACCTTCAATTTGTCAACCAATTTCCCCCCCGTGACCTTTATTATTCCTTCAACTCACATGCCAGGGGTTGCCAACAACCCTGGGTATTTTCTACCACCTTCAATTTGTCAACCAACTTCCCCACCCATGACCATTTCTATTTCTTCAACACACATGGCAGGGGTTGTTGGCAGCCCTGGGTATAGCAACCCAATACAAAGTGATGAGAACATGGCACCTGTCGCAAGCTCAGGGGTACCACCTAAAGTTAGAAGAAGTTCATTTCCTCCTTGGATGAACTGACATCTACATGAACATATGTGTTTTTTTTGTGACTTTTCCGATTTATCAAGTCAGACTGGAACTGCGAAAATGTCTTTTCAAGACATGGATTTGACATGATTTTTGTTTTTATTTATGCTCATATGGTATTTTGTTTGTATGTCGATGCAATACAAAACAAGTAGTGGGATGATTGATGAAGTTGTTTTATATGTCCATGCAATTCAGAACATGTAATGGGATGAATGAGGAAAGATGATCGAGGAAGTTGTGGACTACTACATGATTGCAGTTTCCAATTATGTGCATACTTATTTTATATAGATGTCGATGCAATTGTCTACATGTAATGGGATGAGTGATAAAATTGTCGATAACTACTTGTTTTATGTCTCCATTTAGGTGAATTTCATTTGTTTTATATGTCCATGCAATTCAGAACATGTAATGGGATGAATGAGCAAAGATGATCGAGGAAGTTGTCGACTAGTACATGATTGTAGTTTCCAATTATGTGCATACTTATTTTATATAGATGTTGATGCAATTCTCTACATGTAATGGGATGAGTGACCAACTCGTCAACAACTACTTGTTTTATGTCTCCATTTAGGTGCATTTCGTTTGTTTTATATGTCCATGCAATTCAGAACATGTAATGAAATGAATGAGCAAAGATGATTGAGGATGTTGTGAACATGATCATGCTTGTAGTTTCCAATTATGTGCATACCTCTTTTATGTAGATGTCATTGCAATTCAGTACATGTAATGGGATGATTGAGCATAGATGTCAACAACTACATTTTTTATGTTTCCAGTTATGTACATGAAAGACGAACAAACAAATATGACAATTTTATATGTCAATGCAATTGAGAATGTGTTATGGGATGAGGAGAAAATATTGACAAGTACTGTTGAGTTGGCAACCCAAAATAAAAAAGTTGACATGCCAACGAGGTTTTTTGCATGGTCAACGATGACGCACATCATCCAAGTTGCCAAAAAATGCCACTTCGGACCCTCGATCGGAACGAGAGTGCGCCCACCCTCGAAACCTACCACTCTTTCCATCCACATCAAACAAGCTGGCCTTGTGGCGATCAATCACTTGCACACCTTACCGACCATCTACTCTGCCCAATACTCATGCCCCCACATTCAAATTCCAACTATAGAGGCATTAACTATGCGTCACCTCTCCTTACTTGCACCTCCATAATCAACTACAACGAGGACACACAACCGTTTGAATACCTTTATACTTGAGAATTGTGATGCACTGACCATTCAATATGAATGTGAAAGTGCAACATAAATCACGAGTACAAATTGTAGTGTCATAAAATTGTGACCCCTATAATTTTAACTATATTTGGGGTCCTCACCTTGGCGACGACATCTCCTTCCCTAACTGAGAACTATTTCTGCATTTCCAACCCTTCACTCTTTCTCCTTCATGTCTTGTGTCTACTTTAGATCCTCTCTGGCCCCCAAAATAGGGCAGGATAGGGGCATGGCACCCTTGTCCCCTTAGGACAGGGGCGTGGCGCCCCTGTCCTCACTCCTTAGGGTGGCCCTATGTTCGGTTGTGCTACTTATACATGTGTTTTGATTATTTCTAGTTCTACTCTCCTGAACAATATGGACCACAAAATATGTACATAGACACATGTATATACATATATGCATATACATGTACATACATTTATGCATATACATGTACATACATATATGCATATTGTGGCATCGTGGTTTATATGCACTAGTGGTTAATGTAAAAGGGTTCACATGAAGAGTGCTCTATAAAACAAGTTTGTGGACCTTTCAAGTTCGGTTGTGCTACTTATACATGTGTTTTGATTACTGGTAATTTTGCCCTCCTGAACAATATGGACCACAAATATGTACATACACACATGTATATATATATATGCATATACATATACAAACTTATATGCATACACATACATATTGTGGCATCCCGATTTATATGCACGAGTGGTTAATGTGCCATATTTCACATTTTTCAGTTTTATTGTCAAATGGTTTTGAATTGGGGCAGCCAACTCAGCAGTCTACGTGGGCGGGTTGAAAAATTGGTCTCTGGGTCCATTTTGCGTGCCACGTGGACCCCCAAAGTTAGGGTGTGCACGTCTGGATCCTCTCCCATACTCACCTCCGAAAACATCTACATATATACATGTACATATGTGCATGCATGCCAAAGTAAATATGTGCATGCACATATTTACATATGTTCATGCACATCCATGCACATATGTAGTTGCCCTGGATTTACATATGTGAATGCACATCTATGCACACATGTGCACATACATATTTCCATGTACACGTACATACATATATGCACATCCATGTACATACATATATGCATGTATATGTATGTACATATATGCATGTACATGTACATACTTATAGGTAGATACTTGATTTATACTGACACATGTTTAAGGGATTCAATTTCACTATTAATGTTTAAGGGCTCAAGGATTCCTAATAATTAATTGTGTACATGGAAATACATAATGTATTTAATGAACTTCACAACTATAAGTGAAATTTGGCAAGCATTTGTAAAAGTATGATACATGTAAAGAGATTGCAACAAATTAGAATGTAAACCCTTAGACAATGAACACAATGCAGAAGTGCTATGCAAATTACTTTAACAGTGAATCGTAAGCCATAAACCCTTTAATAGTAAAAGTGAAATTGCAACCCTAAATGAAGTGAATCCCAAAATCAAGTCAACTTTGAAACCTGTAAAACACATTGTAAATTAAAAGAGAAGTTGAAGCCGCATATACATTAACAGTGAAGAATTGTAATTGAAACCCAATGAGTATGTAAAAGTGTTCACATTGATTTAAACCCTCAGACAACGAACACAATGACTTATTGATTTTGTTGGCTTGATGATGATTGTAATGTATTCATCATTTGTTGTCATTGATGAAACACTCTCTCACACACATATGATTATATTGACTATCGGTGTAACTTCAATTGTTTACTCTGTCAACCGGTATGTTAGAGGTTATACTAAGAGGGTTATCTCTAACCGGTACTTTGTGTCAACCGGTATGTGCATAAGAGACAGTCTGTGATTATACTAAGTAAGCATCAAGATGGAGATTAGGCGGAGTTTTAAGGACAACAATTCATATGTTTTATTCAAACCGGTATTTGATTGTTCCAACCGGTATTTGGTAATTTTGTGATGAGTTACCACATTTCGTGATGAGTTACTTGCACCGACTGCTTGGTGGCAATTTTTGTGATGAGTTATGATCACTTGTCTAGATACACTACACCTAGGAAATTGTGTTATGATTTCTTAAGGCCGACATGAAATCATAAGGTCTATATATTGACATCGCAATGAATTATTTTGATACAGTGAAAAAGTGTTATGTTATGTGCGAAAGGAAAAAGAGTTAAGTTGCAGAGTATGCAGAAGAGCAATGTTGAATATGTTTAGAAGGATTTGATTAAGAAAGTATTGCACTACTCAGAATAGATCAAACCATTCTTGTTGTTTTCTAACCATTACAACAGAATCAAATCCCCTAATCGGGTAAGCTCTAACAAGCTTCAATGTATAAATCCTTTAACAGGGTGATCCATTAGTTTGGATTTAGAAATCCTCCACCGAGGTTACTCCTAACAGGGTACTACCTTTAACAGGGTATAAGCTTCTAATCAAGCTTTGGGATCTCTAACAAGATTCACTCCTAGCAGAGCACTTTATAGACCTTAACCGGTTAATTATCTATTACTGTAGATAGTTAACTTGTGAGTTCCATCTCACCGTGGCTTTTACCTATTTGGGTTTTCCACGTACAAACACTTGTGTTATGGTGGATGCTTTACTTTTTGTGGATGCTATTATATTATTTTGGATTGCATGCATTGTGTTTAAAAGCTTTGTTAAGTTCATCTACCAATTAATGTTTGAAGTAGTTTTAGTTTTGGTGTCACTGATTCACCCCCCCCTCTCAGTGCTTTTCAAGTCCATCAAATTTATACCCTGCGTCAATGTTCTTTTTAGAAAAGTGAAGATGTAAATCGCATGAGAATGAACACAATACCCTGCGACATATAAGATACTGAATGAAGTGAATCCCATAATGAATTGAGTGAATCCAATAATCAAGTCAAGTTGGAAACCATCTTACACATTGGACAACAAAAGTGAAAATGTGAACCCTATACATTAATAGTTCAACATTGAAATTGAAACCGAAGGAACACAATGAATCATGGAATTAAGCCCTTCGAAAATGGAAGATTTAGAAGTGAATTTGAAAGCCAACATTGAAACATTGATTTATGCACCGCGACAATATTGTTTTTAGAATAGTGAAGATGTAAACCGTATGAGAATGAACACAATGCAAATGTGCAATCCGAATCACTTTAACAGTGAACCCTAAAACAATGAAGTGAATCCCATAATGAATGAGGTGAATCCCATAATGAATGAAGTGAATCCAATAATCAAGTCAAGTTGAAAACCATCAAACACATTGGACAATAAAAGTGAAAATGTGAACCCTATACAATAACAGTTCGACATTGAAATTGAAACTGAAGGAGTTGATTCAAAGTGGTCACATTGATTTAAATCCTCGGACAAGGAACACAATGGAGCATGAAATTAACCCCTTCTAAAATGGAAGATTTAAAAGTGAATTTTAAAGACAACATTGAAACCTAGAAACCCAATTTACAATAAAATTGAAAATGTGAACCTTTTTACATTAATAGTGAAACACTAAAAAGCCATCAAACCCTTTTGACAGTAAATGTGAATTTGAAACCATAATTTTAGAGAATCCGTAAAAGCAATGAAATTTTAAACCCATAAACCCATTATACAATAACAGTGAACCATTTAAATTGAAACCCCCTTTGTCAATAAATGTGAAATTGAAATCATAAATCCAGAAGCAAAATCTGTAAATGAAATTTACATTTAATCCTAGAAACCCATTATACATTAACAGTGAACCATTCAAATTGATACCCCCTTTGACAGTAAATGTGAAATTAATAGCCTAAATCCAGTGAATCCGTAAATGAAATGAACAAAAAAACCCACAAACCTATTATACAATAATAGTGAACCATTCAAATTGAAACCCCCTTTGTCAATAAATGTGAAATTGAAACCCTAAATCCAGAAGCAAAATCCGTAAATGAAATGAACATTTAATCCCATAAACCCATTATACATTAACAATGAACCATTCAAATTGATATCCCCTTTGACAGTAAATGTGAAATTAATAGCCTAAATCCAATGAATCCGTAAATGAAATGAACATTTAAACCCACAAACCCATTATAGATTAACAATGAACCAAAAGAATTGAAATACTTGAACCCTTGAAACATTAATGGTGAAATTAAATCCGTAAACCTTTAAACCACATTGATGTTGCAAGTCAATGCCAAAACTCCCAATAGATTCATTGTTTGATGAAATGAGCCAAAATTTTAGTCACACGACACCATTAAAATTACAGTAATGCCAGAACAGAGCAGTACGATTCCCTTTTGTATGTAATTGTGTTTATGAACACAAAATGTTGTGTTCAAAAAACACCAAAAACAACCATAAAAATTTCCTAAAGAATGCCAAACATTTAGAAACAAAAAAATTATGAAGAATGCCAAACAGTTAAAACAATTTTTTAAACGATCAAGTAAGAGGACAAATGTCGAAAGAAAATAATACGAAACATTGCAAATTCGTGAGCCTTAGTGAGGAAAAATCCTCACCAGGGTTGAAGGGGAAATGAGTTGATTCAACATCTGCAAGTAGATCCCCGTCGTCCTCATCGTTCGGCTTTGTACCTGCGAAGTGGAGGTGGCGAGGGAGTAACACAATAAAAAATGGAGCCGAACATGGAAACGTAACCCCAAAAATTTAGATAAAAAGAAGACAAAATCCTGCGAAATAGGGTATGCACTGAGGCGTTACCTAATTTTGGGTGCGCACATTTTGGTCCAAATCCGGGTTGAAGGCGTTCCATGGCGAGTAGGTTGTGATAGCAGACGAAACCACCAACGGAGCTTAAGCAGGAAGGAAATGAACGGGGTTCGAGACAATGTACGAGGGGTCGAGCACAATGAAGGCCAAACACTTCGAAAAATGCGACCGAGCCGATACAGTGAAGGCGAGGTGACACGTAGTTAATGCAAGTGCAGTTGGAATTTGAATGTGGCGGCAGGAGAATTGGGCGGAGTAGATGGTTGGTAAGGTGGGCAAGTAAGTGATCGCCACACAGCCAACCCATTCAATGCAAACAAAAAGCGTGGCATGTTTTGAGGGTGGGCCCGCTCATGTTCCGAAGTGGCATTTTTTTTACCACTTAGATGACAACTCAACATTGACATGGCAAAAATCATTGATGGCATGTCAACTTTTGATTTTAGATTGCCAACTCAGCAGTCTACCTAAACGGTTTGAAAAATTAGTCTCGGACACGTAGACCCCGAAGTTAGGGTGCACATGTAATGGCTCCTCTCCCGTATCATACAAATCAACAAAACCCAAGAAAGTCGCTCTTACAGTTTTTTTTTTTTTTTTTCTTGTCGCTCCTAACTCGGAATCCATTTTTTGCTTCTCCTTCCAATAGTGGATTTGTTCACCCCCATTTCAATCACCAAAATGGGTGGAGCATCTCACAGAGAATCATATGAAGAGTCTGAAGACCTAGATTGAAGCCATCATTGAGCATTTGGATGGTAACGGTCAGGATTCAGTCCAAAGCAGCAACTTTGAGGCAACCGGGTTCTCTTCCTAATCGACCTTTCGCAATGAAACTTCTGTTTGTTTATTTTCATTTTATGAATTTTCTGTGATGGTTATTTTGTAAACAGTTGCCCTTTTGGGATGGCAGTGTTGACTTCATTATAACTCTTGTTTTTTATTTTGATGTTCTTTGTGATCATATACCTCTTTAAACATTCTTCGTCAATATAACAAAAATTCAGATTTTGTTGGGCTCTACAAAGATTCAGCTCACCCTACTGCCGCCTTGTTGCGTTTTAACATTTGTAACTTCTTCCATATATTGGAATCTGAAATTTGTCAAATAAATAATAAAGAAACAAAATGAAATGATGCAGATCTCAAGTGAGAATTGCTCTTAATGGAATCTATTTTATTTAATAATAAAATTGTTTCTCTGTAAGTCAAATTACACCTTCAGGGTAGGTTTGATTTGTAACTCATGGTTTTTCCTATAACATTTGGGAAATCACATTGAAAAGTTTCGAGTCTCTTTCAGTATTTAAATCTGACGGAGAATTGCTTGTGAACACCAAATTTTATATTTTATCCTTGTACAAATTCCATGACGCAACTGCACCAAAGAGTACCAATAAAATGTTCGAATTAGTTTCACACAGAAGATTTGGAGTACAATTCTTACAGACCATATAATCAATAATTTTAAGCTAACTGAAGAGCCTAAAGCACAATATATCACTATTCAATACCAAATATCCATTGCTATATAAATGCCCCAAAAGTTCATTATAAAACCCTTTTGTCAAGGTTTATTTATCAAAATAGGCCATGGATTTCCATATATGGGCAGCTGTAAAGATGTCACCTAATTTAGTGCGACTCGCCGATCCAAATTTTTGAGGACAAAATATATTTCCATGTATGGTGCTTTATCTTTCAATTTCATGGCCAATGAATTTTATTGCATACACAAACCACAGCCACCTGATGCTTATATAGCAATGTATCATCCAAGAGTACTATTGATAGTTCCTAACCGCCCCAAACTTATCTGTGTGATGCCTCAATTTCTTCTAGAGTTCTTCCTTTAGTTTCAGGTACAAACAGTACTACAAAGGTTAAGGTAAGACCACTGAACAGGGCATACAGCATGAATGTTCCTGCAAGGAACAAACTTCACTTTTAGTTTGTGATCCTATAACAGTGATCATAGAAACATCAAAAAGGAAACCTGCCCTAGGTTCCCGAATTGGAATTGATGATCTGGTTAAACAGTTACCCGTTTTGCTCCATTCTAATAATAAGTTTATTGTCATTGTTACTGCCCAGGAAAGAGACAAATTGGCCAATGTTGCCACACTACCAGCAACGCCCTTGACATTGATAGGAAATATCTGCAGTAATAGAGTAGAATAGAGTGGATGCCTTATAGTTGAGCATATATAAAACCACAAATCAGAACAATTTAAATGGAATCTTTCATAGATGGGATGCCTAGTATGTCGGGAAATTGGACCAAGAAGGTTAATATTAAGATAAGATCAAAGTTTCGGAGCATTATAGAAGGCCAATTTCTACATTACCAGGCATACCCACACGCTTTTATATTGATGAGTTTGCATGAAGTATGATTACTTGGGTGATGGTAATCATGACACTTTAACCACTAGATCACATCCACTTGTTCAAAATTTGCAAATTGTTTCTTTAATGCCAAATATTATACTGTGTAAAACTCAATTTTCTAAATTGAAAAATATGCCAAAATCAGAGCCTTTTCCAAAAATATGTCTCAAGTGTAAATTGGAGAAGACACATTACCTCAGACATAATAATCCATGGGATGGCCCCCATACCAATAGAGTAGGAGATAATGCAAGCCTATGTCAAAGAGCAATAATCAGTCAAATTGGTCACTAGGCATTGACTATAATGGAAGTGTGATCATTTGCATTGAAATCGGAAAACCAGAGAGAGCTAACTTGACTCCCAAGATTACCAGTAAACCAATTAAAGCCAAAATACTGGAAAGATACGAAGCTCCCAGCACATGATTCTGCAAGATTCCATGAAGCATGAGATCAAACTTTAAAGTGAGGAATTACTAAGTTCCATTCTTCAGGTCATCAAAATACATAAATAGTTGGTTAACAATAAGAATTTGCTTTTTTCCTGTTTGTCCATAGCAAATGCACAAATTAATGCCTGCAAATGTTTTGCATCTGCTACAAAAGAAACGTTGTGGTAGTTGAAAAGAGTACCTTTAGGTAGAATGCAACCCCTATGAGGAAAAAGCTGGCTGCCATTCCTGCAGATGAGATCTGGCAAAGTGAAAGAAATGACATGTAATTCTCTTACAAGGATTCAGTTGAATGTGTAGTGATTTTCCAATGTGGTAGCAGAGCATTAGTATAAGTATCTTATTTATTTACCATGAGGAGAAGACGCCTACCAGCCTTGTCCATTAGCCATGCAATGAATCCAGTCATCAGAATCTATATGACATCATTATACAAGATCAAGGCTGTTAGTTCTGTATTAAAAACGATAAAGGCCTTATTCCAAATCTTTTGTCAAGCAATTAGCTGAAGCACTTCCAGCTTAGAACTTCACAATCACCTGAACTCCAGCCAGTCCAAGGGAGGCAACATCAGCATCTGAGATACCTGTTGGATTTATTAGAAATTAGTTACGATTTTCATTCTGGATTACACATTTATTTCCCAAGTAGATTCTACATCTCTTACAAGAGAGTCATTTTCAACTTAAAAATTTCCTACAAATATAGGACTGCCCCTTCTTGTCCTAAAATTTTTGACCAGGTACTTCCCTCATATAACTTTATATACTTTTGAATCCCGTCCTACTTTTTGCCATCTGTATACGTTAACATAATTTCATTCTTTCTTGTCTGCCAAATCTTTTGTACTTTGAGGTATGTGCAATGCATGGGTTTTAAAATGGTTGGTTATGGACCACTGTTGGTTGGTAGAAAAATTAAGTTTTATTAAAACAGCTTACCAGCAGATTTGAAAATGGAAGCATTGTAGAACATGATGCCACTTATTCCAGTCAACTGCTGCAATACAAGCAGCCCAATGCCAATCTGACAGCAAACATTCTGAAACAATAAGACTCTTATAGCGTACATTTCCATCAATAAATGCTAATTCACTTAAATCAACTAAGATCTCAAAAGGTGACCATTAGGATACACAGATGAAGCAAGCATAAAAGAGGAAAATCAGATTAAGTAATTCATGGATAAATTTGTAAATCTACTATGCTAAATGAAATTCTAGTGAAGATGCAGTTCTAGCAGAGATTACTAGCAAGGTGGCTAGTAGAATTTGCAATGAGAAGGTGGGCATCTAACCACATGTTAGCAGAACAGAACTTGAAGGTTGTCAATTAAAGGACTTTGGTGGATCATGGATTTGCTGGTCTGTGGAACAAAGGGTATAGTTGAGAAGATGATGTGCCTAAGAAATGGAAACACACACATATGTGAAGGAATTTGAACATGGACATATAATGAAAATACACCTTTGTTGGAGGATATATTTGATACCTGGACAACTTGCATTATCAAAACACATTTCAATATTGTAATTCCAAAGAAATTCTTATTACTTATGAATTAAATCCATGCCAAAACAATCCACATCTTTGAGATAATTTCAGTGATTGTACATATCAATGCTAGAGCAAAGGAAATCTAATATGCACTATGAGAGTTCTAGGACTACGATCAAGTGTGTAGAACATTGTGGAAAGCATGGTATATTGAAGACAATGTATCAAAGGAAAGGATTGAAGTGATTCTTTCTATGTAACTGGGGTCACATTTTTCATCAAACAAGGATATGGCTTAATAATAAAAGAAGAACATCTTCATATTAATCTGGTGCAGGCAATGCTTAAGATGTCAATCGTAATTGTTTCTCTGGAATTTAAAAGATAATAGAAGGGAGATGGGGGATTTCAAACTCATGAACTAAGCCCCCATTGAGTACTTACACAGAGGAGATGGAGATTGACAAAATTAAGAGCCACATGCTCAGATGTTCTGAAAAAAATGTGTTGCATACTGATTATAGTGATTTGTGGGTGCCATCTATACGTACATTAGTTAGTGTTCAAGTTACTGGATGGAAGATAAAAGAATAATAATGAACTGCAATAAACTTCATTTGGAGAATACAAGTTAGAGACAAATTTGGACGAAACATTTAGACAAAAATACGGCAGAAATAACCAAAGGTGTAGTCCCTCTGACATTCCATTTTGTTGACATCTGACAAAGCCTTAGCCTTAAATCATCACTATCTTATAAACAACTCCACCAACATCTTAACCAGAAGCATAGAAAGATTTCATATACAATTTCCTGCAAAATTAGAGATGTGCAAAACATAGTGAATGTATTGCAGATTCCTGTTTTCACAGGGTCATGTAAGAATGCTTACAGTAAGAGGGAATGCATATCTCCGCTGGCATAACTCGGACAATTTGATTTTTGATTCTTTCCTGTTAAGCTCCATTGCACTCTAAAGCACAGCAAATTTTCAGATTAATTGTAGCAAAGGCTCATTCATGAAAACAACTGCCAATTCCCACTTGGAGGTTTGCTCTAGTAAATGAATAGCTCATTTGAGGAGATTAAATGCTAAGGTATTTACAAGGGTGGTCTGGTAAAGAAAAATTGGTACAAGATGTTTCTTTCTGCTTGGACCACCCAATGCAAAGCCAAAAAGAAGATTATGGATTTTTTGTTCTGTTTTTACTTTGATAGAACAGTAAGGATATGGTGTAAAGGAAATGAATGGAAGATAATATTTTAGGTGAAAGAATTACCCTAATTTCAGCTGCCTCAATTGAAACATCAGAGTCCAACCCACGAAGGATTTTTAAGGAAGCTTCAAAGTCTAAATCTTTACCAATCTTAGCCTGTATGCCCATAAACACAGATTATCCAGGATGAGTTTTAATGATGGTGAAAACTCTCAATCTCTTCATTATTGAAATTTAACACCGCATTAAAATCTAGAATCTAACTTCATTGAAGCATACCAGCCATCTTGGAGCTTCCGGGATTAAAAAGAGCCCAAGAACCAATAAACTACAGGGAACTGCACCTGCATAGCCATAAAATACTGGGAAGGTGAGCATTATTTGGCAACTACTCCATGAAATTTTAACAAAATGATTTAAATTATACCTTCTCCTCTCTTTCATATAATTTCCACAGATATACCTGCAATTGCAAGATGTCTCCAGGAAATGAACATTCCCAATAGATATACCACGAATATACCAATTGTTACGGAAAGCTGTTTCACAAGTAGTTTCTTAATTTATTACAACTTGGACTTTGCAAATGAATATCATTGACCATATGTTACGTTTAAGGCCAGTATAAAGGTTGAGTTCTCAGCAAATACTGATAATGGGTTAAGTTCTTACCATGTTGACTGTGCCAAGACCTCCACGCAAGTGTTTAGGAGCTATATCAGCAATATACACAGGCACCTGGAAATATCATAACATACAATGTAGACAATTACATGAATATCTAGGCCATTTTTCTTCCTCATAACTCCAAAGATTGTTCACTGTTATTAGTCATGGAAATTTTTTATTGGCTAACATCAAAATGAAGAGAAGCAGTGCAATATGGGAGTGTAAAATATCTGACCAATACAGACAAATGTCTGGTATTAAGGAATTTATATTGTTTGAAGTTTTTGATGAGATAACTCAATTTGCATCTCACAATTTGACAAGGAGTTCAGCTTTAAATGTGTCTAGGAAGATCACCTTCGAACTTTGTTTTCCATGCAGGAAAGCTTTTTAAGTAAATATCTGAATACTGTTGTGGCAAGCGATAATTTTCCATTTGTTCTTAGAAATCATCTTTAGTGAATTTTTAATTAGAAATTACGCTGAGAAACATATTTCTCTATGCGAATAATAAGAATTGACTGGAAAGTACAAGTTATAAATTTCACGATGGAGGGAAAACATAATGACAGAAGATTTTAACTTATTGTAAAGGGTAGTGATGAATCAATGAACTTACAGTAAATGACATGATTCCTACTCCCAAGCCTGTCAATGACCTACCTATATACAAAACTGAAGAATCCTGCACTGAGATGGCAATAATGAAATTAAAATAATAAAATATAAACTTTTCATATGTGAGTTACAGATGTTCGGATGCTTAACTCAGAAACATGCATGCCATAATTCTGGGACTATTTTTTTGTAGGTCATGCCTATATGACACAGAAATCATCTATGGAAGTACTGCAATAGTGCAACTTGCCTTTGCCAAAGAAATGGCTATCCACCCTAGAATATTGGGTATTGAGGCTACTACCAGTGCCTGTGTAAAGAGAAATCTCCAAAAAAGATCAGAACTTGTAAAAGGGGCATCTTACATCAAATAAGATTGAAAGGAACAAATTGATTTTTATATATCAACTTATATTTTCCTTCAAGCATCATGAAATCCTAAAATATACCCCTTTTCTTCCAAGATAATCAGCAAGTAGTCCACTGACCATAGCCCCAATCATTGCCCCGGCATTGGATAGTGATCCAAATAAAGAGAACTGTAGAAGCCAAACATCAAGAAAGGTAAGCTTGATATCCTCAATTCTAGCTGAGAGAGGTGCATACAATGCTCTAAGCGTAATGCAACATACCTCAGCAATGGTTAGGTTGAGATCGCTCATAATGCCGCTTTCGGTAGGTGATGTATATCCATTCTGCAACAAGATGACTAATATCAATTTGCTTGGTTTTTCATCTTCCAAATGTCAATTCAGCAATATTATTATCCTATTTCATATTTTGAAATATGAGAGATATTTAGAATGTTTAAATAAGTTGTCCAGGTCCTGTTTGAGAGGAGAAAGTGCACAACAAGATTAGATCCACTTTTTATGTGAGAAACAAATTGTTTGCATGGTGATTTTCTCTCTTACACTTATTTTTTATTCCTTTTATAAACAATGTAAGAAATTATAGTCTAAATATTCATTCTTTTTGGATTAGGTTTTAATAGATGGATTTAATTCTAGAAATTGAACATAATAAATAACAACGAGATATTTATGAGATTTGAGCCAACTCTCACACACAAGTTTGCCAAGACTTACTTGAAATAATTTCAATCAATGCCAGAAACATAACTGGAAAGTACCATTGTTCACACACTTTATATGGTACAATTCATCACGGGAATTATTTTTTGTTCTTTTAAATTGTTAATATTGTAGCATCATATGATTGTTTATATGAAAAATATTTTACTATTCTATATCTAGTAATACTTGGAACTTGTAAGACGCATGCTATTCTCATTCTTAACTGTGCTTGTTGCAGGTTGTAATGTCCCTTCGTTACAATAAAACAAATGCTATTTGGTAATGCTGGGCATTGGCAGTCCTAAAATAATTGGAATTTACTTAGCACGCAGTGCTGAAGTTGAAGGATGCCTGCTATTTCTTAAGGAAAGATTAATAATAATAAAACTGAAATTAAAGTGAAGTTTAGTTTTAATAAAGTCAGAAGGCATGTGAAGAATTATGTCTATTAAAGAAAAAGTAATATAAGATCAATCACGGAGAAGGAGACACCAATTTTTGTGAAGATATTTTATATTATTACTCCTTGTGGAACGTGAACTGTAGTTCAGCAACCTGAGGTTGAAACCCCCCAAGGTTTGAAATTAAAGGATGGAAATCCCTTAATTTCCATCACCAAGTTAGTGGACGAAACCCTTGATTCAGACAGACTCAAAGACATATCAAAGGAATTTAAATGAAGAGAGATCACTGCAGATCAGAGGAAGATTAACAGCAGAGATAAGACGATTGGTTCTATATTTTCTGAGATACATTTTAAGGTTTATTATAATTAAAGAAAACAAGATAAAATTTGAAGGGGACATTACAAATGGTATCAAAGTTAGATCTAGCCAGCCTGCATTCATATGCAATTCAAGTGACAGAGTCAGCTAATATTATCAAAAAGAACGAAGAAAAACATCAGATTCTAAGGACAAAGTGATCGAAGTCCCTTTGGATTCTGAAACAATAGAAGTAAAAATGTTTAAAGAAAATGACAACTGTGATTATGCAAATGAAATAGATAGAAAATTTGATCTTATGATTATGCATTGTTACCAATAAAGGGGGTAAAAATTTATTCAAAATAGACAAGAATTACAGCAAAAGAAGGCCAACCGCCCAACAAAGAGAAACTACAAAGACTTATCTTGTTCAACAAGTTGATCCAGCATCTGTGACAACTCCGGAGAGAGTTGTCTCCTATCCTCTATAGACCAGCCCTCCATAAAGTAGAAAATTCCAATAATCAAGATAGTAGGAAACTTTTAATGATAACGATAATGAGCAAGAAAACTTACACACAAAGAAACAAGTTTGGGTCTGTGGATAGACCCCTTCACACATTCATTCAAAGGGGAGAAGAAGTTGCCACTGAAGAAGCAAAAAATTCAGTACAAAATGATATCACTGCTTGTTATGTAGTATATAGAAATCTCTGTAGAGAAATTGAAGAAGGAATGTATCTCACAAATTACATAAATATGACAAGAGGAAGAAATGGATCGATAATGAAGCTTTTGGGTAAGTTAACATTATTTACATTTGATGGGTCTAATAAGAGTATTGCTTGTGTATGGGTAGAAATTAGATACATATCTATCATTGAAACCAATGATCAAGGAAGATGCCATCAAATTTGCAACCTATTGTGATGTATTCACACATCGCCCCATTGCAAATGGGGACCCCTGCTTTTTGCTTTCTAGGGTTTGTTTTCTAGGTCTTTTAGGGTTTTGTCTGTTAGCTTTTGCAGGATGAGTGCTGTCGAGGGGATCGTTGGATAGCAGGCTCTGCTTAAGCTAGGTCAAGTCGGTGAGTGATGAAGTCTGGAATGTCATCCTGATCTTCAAATGCCCTAAAATTTGGCTAAGTCTGGAATGTCCTGATCCTGAAATTTGGCTAAGTCTGGAAAATTGAAGAATCCTCCAAAAACTAGATTTTGCAATATAACTCCTGGAGGTCCGAAACCACTCTCAAACATCTTGGAAGTATATATGGAATATAACTTAAAGTATAAGAAAGCACTTATACATAAATGTTATATTCCATAAAATAATCCTGACGAAGAGGCTAAAATGTCAAAATTCGCTCCTGACCCTTCCAAAGGGTCCAAAGCGAATTTCAATTTTCGCTCTTGACCCTTCCAAAGGTTCCAGAGCGAAAATTCACCAAAGACACAAGATCTCGCCTAAGTCAAAGAGTGGTCGAGCAAGTTTGCAAGGATATGGAAGGAAATGGATCTAGGATCGAGTCTAAGACAAAGTCAAGTCAGTTTGAAGGTGAATTGAGCCTAGAATAGAAATTTCGCTCCTGACCCTTCCAAAGGGTCCAGAGCAAAATTCTTGAAAACACTCATTTTCCCCTTTGCTAAAGTCAAGACCAAGATGGAGATGAAAGGAGAGTAGCCTATGTTTGCCTCCCAAAGAAAATTAGAGTTGAAAAAAGCAAGAATCAAGGTCAAATCATGATTTTTGCTCCCGACCCTTCCAAAGGGTCCAGAGCGAAAAATCTTAAAATCACCTTTTCTCCTTGCAAAATCAAGTCAAACTTGGGTTGGACGTGAGAGGAGAAGTGTTTTCTAGCCTTTTGAGGTGAATTCAAGTTGAAATGATGGAGGAATAAGCCTAAAACAAGATTTTCGCTCCTGACCCTTCCAAAGGGTCCAGAGCGAAAATCCTAAAACCCATCATTTTCTCCAAAATTTGTACCAAGCCATGCCTAGACCAAGGTGAGGGATGCCCTTGAGATTGTCCTTAAATTGATTGTTGTCTCAAAAAATTATGATTTTGGGCTAGAAAGGGAAATTCGCTCTTGACCCTTCCAGAGGGTCTAGGGCGAAATTGTGCAAAACCTATCTTTTCCCTTAATTTCATGCCAAATCTAGTGTGGATCATGATTAAAGAAGGCCTTAGGAGTGACTCCAAATTGCCAATTATTATCAAACTTGAAGGAATTGAGCCAAAAAGTGATTTTCACTCCTGACCCTTCCAAAGGGTCCAGAGCGAAAATCTTGAAACCACCTATTTTCCTTGCAAGTCTAGTCAAATGTTAGGTTTTCATGGCTTGGATGGGTGCGAGGAGACATGTTCTTGCCTTTTGAAGTTAATTGGTGTTGAAAATGATGGAAATTAGCCCAAACCAAGAAATTTGCTCCTGACCCTTCTAAAGGGTCCAGAGCGAAAATCCTAAAAACCGTCTTTTCTTCCAAAATTTGAGCAAAGTCAAACCTGGACAAGGGTGAGAGAGGTCATTTGGATTGCCTTAGAGTGAATTTTGGTCGCCAAGAATGCAAATTTTGAAGCCAAATGAGAATTTCGCTCCTGACCCTTCCAAAGGGTCCAGGGCGAAATTCTCCAAATCAACCATTTTTCCCTTGAGTGAAGCTAAAATGTTGATACCTATGGCATGGTTGAGGCTGGGGTGAGATATTCTTGCCTTGTAGGGTGAATTGAAGTAAAGGAAGTGTAAAATAAAGCCTAAAGAAGGAATTTCGCTCCTGACCCTTCCAAAGGGTCTAGAGCGAAATTCTCATTATCACCTAATTTGCCCATGTGAGAAGATAAAAGGATGGATCCCTAGACTTTGTTGGACTAAAACAAGCATATGCTCACCTTCCGAAGGATTTTGGAGTGAAAAAATGGGGGAATTGAGGCCTAATCAAGAAAATCGCTCCTGACCCTTCCAAAGGGTCTAGGGCGAAATCCTTTGAAATTGCTATTTTTCACCTTGTTGGGGCCAGGCGAGGAGCTAATTGTGAGGTAGTGTTGAAAGGAGGTCTAAATGAGCCAGGAATGCAAAATTCGCTCCTGACCCTTCCAAAGGGTCCAGGGCGAAATTCTTATAGGGCCTGTCCTTGGAAAGAGTCTTGAACTAACTTCATTTTAATATCTTTTGTTGATGATTTAAGGTGTGAAATACTATGTTGAAATGAATTTATTATGTGTCCTTAATCATCTTTTGATTTGTTTTACAGATGAAAGAAGATCATGCCAAGACAAGGACGACCTTCTCCAGTCCAGCATCAACAAGGACGATCTTCTCCAATCCAGCATCAACAAGGACGACCTTCTCTGGTCCAGCATCATCAGGGACGACCTCTTCCAGTCCTGCATTCGAAGGAAAGGTACACCATCCATCCTGCACATCAAAGACAAAGGAGGTCAGAGCAAGGGTCCGTTGGAGAAATAGATAGTTTTAGAAGAGTTAACTAAAGTTAGCTTCTTAGCATCACCAAATTGAGCATCAACCAAGTGTCAGACAAGGTGGCATCCCAGTCATCACTCCTCCAGTTGGGTTGGTCCACCTCAGCGTGTCCAGATTCAATGTACCTGACTCATCAAAGATGACACAAACTTCAATGTACCTACCCCGACTATCCATTGGTCGAATATTCCAGAGAAGACATGTGTCCAAATAATGCAATTATTTCATTGGCCAAAATTGAGTTTGTTGTAACAAACCCTAATTAGGGTTTTCATTGTAAAATCTCGGCCATTGATCTCAAGTTGATCTGAGCCATCGAATTGTATTAAGGGTGCTATATAAGCCCTGGCTCCTCATTTTGTAAAGGCTAATAATAGTTAGTCAATAGTTGATAGTAGGTGAATAGTTAGCTAATAGTGAATAGTCAGTTGATAGAATAGCAATTAGAGTAGAATAGCAAGAGAAGGCAAAGATTGTTGCCAAGATTTTGTTGTAAAAGACTTGTAAAACTTCATTGAAGAAATGGTGAATGTCGATTCAACGATTTGCATGGTCTTTATACTTCTCAGATTTGATTTCATGTTATTAGATGAGTGGAAGAAATGTGTTTGATTGATGGTGAAATTTGTATATCCATACGACTAGCAGTTTGTTGATTGCAGACTTGCCTTGTGTAGTCAACTGGAATCATTCAGCTTAAGCTTAACTTCAATTGTCTCTTCTTCACTGATATGCATCAACCTGATGGTGTCTATGCTTATAGCGATGATCTGAACATCATAAAGCTTTCTTCCGAAGATCGCACTAACCTTGTGGAGATGGTCCCGGGATGTCAAAACAAGACTTAGTTAGAATTTCACCAAAGGTTATTCATTGCTCCTACATTCTTAGTGTCAGAATTAGATCCTTTCCTCGCCCTCATCCTTTTTCTTTTTTTTCAAAATCTAGGCTAGTGAAATCCTGTGTTCCGGTAATATTCAAAGCAAATCAGACGTTTAGGTCGTCAAGTGTAAGTCCCCTTGTGATTCCAGCAAAATCACATCATACAACAGAGAGCTTATCCACGAGTAGAGAACCTACAAACAAGAACCTTGGAATTGCCTCGACTGATCCTTCGGCGAGATCTTCAGCAGTCGAGAAACTTTGCTCAAGAGAGGATAAGGTACCTTTAGGTATTTTATTCTGTGTTCGCATGTGCATAAAAAACACATCAACACAACCTTACATTGGAAGGATCAGCTCATGAATGGTGGTACCATGGGTTGGTTACCCAAGGTCACAAGCTAATAAACACAAATGATGAATCCTGCAAAAGGTTAAGTGAGAGATCCAATAGAAAGGATCCAAAAGTTCATTTTAGAGAATTGGCACAATTAAAGCAAGAAGGGATGGTGGAGAATTATGTAGAAGAATTCCAAAGATTATTAGTAATGGTGCTCCATGTTTCAGAAAGAAGATTAACCATTTTTTTTATCATCGCACTAATTGAACTCTTAGGAGTTTAATTAAAGCATTTGATCCTTTAACCCTTCAAGAAAATATCAAAAGAGCTTTGAATTTAGAGAATTCCGTTGCCAAGAATAAAAATTCTTTCGGGAAAATCCTCTTATAGGGCTGAATCTAGAGACTTTTCAAAAGGGTTTTTCTCAAAAAGCATTACCATCAAGAGTAATTTTAATCAAGTGACCAAAAATGAGCTACGCAGAAGCAAACTGTGGTTTTCTTGTAGAAAGCCGTGGCAACTTGGACACTGTTGTTTGGGAAAAGGTCAAGTAGATTACATAGAAGGAATGTCGGATGAGCAGGAAGAATCAGAACCCAAAGTAGTTAAATGTTGAACTAAAGAAGAAATTGAATGTTCAAAATGCACACTTGCAACCTTGTCAGGTGCTCCTATATATCATCCTTTTCAAGTACCAGGGGTCCTAATTGATGGTGAAGCGACACAAAATTTCATCGTTGAAAGATTAGTTGCTACAAGAGGTTTACAAATAGAAGATTTCAATGGATTCAATGTTATAGTGGTAGACGGTTTTACCTTTCCAAGCAGTAGGAAATTCAACAATTGGAGGTTACCCTTGGTAGACACAAGATGCAAGATGAGTTCTATTTGATGGGTATAGGAAAACTGATGTGGTTTTAGGAGTGCAATGGCTACACTCTTTGGGATAGTTTACACAAAATTATCAAAGGATGGAATTAAGGTTCAAATTATAGGGTAAAGATGAGTGTTACAAGGCATTATTGAGGGAGCGTCTAGAGTTATAACAACAAAAAGAATGGAAAGATGTAGGAATGGACAAATAATATGGGCAGCACATTGTTTAGTAAAATCTACAACCACTGCAAGAAAGAGAGCTTTAAAAAGTCAAATTATACCTTCGTTAAAACTGCCCCACTTGGTGATGAAGAAAAACTGATTTTGATTCTTGAAGCTATCTTAAATTTTTAGAGAGAAAAAGTGAAGAAATAAAACAATGACAAAATATCCAATTAAGACTGATTTTTTATTAGTTTGAGCTCTTAGTAAGGAGTCAGGAAGAGAAGCAAAAGTTGAAACTAGCTTTACTACCATTAAAGCACTGTACCTAAATCAATTAATAACTAATTCATCTACTCCTCTCTCATAACGTGAAGAATAGAAGAGTCCACTTAGTGGCCTTTAAGTAATACCATACCACACATGGACAAGTCAAGGCTGAGTGAGAATTTTTTTGACAGAACAGAAACTCCTTGTTCGTAGCTTCTAAGCTTAATGGAGCTACCTGGTGTGAGTCCCAGAGGGAAATCCCTAGTAGGCTCTTACTTAGCTTCTAAGGTAACGGCCTCACTGGATAAAACCCCCTATACAGGAAAATTGGGAGGAATTAAGCTTCTAACATTTGCTTTATATTCCACTCTCAGACAACATTGAGCGCAAGTTGCAAGCAATTTTTAGCAGAATGAAAAAAAAACCTAGCATGTGCCTTTGACTTGATTGTGTGGATAAATTTCCAATGGAAATGGGTTTTAAGCCTGATAATGCATTCATGAGGATTACAATTGACCAATACATAAGGATAAAATGAAATGCTGCTTGGCATCTAAGATTCTAAACCAACCCAGAAAACAAATGTTCTAACCCTCATTGTGCACATTTCCCTGTGGCTGTTATAATTAACAGCTTGAAAACATCAAGAAGAAAAATAAAACAAGTAATTGTACAAATGAAAGAGAGCAGATGAATACACTCTCCTCAAAATGACTGGTTACATCAAAGAGAATAAAACTTACTGCGAACCCAAATTGCAGAGGACCCAAAGCTACAATAAGTGTACATGGTACAGCACTAGTAGAACTTCCTTTGGAAGTAACCCCTGGAACTTGACTGCTGTTGCCACCTTTCTCAATGATAATCCTGGAATTGCTATACCAACTATTTAGTTTATGAATCAATGGTCTCTTTACATCTTCATGAGTCTCCAAATCCCCATTAAAACTCATTTTCAGCTCAATGACAGCCCAAATGAAAAGCTTACTAAAAATCTAAATAAATGAACAAAATATATAACAAAACCAACTGAACTGCATAAATTTGTAATTCTACATAGAGTTTGTGCATAGCCTTGGTAGGTGAATTACAAAAGAACATATCAATAATTTCAACATATTTCATTCATGTAGGTAGGAATATTGCCATTTTTCGATGGTATGTTGCTATCATTTTGAAAATTAAATTTAAATAAAAAAACGGTCAGTCAAAGTCTTGTCTCCATCTATCCAGCTCGTGATTTTGGACTTAGGCAAGATTCCTCAAATTTGTTAGTTTCGTTGAGATACGCAACTGAACTGGTTGCCAAATACGTTTCAATCATGAGTATTGGGTAAACGACTTGCATGAGCAGTTAGTAGGTCCATGAAGTAGGGACAGATAGACTAATTTCACATGTTTTTCCTCCCAAAATCCACTTATCAAATAAGTGTGGCTGTTTATAGAGAATGATCTGGTCGAAGGAATTTTTATTAAAAATGTTATAATGAATCCAAATCTTCAATTAATTAATGGATATGTTAATTTTGAATTTCTGAGGGTTTATAAAAAATGAATGTTATGCTGAATCAAAATTTTGCAATTAATTAATAGATATGTTAATTTTAAAACTCTTAAGGGTTTATTAAAAATGTTAGAGTGAATTCAAATCTCCAATTAATTAGTAGAAATGTTAATTTCAAAATTCAAAGACGTTATGTAAGTTTACCATTTTTGTGAGTTGAGTTATAATAAGGTAACAAGCTATGTGTAAGGGTGAAAAGTATATATGTTTTATGTTTTGACTCATCTTGATCTATTTGTCTGAAATGTAATGAATAGCGTGTAAATAACATGTTTATGCATATAAATGATTAACTTAATCTAACTTGATCATACCCAAATCAGTGGTATATGTTTGTAAATGTGGGAAATATTTCCAAATCATCTCTTAAAGGACTCCCTATTTTCTATTGAGATGATTGTATCACTTGTTGACCACATTCAAGATGTAGCAAATATTTGTGCGATACATCGTGTTGTAACGTTCGATATGGATCTTAGATTATTGGCATTATCTCTCAAGGGCAACATTTTGACATGCATTACTTTTAGATCAGGATCAATTGGGTATTGCTACATTATTGTACAACAAATTCATAAAAAGGGTAGAGGCTTTATTTTTATTGATAATCTTGCTACAATAAAAGAGCTATTATAGAGCATATAGACTTCAACATCTAATTCAAATGGACATGGGAGAGGAGTACTATTGAGGATCATTCACTAGTAGGTATGGATTTTATGTATTGTTGAAAGCTTTATCATCTCAATCTTGGTGTCATGATACAAATATTGGGTGGAAGGAATCTTTGCAAACGTATAATATTGTTGTAAAACTGCTCTAGTGATTCCAAGCTCATTATTGCCTCGGGCTCCTTATTATCTCCATATGCAAATCATCGGCTTATCCCTTTAATCTCAAGTTGTATCATTTGCTCATAATATAGCCAACTCGTGTCATTAAAAAGAATTTTTTTACAACATTAACTACATAAAATTTAGTTATATATTATATTTTATATTTATTAATATATGGACTCCATAATATTATTCATATCTATTGAATGCGTAGTAGACTTATCCATTGGTCATCAAATGAGCAAAAGCCCTTTTAACTCATGGGTAGATAATGCCATGGTAAGGCATATGTCATCAATACCAACTCGATAAAGGACTCTAGGAAAATTAAGAAGAATCTAAAAATGAAGAATCTTGTAATAAGGTTTTCTCATGAATTCATGGCCTTTAAAGTGCAATTTACTATCCAAGATATTCAAAATCACTTTGAGGTCAATATTTCTTGCTCTAACGTAGCTTGTTGCCCCATGTATTCTTGAGCCCCATCAAGATAGAAATCACACCTCTAGTCTAAAAAGATTGCAACTGTCTCCTCCACATCAACCCAATATATTCCAATCTTCCCACACACATGTAGTTCAAACGATTAATAATTGCAACAATTTCAATACATGTTTTTCACAATTCCTAGCAATTTGTAAGTTAAAGTGTGAGCAAATGGCGTTACATGACTATGTTTTCATGCTAACCTAAAACATGGGAGTGATGCAACAACATAATAAAGTGTTTTGTTTTAGATGGGATCTAAGGTCTGAAATGACAAGAGGTTTATGGACACTAAAATTTTCACTGAATTATTCCCCTAATAGTTGACCCTTAATTCATCATCATTACCACTTATCATTTATTAATCATCACAATTTATCCATTTACCACAAATTATCCATATTACATTACATTATTAATTAATAATAATTTTCATAATTTAATTAGTTTATACTTTATTCATTTAATTAATAATATTTATCATTTAATTAAATGTGAATTAATTATCCACTTAAAATTTCTGTTTTCATCATTTTAGTTAACTCAGCCACGACTAATTAGTTAACTTGGTTTCTATTTAAAAACACAATTTTCATCCATCAAGTTAATTCCTCCTTAATTTAGAAACTTCTTCCTTTTTCCTTAATTCATGATCTGCGATGGAAATTGCACAACTATCCATCACTTAAATAAATAATTAAATACTATACTATATTGGCCTCAAAAGAGAGAATTTCTAGTTTGTAGTTGTATTGACTCTATTGACTTTCCAATTAACTTATGTCATCATTCTCATCTTCATCTTCATCTCACTCAAAAGTCTATAAATAAAACCATATTCATTATTGGAATACATCAATCATATCTTCCCTTTTAAGGTTTGCAATGGAGTTTGTAGATTAGGATTTGTTTTGAATATCTTTTGTTAGTTTCAAGTCTTTGTAATCTTTAGTTTATGAATTTCATTGTTTACATTTTGTGACTCTGATATGAACAATTTTTTTTTTTTGACTAACTTTGTTGTATGTGAGCATGATTCTTTCACAGGGTACATAATTATTTATAAGAAAACATGTTTCGATTGATGATTGTGCTTTATGATTTCTAATGTCATGTTTGAATTGTGCTTGAATTTTGTTTCTTTCATTTATAAGTTTTGATCAAGATCTAACAATTTTGTAATTGTTGTTAGATTTTTTTATATTATTTTAAAAAAAGTTTTAAAGATCAAATCCATAGTTTCATAGTAAAATATATGGTTTGCAAGTCAACACATACTTGCTATTAAAATCAATCTATTTGAATTTAAGAAGTCCTTTGCTAAAAGTGCACATTAAAATGTCAATATCACTATTAAAATTGCTAAAGTTGTGTGATCATATAATTAAATCTCCGTTATTTTGGCAAACCATGGTTTATTACTATTAAAACCTACATTTTTCATAAAAAATGCTCTGCTTATTGTAAAACTTGCAATCTATTATGTTTTTCAATAAAAAATGAAGCATTGTTTATTGTCAATTCACATGTAGACCTATCAAAAACACTCTTTTAAAGGGTAAAATCTTGGATATCTTGTGAGAACCACCATATGCAAGGTGAATGCCATGCTAAAATAGGTAAAATTTACTCTATTGCTATTTAAAGTCACCTATTTACTACTTAAGAATCATCCAATTTTTTGTATAAGGTTTTTATTTTATTGTTTAAAATAGCCTTTTTTTGCTCTTAAATTTATGTGTCTTTTTATGAAAAAAGCATTAATCACATTTACTTGTCAAAACCATCATTTTCAAGTGCAAACCCATGTTTAAATTACCAAATCCATGTTTAACTTGTCAAAACCGTTATTTTTAAGTGCAAAACCATGTTTTAATTTCTAAATCACGTTTAACATGTCAAAACCATTATTTTCAAGTGTAAAACCTCTTTTTAAGGTCAATACCACTATATTTAAGGTAAAACCATGAATTTTTAGCTAAAAACCATTTCTTGGAAGCTAAAACCATTGTTTGCATGCGCAAAACCATTATTCACATTCTTAAAGCCGCTATTTGTGAGTTGAAACAACTATTTGGAAGGCAAAACCATTGTTTGGAAGAGAAAACAATGGTTTGAAAACTTAAACCCCTATTTAAACACCATCTAGTATTTTTTTACTTAGCCCCTAGTCATATTGACGAATACGAGCCAAGTTGTAGAGAGTTAAACATGTAGATCCCCCTTAATGTAATTTTTGAACTCGAGGCCCTCCACTTAATGTGTTTTTTGGTAAAATCTACTTGTAGTTTTTTGCAATACTTATCTATTTTTCAACTTCGTAGGCATTATACAGCTAGCTTTAAGCCGAACATAGTGGAGTGGGTCATTTTTCCACATTAATTCTCAAGAAACAAGTATAATCATCTGAAATGAGTATTTCCTTTGTAAACTTCAAACTGACATAAGTTTCGCTTCCAATATCACTTTTTAGTAATTTTTATAATTTATCATTTTATTTATTTATTTGATCTCTTCTTATATCTATCTTTAACCAATCATTGAGTGCAACTTCCTCTGGTCATCAAAGAACAAAACTTGAAAACCAATCCTTTTGAAAGCCAGAGAACAAAACATTAAACTTCTAACAAATTGTTCTTTATAAGATAACTACTACAAGAAAATTTTATGGATATTTTTCTTTTTATGTGTCTTTTCAAAACATTGCTATGAGGGATTATAATGAACATTACATTTCAATTTGGTTAATCAAATAACAACTATCTTTTATTCTAAAAGGTTGTGTACAAATACTCTTCTCTTGCACACTTGTAGACCAACTAGTGATCATGGATTGAGCCTTAGATATCTTTGTGGTGTTTTGAGGACTCCACAATTTATCTTGAATCCTTTGATTGTCTTTTAGTGTGGTGCAAGGGATGCAGAGCATACCTTGAAGTTAGTCGCAACATACTTCCTTGTGAGATAAAATTAACCACGGTAAAGCTTTTAGCAACCTTTAGCAAGGGATCCTATACTTTTCTTTCGGGCGGTAATCCCTAGCTATCCATTTATGGGTAGAAATTACCAATTGTGGGAACACACTAAGAGTCACTCCTGCTTGATTAGTTTTAGGATTGTTGGTGTGTTATTTGTATCTATTATTGTTAGATTAGAACCTCACCATTTAAGACCCAACAAGGACCTTATCCTTTTTGAGCCTTAGATTTTGTAATAATCTTTTTTTTTTTATGGATAATAGGCCGTGGCCAAATAATTGTTTTAATAAAATGAAAATACATGAAAGTTTACAACCAATTCTGTGTGGGCACTGATAGGAAAGAATCGGGCGAAGAAAACCTCCGGTCTTGTCCAAGGAAAAATAATTCCTAGAAATAATCAGGTAATACAATAAATGGCCAAATGCAATTTCAGAAAATTACAATTGATAATTCTTGTCGAGTACACCATACTCATTCCATCACTGATGGATGCATAATTTGACTGCAATGGAGTCATATTCTGCTCATATTGAGAAGGTGTTGTTCTGAGTAAGACATGACGAAGATCTCCACATGAATCTTGCAAAGTCAGATTGCCAAAACAAAAACCACATTCTTCCTGCACACTGTTAGGCTAGTTCCAATTAATAATTACGAGCAACTATAACCCAAAATTGATAAATTCCCCTATTTTGTCTTAGTACCAACATTTTCATAGATTTCCACTATGAGGACATACCCGAATATTTCAAAACAAGATAGATCAATATACTCTCAAACCTGCCTAATAAAACGTACTGATGCATCGAAGAGAAATCAAGGTAAGAAAGACTCAAAGCAAGATTTAGCTGCCAAATCTAAGTAACCATAACATAACCCAGTCTAGGGCCGTGACAACCTTAGACGAATTTAGGAGACCTAGCCATGGAAAATTTATGAAGGAAGTGAGAATCCCAACCTACATCTACCTACAAGGACGCGAGGATAAAGACAAATATATATACAAAACATAAAAGAAAGAGAACTCTAATTAAGAGCAAAGACATGCATGCAGGGGATCACGCCAAAGCAAGGGCCGAGAGGGTGAATAAACCAAAATTTGAATATATTTGCATGAATCTATATATTCACAAACTTGAACCCAAATGTTAGGCTGACTATATCAACCATATATATATATATATGCAAAATTTTGAGAATGCACCCAAATCAAAGAAGACAATTAATTAAATTTGAGGCGAAAGAAACAAACTAACAACACAGCTAAGCTAAATATAATATTAGCATAAACATCCATATGTCTATATTACTTTCAATAAAACTTAAAGAAAAAGTAGTCATTAGGTATCAAAGGTGTCTTGTTAGAGCCAAGAGAGACGATATAGTTAAGGGTAAACCAAAAGAAAAGCAAAAAACTGCCCTGCAGAAAGAGAGTAAGTCCTAGGACTCAAGAGAGTCCGACTCCTTTTCAACTGAGCCTTGCTTGCCGACAACCTTGAACTAAGAGAGGATTCTCCTGGTCTAGAGGCAAGGGCAGAGGGGATCTCTACATCGTCAGGGATTACTTCAATGTCTTCCGCCTTGAGATAGTTAGCAAGCCATCTATTACAAGGCGATTTTTTAACGTGCAAAAGCCACATGAGGAAGAAGAAATTTCCCTGCCTTATCGGGTTGTAGGCCGCAAAGGCAGCCTCATCTTCTATTTCCAAGATTGGAAATCTTGGCACTAGTCCATATGAACCTATCATAGTTTCTAGGTTTAGGGACTGTTAAATCCTCATCCACATTGATGACAACCCTATCCGATTCGTCCAACAGTTCCTTCTTGAAGACACTTCGGCATAATTTCATAACCACCTCCCTATCCTTCTCAAAGTGCATGGCCACCACTAGAAACATTACAACTATATCAGAGTTGGCCCTAGTTCGATCATCATTCTTGATATACTATTCCCCTAATATTTTCTTAACCGCCCGAATAACCAGGACATTAGGGAAGACAAGAATACCTTTCAATCTATCTTCTTTGATGTCCCCTGTAAATGCCATTTGTCTCT